>NC_091015.1:75775938-76095710 GCF_041296385.1 Aphelocoma coerulescens | reverse complement strand
CTGCGTTTTGAGCGGTGTTTCAGGGTGGTGCGGACTTTTCAGGACTTAAGGGTCGAGATGAGTGCCAGGAGGCTGGACCAGCAGGGAGTCCTGGATTGACCAGGCCAGGCTGGCTTGGGGCCTGGCAGAGGTCACTGCAGCGTGCCAGGTGGCATCCTGGTAGCAGCCACAATCCTGTCCCCACAGTGCTAAACACCAAACCAGGAGGCACCAAGGTACCTGCGTCACACCATGGTGTGCGACTCCACGCTCATGGGGATGGGGGTCTGGGGCGGACTTGCCTGACACTGATGAAAAGTGTGAAAGTGTTTTTTTATGGACATTAAGGGAAGCAAGTTTCATAAGTCAGAGAAACAAGCATCTGAAATATCTTTCTAGGTTCAGGCTGGGGCGTCAAAGCTACTTCCATTTACTTCTAAAATGCCCTGAACAACAGCAGTATTTTGTTAACTAATTGCTCAGTACTGACTTCACTTTCTGTTGCATCAAGATGTGTATACTGAATAGATAATTTATCTCTTTTTAAAATTTATTTGGTTTGTTTATTTTATGTGCTTCAATTTATTTTTCCAGCAGAGTGCACTTGCAGTTGAAACTAGGAAGGTGTCCAGTTTTTCTTGTTGCACACAAACTTAATCTTTGACCTGAAATTTCTTTTTTTCAGCAGAGCAACTTTGCTTACTGTTAATATTCACAATTTTGTATTTTCTTATATAGTAATTCCCAGCTGTGAACAGGGGGATTTTTTCCCCCAGGAATTCTTGCTTTGCTGGGCACAGGCTGGCGCTAAGCTGAGGTGCTACTGCCCTCTACTGAGCTATGCTGATTGTCAAGAAAAAAGTGCGTGTTTCAGCAGTTCGTTGCTGCCGTGACCATCATCCTCTAGAGCCTGCGCTCTCTTTTTGCATTTTTATCAAGTTTGAAGAATTAAGAAACAGGGGCCTGCGTCTCTGACTCCCCCAGGACCACTGTCAGTGAAGCAGAGCTAACAATTCACAGTGTATTGTTTAGGAACATAGTTGAGTATATATTCTAAACTCACATTACCTAAGTGAAAGTTGCTTGCACTGCTTTTATTTGTAGTGTTTACTTGCATTTGTAGTGTCACCGCGTGCCGTAGGCTCACCTATTGCCCTGCAGATGCTCTTTCCCTGCCTTGTCTTCTTTCCCTGCCTTGTCTCACTGTGTGTGCAAACTTCAACGTGTCTGTGCTTCCTCTTTCAGCAGCATTGCCTCAGCCAGCCCCCTTTTCTTAGAGACTTCACCAAGACTTTTAAGTACATTGAGGTCTGGACATGTACAGCCAGCCAGGCTTTGATCCTTCATGCCATCCATCACAATGCAGAGTAGTAGGAAGGAGGACTGTGATACTTGGAATTTACAACTGCATCCGCTGATTAATGGTTAATGGTCAACCGAGTCATGGTGTAATGCTTTTCCACTTATTTGTTAGAAGATGTCATCCTTATGACCATTACATCACAATTTTAAGCCTCTATGGGAAATCTACCTGCTAAGAGATGGACGTCTGCTTTGTTTTCCTGAAGGATTGGGTTGTTTTCCAAGAGTTCTTCCTGGAAGAACTTATATTTACAATCATTTAAATTAATGGCATGCATAGTAAGCATTTAGGTAGGAAAAAGTTGACCAGTTTGTTTGTAGTTGAGGTTGTTGTGGCCAGGGTCTCTCCGGACTCTGAGGAATTTGGCCCGTCTTCTGCATCGTGAAGGGTGAAGTATAAAACACACCCAAGGGCTTTACTGCCCTGCCACACACTGGAAAGTCCTATCAGGAAACACTGATAGGAGTAGGTTAGAGAAGCAGTTTGCAGCAGTTTGGCTGAAGAATGGTGCTGTGATAAGAGTGGTGCTGTGGATATTGTGCATGGCACAGTGAGGTTCCCCAGAGAACTGCTGGTCCATGTGAATGGGACATTGCACAAGGGACAGGAGATGTTTAACCTCAAATTGGCCGAGATGCTACTGGATAAGGCTAAGATTAGAAATCTTGTGTACCATCTGGACAAGTCATGTTTACAGGTCACTCTGAGACTGGCAAAGCTGGTCACACAGCTCCCAGGCCCTAGGATGTGTGGTTTGTGAGAAAGATCAACAGAGAAATGAGAAGGACCATGTAATCCGTGGCACAGCTGCCTCCTAGCAAGTCTATAGTGCACATAGAAAGTGGCATTAATGAGGCAGAGAGAGATTTGCTCCTGTGTTTCTTGTTCATTTTTAATTAGCATTTTCTAGTGCCTGAATGCTTTAGTCTCAATTTTGTGACAATATATAACTTTAATTCTTAGACACCCTGAAAAAATTCCTGGGATGACAAAAGTGACAAACATAATACAAATCTGCCTTTTGAATAATTTCATGACCTATTTGTCTAAGAAGATGAGAATAATACACAATTCCAGCTATTCCAGATAATTATATTCTCTCTGTACTGTAATTACTGCAATGTCAGGATGTTTTTTTCTACACTGAGCCTGGCTGATGGTCACATTTACTTACTCACACACACTGTTTGGATTTGACAGGGATTTCAGACTACAGCAAACCTAAATCAACCAGAAACTGCTTATGCAGTGACTGTTCAAGTGACATCCATGAAAAACAGCTGACAAAGTAAATGTACATAATGCATTTAAACGAGCATGTTTTCTGCGATGTGCTCGGGTTAACTGCGCGGTTGGGTTAAAAACTGCCTCTTCTGAATATGGATCTCCTCAGCAAATCCAGTCATGATCCTCCGTGTCAAAACACGAGCAAGCGGAGTCTGCAAGTGGAGGAGGAGAATTTTGGCAGAGCTTGGGAAAATTTCAAGCCCAGCACTAAACTGGCAAAATCTTCAAGTTCAAGAATTACAAAAACACCTTTCATACAGGAGTTGCAATATTTTTCAAAAGGCAAGGTAGGTATCTACCTACCTAGCTTCTTTCATAGTGAAAAGGTAGGATTTTGGGCTCCCATTAATTTGAGGAAAACTGCAGTATACTCAGATGACTCGGTTACGTTCAGCTATAGGCATGCCTGTTTGTGCAAAGCAATGAAAGCATCTTAGATATTTGAGAAAAGCAAGCCTATAAATAGCAGTACAGTTTTGCTACAGATGGGCAGAAACTCCAGCCCTTCATCTCCACATTTCATGCTTTGGGGCATTTGACATCCAAGTCTGACGTTTGCATCATTAAAATGTTTAGAGTCCACCTACACAAATTGTAAAACATGCAATTTTCAGCAGACGTTACTTAAGTCACATCTTCTCTCTCCTCCCCCCTCTTCTCCCTGCTTCTGCTGTTAAATCCTATAGATTTTCACAGAAACTTCTTTTTATAGACTCTCTTTATTAGAGCACTATCCCTGCTAAGCGCTTCTATGAAATTCTCTATTAGACTGTAACCACCTACAGTCCCTGTGGTATCCTGTTAGATTTTCAAAGTTGATTTTATACAAGTTTCTCACTGAGTACATTTTAAATGTCAAATTATAACTTTAAGCCTGTGATAGTATAAATAGTAATTTCATCCCCTTCCTTCCAGCTTTTGGAGGAAACTTTTCCTTCCTTCTGCACACACAACCTCCACAAGCTGTCTGATGTTTCCTGTCATAGTTCACAGAGAAATTTGTCTTTTGAGAGATGCAAGCCATTTTTAAAAATCAGCAATAAAAGGAGATCTTAGAAAGTTACTATTATATAAGGGAAGCTGAACTATTATGTAAGAGAAAGAGTGCTGTGGAAAGGAAGAAGTGCAAAGTGTTCTGAAAACTTAACTCCTCAAAGGCCTGACAGATGATTATATCCTTGAGCTTGTCTGTTTTTCTAATAGTACCAGGTTGATTAAAAGTATCATCTGTCCGGAAAACTCCTACATGTGTTTTCTCAGACCCTGCTGAGACACAGTGATGCTGCCACTGCAGCCATGACTTCCATTATGGCTGGAAGGTGTTACAGCCCTGTGGTGCTGTGGTGGTGATGTAATTTTAGCAGACAAGGTTGGGCATCCCTATATTTTTAAACAACAAGCCAGATTGATACTGACCTCTATTCCTCTCTGTTCATACAGTCCTTTCAAGTTTGTGTTAGTGTGGTAACTTACAGAAACACTTTTGCAATGTGAAAGCAGTATCTGCGGCTCTTTCACCAGGAGTCCTCCAGCTGCTGTACCCACCCCTGCAGCTGGATGTTCCACTTGGTCAAAACCAGATGAAGCAGGACTCCTGGAGAATCATTCTCTTCCTGACACAGCCTTCCTATCTATCTCCAAGAGACTAAGTAAAAGCACTGTGCTGAAATTGCCTACCTAATTCTTTGCTGAAGTCTGACCCTGATTTTGCTTGTTTGGCATTTATGATGTGCATACTTCATATGCAGTGTTATATGCTGGATTTACAGATCATATGCACAGAAAATGCAGAGTGAAAGAAGACTCTCAGTTCTGTGTTTCTCAAGACTCAAGCTAGAAAATCCTCCCGAATGTGAACCACAGGAGAGTTAACTAGCTGGTTCTGTTCTTGAATAAATTCTTCCCCAGTGTATTGAGAGAAACATTCATTTAAGGTTCAATGATGTTGATGTGACCACATAAGTATTCTTGTTACTACATGCAAAATACTGGGTTTATACTGCCCTCTTCTGTAGTACATTGAAAGTGAAAGCAGAATTAAGGCCAGAAATGGATCTACGAAACGAAATCTTATTTAGTACCAAGGCTCCTTCTATGGCATTTTTTTCCCCCAGGTCAGCTTTTCCTTCTGATTGCTATTTCTGAAAATATTGTCCTTAGACAGAACATAATATTCCGTGTTCCTTTTTTCCTTTTAAGTTGGCCTTTGCTAATAGCTCTTTTGCAGAGTAGGTGTTGCTTCTTAAAATACCACAGTTACGTAAAGCCTGATTGATATGAGCTAAGGTGGGCAGAAAAAAGTTATCAAAACCTGACTGTTTGAAAGAGAAGAATGTATTTTTGTTTAAAGCAGTGGGAGGGCATAATTACCTGCACAGAGCATAGGAAAGATTTGAGCTCACGTTGCTGACATGAAGGTCTATACAGAGCAGACCTCCCTCTTTGTGTGCTCTCCTGCACCCAGAGGTATCCGCCCCACAGCACGAGGGCTTTCTGAAATCCCACTACAGCCACAATGTAACACCATGCTGTTTATCCAGAGCCCATGAGCAGTCAGGATCATTACACCACACATATAAAGGTCTCTGGGCACGTTGGAGTAGAAGGAGGGTACAGCACCTACCCAAGAGGGGTGCAGCAAGTCACTGCGTGGCTGTTCTGTGCCCTGCTGTGCTTCCCCCACCGGGCACCAAACTGGCCTGGAAGAGGGTTTGCCTCTCTGACCCTTACACAGAGAGGCAAATGGGGTAAGGACTCCATGGATGTCTCACAGCTCTGAAGTTGCTGAAGGGTAGGATAAAACCAAAAAAAGCTACAGTGAAGCCTCAATACCTGGAATTGGTTTTGTGCTCAAGGCATGCTTCCTATCAAGGGAGAAGAGAGAAGCTGGAAAGCTGGTTTTAAATAAAGACAGGTGCAAATTTCCAGCTTTTGTCTTTTAGGGGATTTTGTTTGGATGTACCACTAAGTTTAAAGGGTAGCTCTTAAAGCCCTTCCTTCAAATCCCTAAGCCAGCTATTTGCAGCATTTCATTCTTCTGAAACCCTGGGAATCCTACTTTTGCAGTGTCTCTACCAAGCTGTCATGCCTTCAGCAGCTGTACAGAGGTAGTTGCGGCCACAGAGAGCTCTGTTTTAGTCCTGTGATTAGGTCTTTCCATGCAAGTTCATTAAATTCAATCTATCAAGAAGCAGTTTTGCTCACTCAGTAAATTCTAACAGAGCCAGAAGGACTTGCACATTGCACCATATTGCAGCTCTGAGAAATATTGGAGATGGTCTTCAGAGAAAGAAATCCAATAAAAGGGCCTCTTTGCTGAACAA
Organism: Aphelocoma coerulescens; assembly: GCF_041296385.1. Lineage (NCBI taxonomy): Eukaryota > Metazoa > Chordata > Aves > Passeriformes > Corvidae > Aphelocoma > Aphelocoma coerulescens. The sequence goes on along the minus strand of NC_091015.1, from coordinate 76,089,758 downwards.
GTTATTTTAAGACACATTTTCACATCTTAATGACCCTTCAATTACCAGCTTCCTGACCAATAATGAAAACTGCAGAAGCAATCCAGTCTGCAGTAGCACTACTTTTTTTGTAATTTTGCTTTATAACCAATATTCTCACAAAGAAATAACAAAGCAGTGATACTACAGCACAGCTGTTATTGTTGTTGATCTACACATGTGTATACATGCATCAGTCTTTTAGAATCCTTTGTCAAAGCATTTAGTTGGAGGAAGGGTACCTTCAAGCACTCCTTTAGTCCTTGATATTCCCGTGGCTTTACTGTTGCTAACATTTGTTCTGCTATTTTATTCCTGAGTTGAAAATATGTGCAGCAATTTGTCAGTCTGTTTTTCTCCTGGCGTGTTAGCAGGTCTTTTGCTTCTCTCTTTTTTCCTGCATTGAATATCTTTCCAAAGTATTATGGAAAATTGGAAACTTCTATTAAGGATATGCAATACATATTCTTTGGACCTGCTTGGCTCTGTTTTTAATGAATTCATTTTTTTAAAAAGTCAGCTTTAGCAAAATGTTTTTCACAGGGATTCCCTTGCAAATTGCTCATATACTGTCATCATATTTTTCAAGTTAAATTCACGTTTCTGTAATGTCATTCTCATCACATTTCCTAGAGAATGTAAATTCCCTTTTGTTCTACTTGGAAGCCAACAAAAATTCATTAAAAAACTAAAAGTGAGTTCAAGAAGCAAAGTTCAGCTATAGGTACAAACTTTGTCAAAGTCAAGGTGTGGTGCAGTTGGAGGCTCATTCCAATAGCTTTTGTGGCAGAGATGACCAGATGTCACTTGGGAACTACAAGGCAGCTGCAACCAGCCAGTCAGGATTTCACGGGTGTTGAGGTGACAGGGAAGAGTGTTTGGCTCTCGTGGTCTGTGGCCACTTTTTCTCAACCAGCCTCTCTGCTCTGAGAGCTCGAGCCCTGCAAGGGCTGGTAAGGACCTGCTGGTTAAGTTCAGAGGAAAAATGGAGTCTCTCTCTTATGGCAAAGAGCTAAGCTGCAGCTCTCTCTTTCTGCAGAGCAAAGCCCCCAACCAGCACAGCACTCCAGCAAATCCAAGGTATAAACAAGTTTTCACTGTTATTGACCAAAGCACAGTATTTTTCTCCACTGGGAGCCAAGGCTCACTGAGAGCTCCCACTCTGTTTGCAGTGAAAGAAGGGCTTTCACAATCAAAAGGCTCAATAGAAGCAGTTGCTACGTGGGGGGATATTGAAAACAGTGATTGGAATCATACTTTCTTTCTTCTGTCTCCTCTATTGTTTGAACCCCAAGAATTGCAGGGACATGGCTGCTCTTGTGACGAAGTCTATTACCCTATTCTCTTTCTCTTATTTCTCCACTTCAGTCATTAAGGTTTGAAGAATAACTTGAAGTAATGGCACTGATGGCAGAGGGGTTGCATTTCCCAGCCCTTTGCACTATCACAAGTGCACACCCATGTCTTGTGGGCATAAAACCTGCAGCTGCATCTACCACATCCTGCACCAAGGGTCATGTGCCTGCTCCGCCTCGGAACAGGACAGGGAAGGGTGAGCTGTTCCTGTTCTGGGGGTGCATGGCTCACTGCTTGTGCCCTGTGGATCTCTGGGCATTGGAGTGAGTCCTTACAACATTCCCTGTGGTGCCACCACCAGCAACTCTGGACCGATTCCAGCTGATCATACAGATGACTTGAAAGACATGAAAGACAGGCAATGGGGTTGTGCTGGCACAGAGGGGAAGCAATCTGTGCCTGTTTTTTGACTAGCACAGGATGAGTCCCCCATTTATATTCTAGAGGAGACAGGGACCATGACCCCTCTGTCATGCCACAGTCAAATATTGTCCGACCCAAAACCTCAGAAGTCCTTGCCTGGAGTTTAAGGTAAAGCCATGGGTATTGCTCTTAGAAGTAGCTCCTGTTTTATTTCATCATTGTGAAAAAAGAATTAGGGCCCTTGTTACAACCAGCACCTTTTGCTGGCACTTGCTGAAAGATTTGCCTAAAACTTGGCAGTAGTTAAATCCAATTACAATGATAGCAAGACAAAGTAAAGCTTGAGAGTCATACAATTTCTCTTCTTTTTTCCAAAGTCAGACCTGGGAATTTGTGATCATCATGTAGAGAATCACATTTTCTCGTGCCCTTGCAAGGGAAGCAATTGCTAATGGATCTTGTGCTTCAGCAGCCTCTCTCTCCCTGCTATGTTTCCCAAGTGTTTAGGTAGAGCAGCAAGCATGTGGAAACCTTTTGTAAATTGAAAGAGAACAACTCAGAAAGATGAGAGACAGAAAATCATGAGAAAAGTACTGTTAACCACTGACTTCTGAAACCCTGAAGAAAGAAATTGGACAATGAAAGCCATGGTAATCAAGGACACTGAAGGCAAAATTTTCCTAAGCTAGAGAACTGCACTATGTAGGGATAAACCTCTCCATGTACTTCTGCATGTCTGTGTGTATTTGCTGAGGTGAGAAGGACTTTGAAACATGTTCTGGGATTATGTGTTGTTCTTTATTATAATTACTGGTGCTACAGCAGTGCCTAGCAACTCTAACAAAATACCAGGGTCTTATTGCAGAAGTCACTGTGTGAAGGAAGAATAAAAAAAAAAAAAAAAGAAAGTGACTGTCTTAGGCATTTCAGGCAGGAAAGAGTAGGAAATGAGCACCCAGATTGGCAGTGTGTCAGCAAGTTTTAAAATACAAGTCCCGTGAGAAATAAAATATGTGAAAACCAAAGGCTGCCTTTCATATATTTGACTAATAAGAGGAGTCATGAGGAGATCCTAAGCAAGGAGAAAAAAATGAGGAAACATTGGACCAGCAGCAAGGGAAATGTCTGAGGCTATTTTAAAAATTCTTGAAGACACCTTTCAGAAGAAATAAGGCCAGTTTTACTGGGGGAGAAAATCCTAGTATCAAGCACCGAAAATATTATTTCCACCTCCATTCCTCATGTTCATATATTTCTAGCAATCTGGACATGGTGTATCCATGCCATTTTCCTTCTACTTAATATCTAATTGTCACTGTCCTATTGATCTCCTGCCCAGCAGTGAGTGGTTTCTAAGCACAGCATACAAATCATCTAGGGGACTTTGCAATCTCTGTTTAATAGTTTTGCTTTGGGATATTTCGTAATTTTTTTTTTTACCCTGCTGCTCTCAGTGGCTCACCATCACTCCCCGCTCTGACTTATTTTTCCCATCTTATCAAAGAGAAGCTTCTGCGGTGAGCTGAAGCCACATCATTTTTTCCATGGCTCCCCTGTTCCCCAGCTAGGGCAAATATTTCTGGAGATCAATACTTTTTATTTTCTGTGGTCATAATTTCAGTCTTGTTGCTTTTCAATTTAGTTCCTTTCCTGATCAGTGCTTTTCTGAAACCTTTGTCACAAAACTAATGCCCTGATTAATCGATAAGTAATAAGACTGAGCTGATTCCAGAGATAAGGGGGAAATCCCAAGGGAAGTGTTCTGCATGCGTCTTTTTAAAAGTCTCTAAGGCCCCCAGTCTCATAAAAGTGCACAGGGCTAATTAGAGGACTTTCCAAAGAGCAAGTATCAGAGGAATGCATTTTTGCTCACAGATGTTACTCAGTTCACAGCCTGACATGAAAATCCATCCCTTGCAGACAAGGCTATGAGGTAGAGGAGATTGGGTCCTGTGGCCAAATAACTGTGCAGGTGAAGCACAATCTTTCAGAAATCAAGAAAATCAATCATCAGAAAAAGATGATGAAGATTCAGTTGACTGATGCTATGTTCCTTTGGACAAGATATGGTACAGAAGAGGAGACACAGCTGAGACGAGGAAAACAGAATTATTCATGGTTGCTACTTCTCATATAAGAAGAGACTCAAAAGTTGTTCAACCCCTGTATGACTTCTCTCCAAGGCTCATGATTTTTTTAGCCCTACAGTTATATCTACCAAAGTCACATGCCTCCCAGGCTGCAGAGGCCCTGTCCATCCATAGGCTAGGACTAGCCCATTTCCCTTGTTCCCTTGGCAGTCTTACTGTATCATGATGCATAGGTCCCACTGTTTAAAACAGACATTGCTGTCTTGCTTTCAACCTGGTCAGTCTGGGTTGAGCTCCTGGAAGGAGGGATAGTCCAAGGCCATAGGTGGTGCTTTCAGTTCCTGTGGTTCACTGGCTTGTCTGCTTTTAGTCCTTGACGGGGAAGAACACATGACTATGAAAAGCTGTGCAGTCATGAAGGAATCCAACAACTCATAGCTGTCAAAAAGTTCAGTCCTTGCTGAAACTAAGAGACAGGCAAAAGTTTTGCTGAGTGTCTTGTGAAAGTGCCTCTCCTCACCCACCCCCAGATCTGAGACGGAAGAACTCAGACTGAGCTAGGAACGCTGTCGTTCTCCAGCACTATAGAGAGATACCTTGAGCTGTTTCACTGTGTCCCAAAATAGAAAAATACACATACACAGCTGACATCTAAACACTTACTGCCTCTGTATGCAGTGCATTCACCATAGTTCAATTCTGTACTAAACCACTTTTTAAAATGTTCATTATGTGGGAGAGGATAAAGCAGGGAGAGCACAACCTCATTCAAGAGCATAAATGGGTTTCTCTGGCAACCATCACAAGCTGCATTACATAGTAGCTAAGTGTAGAAGCATCTATATTTAGGTTCTGGGTCTGCTATTGACCTATCTTTTTTGCTGTAGAAAATTAACACATATCTCTGCATCTAGTTTAGAGAGAATCCACCCATCCACTGCCAGCAAGGTAGAGATGATGGCTTTGGAATTTGAAACTGTCTGACTAAACTCATTCTCCTTCGCTTTTTATGTTTGGGGTTTAGTGCATTTCCAGTTCTTCATAAGTTCTTAGCCTGCTCCAGACTTAACAGTTCAAATTTTTTTCAGCTGTGTCTTCACTGGGAAACAGATGCCCATCTGCCTTAAGATGCAGGTGGGCAAGCAGTGATCATAGAACGGTTTGGGTTGGAAAGAACCTTAAAGATCATCTTGTTCCACCTGCCTGTCATGGGCAGGGACACTTTCCACCAGATCAAGGTTGCTTAGAGCCTCATGCAGCCTGGCTTTGAAGATGCAGTGTGCCATGCTGGTCTTCCCAAGCTGAGCAGTTTGGAGACTTCCACCATGGGGCCCTTGCAGGGCACAGTAAGATTTACAAGGAACTGCTTATTGTATTCACAGCCCATGAGCCCAAGCACACAAAGGCCAGCTTCTGATTCCCATTAAATGATCTCTGAAGTCCAGAGCCTGGGAACACTTCAGCCAAAGAGGGACAGTTGTGTGTTTACCAAATATGCCCAGCACCACTGTAGGTGCTTAATGTGTAGAGAAAGGATAACAGCCCCATTTATGTTCTTGGTAGCTTGAACTCCGCAAACCACAAGGGATCTGTAACCACTAATATCAAAATGCCCATGGAATCTGGGAGTGCAAATAGTTGCTAGAGAGTGATAAGGATCACCTTTTCATGACCAGCTTCTAGCAAAATGTTTCAGTTTCAGCACCTGAAATAATGCTATCTAAAATCACAGGTCCCTTTTCTGAAAGAGTTGATTCTATACATAACACAGAGACATCAACAAGAGTAACACCCAAGGGAGTTAAAAATAATTCTGAAATATTCTGGAAAAAATTAGTTATGAGGAACTGTTCTTGATGGTTTTGTAATTTCAAATTTTTTATATCTTCCCTTAATATCACTTATTTCTGTGGTCATCCTTTCTCTCAGCTTACCATGGAGAGATAATTACAGCAGGTATTCTTGGAAAAGGAACAATGAAACTAATTACTGCAAATCACATGGAAAGAACAAGATCTCATATTTCCAAAAATTAAGAAGTAATGCACATATGCTGCAGGGAATTATCCACAAGCAGTAATTAAAGACAATAACAACTCTGTTTATACACATTTGGCAGTTGTATCTCAAATAATAGTGATAGCTTGACATCCAGATTAGCTCATGGACTCATTATCCTTTGAATGAGCTTAATGTTTTTAAAATTACTAGGTCGAGCCTCAGTCTGACATAGGAGTTATGTAAGTCTTCCTTCAACAGCCAGCCTATATGAAGTGGTCTCTTTTCCCAATATTTTTTTCCATGGGTTATTTGGCAGATCTCTGGGTGAAAGGGCAGCAATTTCACAATCCACAAAACAAGTTTTTTGCATAAGTTGCCACCACAATTTATGTATTTACTTATTGCTCAAGCCAATAGAAATGTTTTGTTCTGAACCCAAATGGTTATTTCAAGTCCTAACTTATTCCATACCTTCTTCTGGAAATCAAATTTATAAGGAAATTGGTGAGAGGTGGACTGAATGAGGGGACTGGTTGGAAAATCCTCTGAACCATCAGGCTCCAGGGGTGGTGCTTATGGGTCTGAAGTGCAAATGGCAGCCACTTGCAGAGTACCTCAGAGGACCCTACCAGCGCCAGTATTGTGCAGTGTCTGTATAAGGGACTGGATAAGGGGAATTAGTGTTCTCTCTGCAGGTTTTCAGACAATGTCGAAACAGGAGAGCAGTCAATATGCTGGAGATCAGGCTGGAGAAATGGGCCAAATTGAACCTCATGAAGTTCAATCAAAGGAAGCACCAAGGCCTGCCCTGGTGAGAAACAACCCCACATACGGGACAGGCCGAGCTCTGACAGGAAAGCAGTTTTGCAGGTAAGACCTGGAGGTCCTGGTGAACATCAAGTTGAACATCAAGTTGAACATCAAGTTGAACATGAACCAGCAATGCATCTTTGCAGCAAGGAAGGCCAACTGCATGCCAGGCTGCATGAGCAAGAATGATGACATGATTATTTCCCTCTCCTCTGCCATTGTGAGACCACAGCTGAGGTGTTATATCCACTTTTGGCCTCTGCAGAACAAGAAAAACATTGACAATCTGGAACCAGCCTAGCAGAGGGCCCCCATGAGGGGCCATGATCTAGGAGGAGAAGCTGAGAGAGCTGGGCATGTTCAGCCAAATGGGGAGAGGGTAAGGGGGAGACCTGCTGTCTGCAAATACTAAACAAAGCTCTTCTTGGAACTCCATGCTGTAAGGACAAGAGACAACAGACACAAGCTGAAACATGAGCAGTTTTGACATTTAAGGAATATGTTTTGTGACTGTGCAACTCTTCCTCTTTCCCCAGCCAGTCTGCTGGGAAACCAGTTCATTCTCCTAGGCACCAGTCAGCTGTAATAACATGAATTATAAACTTTACTTACCTGATATCTGGATTCAGGAAAAAAACAATGAAATTTCAGCACTGGCCAGACAGCCATGACAAGGGCAAAATTCCTTCCCTGAGCCCCAAAGGGCCACCAGAAAGGCATCAGACCTAATCTCTCTCTAATTACAAAGAAGAAGGGCAAGAGCTCTTCATCTGACAGCAAAATGGTACCCAAAGAGAGGTTAAAATGCCCAGATGCTTTCAGAGGAAGACAGGGGACCCTTCCAAATCTGTGTTCCTTTCCTCCTGATGGGCTGATCCACAAGGCTTATGATACAGCCATGTGTCCGACCCACTGCAGCCACCAAAGGCTGAGCTGTCAAAGGAGATGGGAGAACTGCTTGACAAGACTCAAGTTATTATTTTCTACTCTTTGCTGAGACAAAAATTCACCCTGATCTTCAGAGTTCTGTAGCCTGGAAGACAAAGTCAAGAGTAAAAAGTAAATTTTTTGTTCCTTCAAGATGGCATTGGCTAAACTGGAACTTTATCCCCTGCAAAAAATGCACGCAGAAAACCAAAGTTTTTGTTGGCCAAAATTTTAAAATCAGAAGGAAAAAATCAGCCAGCTATGTGTTTTCCAGTCTAGGACTAGGCTGCATTTCAAGTGTTTAGGGAACTGATGCTAGTGGGCTAGGGATTGCTGTTACTACTGCTTACAGCAGTGGGGGTTTGTAGCTTGTGAGAGACCAACAACATAACAAGCAGATGAAATGTGTGGACTGTTGCCTATACAGCACCAACATCTTTATAAAAGAAACATCTTTTTTAGGCTTTACATCAATTCTGTTACAGACTTCCAAGAATAAATTGTCCCTCCCCTGCCTAGCTAACATGTCAGCCCAAGCATCAATCTGTAGGCTTAAGTCACTTAAACATGCTGATTCCAAAAGTCTTAATAGTTTACCAAAAAAATTAACAAAGAGATTAAATTAAACTATATGTTTGAATTCTTTTTGAGAACATGTGCTTCTAATCCCTGCCTCCACTTGGAATGGGAAAAAAAAATAAATCAAGAACCTCCCTTGAATTCCCTCCAAAAGCAACCAGGTGAGGGCTAGCTAACACATATTCTTAGTTGAATTAAACCAGCCATCACACCTTTAAAAATAATGTGCACAATGAATTAAACTGTAAGTAAGAGACTTATACATGCTATTTTTCATATCATCCCACAAATATCCTGTGAGAGGCTTATATAATAAGGGGTAATTCTGCATAACATTGGAGCTTCTTTTTTGCTTTTTTTCTTTGCTTGAGATGGATGGATGAACCTGACAGTGCTGCAAAGAAATTAACTGCGTGTCTCTTAATCAAATTATGGAATTTTATTAGGTTTTTAATTAAGATCTAGTCAAGAAAAGTGAGGACATAGGAAATGCTAGTACCAGACAGATATTTCAGAAGAGAAACCACTGGAACCATTTTGCTGTTGTATCTTGCTGACCACTGGAGCAAGATCATCCAGCAATTAATACCATGGACATTGTCATGAGGGGCTTAAGGTGTTAAGCCCTTTAATGCTGGTCTTACAGCATAAGTTTTTGAGGAAACAGGGATAAAACCAGAAAGGTTCTCCTTTTGGAGAAATTGTGGTTTGATAGCTGACAGATAGGAATCACTCGGAGCTTTGAAGAGAAAGCAGAGAAAAGATGCGAGGTACTTCTCCAGACCAAGCTGAATGCCCACAACTGGTACATAACACATTCCTGAGGGGGATTGCAGAAAGGTTTTATGCTGTCTTGTAAAGACAGGTGTACAGAAGTGCCTGGAGGGTTTTTTCAAAGCCTGAACAACTTCTCTTACATACTAAACTGCTGCTTTTGACAAGTTCCAAGTCCTTGAAAATGAAGCAAGAGTGATAAAATACAACCAGCATACTGTCACGACCCCAGTCACATCCCCTGCTCCAGGGAGGCTGCACATCCAGCCTCCCCGCCTGCTGCTTCACCCACAGCGCGAAAGAGCCAGAGATGAGTCAGCTTCACAGCTTCAGAAGCCCTTGGAAAACCAGCCTGGTTAAAATCACGGCATTCCCACAGTATCCACTGCTTTCCCAGGATAGAAAAGGCAAGAGTCTCTGATTTTAATTAAACATTAACAGTAAGGAATTAACACCTTTTATGCTTGAAGCTACCCTGCAGCCTGCTTGGCACCCTGCACCCTCACTACTGTTCCCCAGTAGTTTTCTGCTGTTATTCGCTCCCTTCTCACTCTTGGGGGGAAGAACCAAGGGGAAGGCAGTGCCCTGGCCATTCCTGTAGGCATGGAGGGGTGGTTGTGCTTGCTGTGCTTAACTCCTACCAGAGCCTGGATGGACTGCGATTCGATTCATCCTGAACATAGTTTGAATCTGAAAGGATTACTGGGTAGCTGAGAAGCTGTTTTCCTCAATTCTTGTCACATCTTTAAAGAAATGCCATGTAAGATGAGGACTGGTCAATGGTCTATACATAATTTACTAGCAAACAAACTTTTTTGCAAACTTTTTAAAGTGGCTTAAATGCTGCTGTCTCTGTGCCCAGCTGCAACTCCTTTCCCCAGGACTTCTCCAGCCTACTGGCTGAAGTGGGATTAACTACCAGGGGCCAGGGGTGGGCGCCGGGGGACTGGGATAGAGAGAAGGGCTGTGGGAGAGGGAGCAGGCTAGGAGAGGGTGCAAAGGCGTGGGACACCAGGCTGGGCTCTTCCTCCATGACGCACCACCATGGTAGGGGTTGCTCTGGTTGCAGCTGCCTCTAGAGGGCTCATCGCCTTGTCGGAGAGACAGCAGCTTTCGTTCTCGCCTCTGAAAAATACTCCATACATTGCATTGTTTTTCAATCTCCCCTTTATTTCCACCCAGATCTTCAGTGGCTTGGCCTCAAAAGCAGAGGTGTGGTGTGTGAGGGTGTATGCCCTCATCGCCATCACCGGTGTACAGCATGCACTCCCCATCGGGGAGGCAATGGGGATCTGCTCCCTGTCCACCTCCTGCATCCCCTTGGCACCCTTCAACTCTCCGAGGGTTTAAGGCCTTAAATGGTGCACTCCACTGCACTTAAAGCCTGCCGAACATCTGCTCATACCAACACTTCTACAGAGCTAAGGCACGTGTATGCTGTGATTCTTTGTTCTGCTCCTCAAGATGGGCTGACACAAAAGCATAGAGTTCTAAGACCCATGCCACAACCAGGTCTTGCATCTGAACAAATTTTCTGATCAGAAAAAGGAGAAGCCCAGACCGAATTTGTACTTATTTAATCCCGTTTTCTGATGGCTTCCTCAATTGAAGGACCTATATTTCCAAACATGAGGAAGATATTAAGAACTGGCTTACTTCTCAAGGATCAGTTGCTAAGTATATACCGCATATTTTTAAAGCTTTTTTTTTTTTTTAAATGTGGGCAGGAGCTACACCTGCATGGAAAATTGTGAATATGCCACTTTAACACTGTTAGCACTGTTTAGTCATTCTTGTGACTTTCTTTGTGAACTATACCACATTTGTCAGTTTTAGATTTCATCTGCAGTTGTGTTGCCCATTTTTTTAGCTTTATCTTACTGCAGGATAACTTTGCAAAGCAAGCAACTTAAAATCTGAAGCCATTTGTTTTGCCTAGGTTTTATAAGCTTCAAAAATCTCTAGAGTTCATCTGCATATGGTTTAGACTAGTCAAATGGGATGAGATCATCTCACTTGCTGTACAGAACCGCCTTACATGAAGCTTTTGCCATCTGCCACCAAAGGCAACAGAAAGGGTCTTGTTGGCAAGGTCGAAATGGGGACAGCCCATCAGTCCCCCAAAAGGCCACATGGTTTAACAGTGGTGCAAAAATCCCCAGCAAGTTTAGGCCGTGAATGTCAAATGCTAAGTCTGATAGCACAAGTTTGCCAGCAAGTCCTTACAACAAACTGATCTTCCTCTCCTGTGAGGAGGGATCTCCACATGCCTTTCATCCCAGTGTGTACCCCATTCCCTCACAGATATCACTGGTTGGGCTCATTTGTCTCCTCTCTCCAAGGAATGGAAGGAGCTTCTGACAGGGAACAGTCTCTGCAGTGAGGAATGAAGATGAGACTCTGGCTACTGAAGTTCAATCCTCTGGCATAAATCAGTGAACACTGTACACAACGACAGTATAAAAAGTATTTATTGAAGCACGAGTGTGAATCAAATCAACAGACAAAAAAACAAACACCAAGCATCAGAAAGGGAGCAAACATTTGACTTGGCATCACTGTGTGCCAAATGCCCCAGCACACAACAGGAGACTGTCATGTTGTTGATGGTATTTTGTCATAATTATGTGCAATTTGCTTACAATGTTGTTCAGCACAGATAAAATAATTATCAGTCTTTGCTTGGCTTCTTGCTGCAGAGTGACTGTTTCAGTCCTGAAACAATCCTTTTAATCTGCACTCCTTTGTGCCTCCATGGTGAGAGGGTGAATATTTGTATGGACATAAGCAACTGTGTATTTCAGAGGCTGCCAGATTGATTTCATGCATTCTTGGAGGACTAATTCTCTGGGGACTGCTCACAATTGCTTTGGTACCCTTGATTGATAAACTTTGTCTTGTGGCTCCATGCTTTGGAAAGCCAATTTGCATGTATACTGCCAGTGATTATTTACTCGTCATTTTTATCAGGGAATCACACACAGGCCTCTTCTGAAAAGCTGTACTGGAGGTGCTACATGAACATAAAGCTGTATGATAGTTCTGCCACACAGGTTTTTCTGGTGTCTAAGAGGTGAACAAGATCACTCTCAGCATTTTCAGCTGCTGCAGAGCTAAAAGAAGGATCCTTTCTGTAAACAGTGCTTTTTATTTGCACACAGTTCATAGGCAGACACATTTCTGAGGGAGTAGAGAGCAACACAGAAAAGTCCTCGTAAGCTAGAACACCTTCCTCCTTTGGGACCATTTGGGAGCAGTGTCGATATTTATCAGATAATCTACGCTGCTCTGGATTATTTTATCTCAGCATCTGGAGATGCCATCAAGTTGTCAGGAATTTGATATTCGCTGTGATTTCAGAACATTGTGTTGACTTTCACTACTAGAAAAGAAAGCTCTACTCAGTCATGCTAAGTTTTCTTGTAGAGACTCTACTGATTAAATAAAAATTGAGAGAACAAAGTTGTTTGAAGAAAAAGGGCCAGTTTTGGCTTCCAGAGACTCATCACTATGTTCTAGGAAAACTCACTGGAACTCCCTGGAACAAAGAAGGTAGAAGGACAGCTGAAGTCCTCCTGATAAAACTCTGCATGCTTTGTTCTCCACCACATTCTGCCTGTAGGCTACAAGCAGAGATCCAGCCAGGGCATGGCTTTGTGTCTGTGATTTGGGGTCAGCTGTGACCATGCAGAGTTTTTGCACCTTTCTGGTGGTGCATGGAGAACCAGAGGTGGGCTGCACATTTCAGCTACCCTAGAAGTTGCCTTACTCTGTGATGGAAGCCAAATTCAACAGAAAAGAGGAGAGAGAGCCCTGAACTGATAAAGTGTGTGCATCCAGGCTGCCAAACCTGCCTAGCCAGCAGTCCATCAGGATTCACTGAGCTCAAGGTTTCTGGAGCTAGGTGCTGCAGAATTCATCCCCCTACCAGTTTGGCTTAGAGTTACCCAAATACCCCAGTGCTTATTCACTGTCACTTCCACTTTGAATTGCTTAAAGATTCAAACACTGTGATCATATCCCAGCTTTCAATGGGTTTGACTGGCATCAGTCTTCCCATCTAGCTCAGGATGAAATTTTTAATGAAGTCTTAGTAGAATTGGCTTATCCTGGAGAACCGGTTTATTTCATGTTAAACTGAATTATGCAGCCATGAAGATCATTCATATATGTATATTAAAATAGTCAGATGTTTCCTCTGTGTGTTTTTGATTTTACAATTAATTGAGCATTCATCATTCTTTCCCTTTTAAATGACATCATGTAAATACAGTATAGCTTAAAAGAATTCCAGGTGGCAATGAGACCTGCACTCTGTAATGTTCCCAGCTAGTGGCTTTGAGACTATAACCACCACTTGAGTTTTCATTGCTCTGTTTCAAGATGAAAGACCTATGGATAGCAATTTGTTTTGTTTCATACCCTTTATCATAAGAAGAATGCACGAACCCATGTATGGACCAGTTTCTTATCAAAGGATGTGTACTGTCTTACCCCTTACTTTTCAGTCTCCTGGTTCCAAAGCTTGCAAGTGTCTACAGTATGTCCCTTTTTTTTTATTAGCCTATCAAGCCAAGAGGCAGAAGAGCGGCTTTCACAGAAACAGGCCAGTTTACAAGCCTTCAGTATAATGTGAACTGCTTTAACAAAGTACTACAGCAGTGATTTTGTTCCTTCAGCCTTCATAATTCTTTGGATCAGATTTTTAAGACAGTATTAAAGCCACCACCAAAACAGTGTTCTAGCTACTAAAGTAGCTAAAAGAACCTTGTTCAAAACCCCATCCTCGCTAGTGCCTGATTAATAAGTTCAGTTTTATAGCCTAACTAGATAAAACTGAGTACTGTGAATATAAACTCAGAAACCAATTTAGTCACCAAGTAGAATATAAGCCACATTATTGGTACAGTTCATAAAATGAATAGCTTTCAGTAATACACTAAAGTCTTCTCCTTCCTCCTGGTGACTGAAATGTTAAAACAGAAACAGTGACCATTGGAAAGGTTCCCTTCGGGCTCCACATTCATACAGGGTGATGGAGTTAAGCGTTCTCTAGCAAGCCCAGTTCCTTGATGGAAACCCTGTGTTTGGCACAGAGAAACCACTTGAAAAAAAGAGGTTTGGGTAATTTCATCTCAGTAATTCAATGAGCCTAAGTTGGGACAAACATAAATTTACTGATTTTTTCCTAGAAATATCTCAGTGTTAAATATACTCTATTGGTACCTAGGGTGACTGTGGGTAAAATTTGCTACATACAGTTTTAGTGTGTTTATATGTACATACTATATATATAAAATGAAACATATATGCACAAATTTATTTCTTAGATGCTCCTCTATCAGATGCTCAGCTTCCATTTCTGTAGGATAAAAATGCTAGTTAATACTATACAATAAGGAAACCATATTCACTTGGAATTCTAGACATCATCCTAAAGCTTATGGATATGATATAGGCAGAATGCTAGGTAGTGTTCTGCTACATTTCAGAGGGCAAAGCTTTCATTTTTAATGCTGCAGAAATGCTCTTTATCACTGTCTTCCATATCTTCAAGCATATCAGCATTTCATAAGTGTTGCTAAGACAGTTGCCCAAGGTGCAGCTGAACATCTGGATCACTCTCTTTTTCCATTAGGCTAAGTATCCAGGATGGCAGGATTAAATGTGCTCATCCCCAAAAATAACTGTTCTGTTTGATGCTAGAAGGGAAGTGAAAGTTTCCTAAATACTTCGAACTTTTGCTTTGCATTTGTATAACAGGGAAGAACTTCCCATTGCTTCAGCCAGGGAAGCTGATGCCCTCTCCTAAAAACTGCCTGGTGGACTGTCTCGAGAGGCCACCACTTTTCTCCCTGTCAAAACAAAGTGTGAGCACCTAGGATGCAATTACTTCCACTTTAAGGAAGAAGCGTTTTATGCAAGCTTTTGGCTTAGGACAAGATTTAGTCACTGGTAAACCCTACAGTGAGTCAATTGTCCAATAATTGATGAGTCAGAGCATCCAGATGCCTTTAAAAAAGTAATAAATCACTTAGATAAGCAAAAAAAAAACCCAAAAAAACCAACCAACCAAAAAAAGGCAGTAAATAGACTGAGCTCTGAGTATTCACACAAGTATACTTAGAATAACACCATCATATACAAAACTATGTGATCAAAGGTATTTCACAGTTTCACTCAAATTTTGGCCATAGCTCTGGATTTGAGAAGGTGCTGGCACCTGGCATTTCTTCTGCAAAAATGGCTTGCCAAAAATATCCTCCCACCCCATCCCTGAAAAAACAACTGTGTCCCTTGCATACATATGTTATAAAAGAGTATAAGCCAGTTACAAACCACTCTCTACCAAGTGTCAGACCTAAGACATCTCTATTTTTGTATACAAAAGCTATTACAGACCATCTGCAAAGTATTTTTTTAGTTTCTGTAAGATTTTTAAATACTATTCAGAACAGACTTGCTAGACTGTCTCTTTTCGACTAATCTTTTTGCAAAGAGAATCCAGCCATGTCAGAGGCAAAGCATTCTGCATATTGGGAAGCCACATCCGCATGTTCTGCATGGCCTGGCCTCCTGGTGCCAGGTGGAGTGGCTCACACATAGAAAGAGGACAAAAGTGCAGCAATGAAATCCATCAGGCCAAGGTGGCAGCCACATTTTACAGATTTTTGTCTCCATATTTGGTCTCCAGGCTTTTCAGTACATTGCCTAACAGTAATAACTGTGTGTAGAATACCCTTGGGACAGGAAAGAGCAGGCTTCCTTGCACAGGGAACCTTTTCATAGCGCTTTAAAACTTCCATCCGAAATTATTGGACTCAACACATCAAAATTATTAACTAATCAATAAACAATTTAACTAATAAATAAATAATTTGACCCACAGATACTAACCAATGAAAAACGCCTGTTTTTCTCTGCATACTCTCACCCTGACACATATCAACAGGTAATAAACTATTTTACTCCTGTTTTCACTTCAACAAATGTCCCTTAGAGCATAATTTTAGCTCTTTCAAAAGAACCACTTAGAGTAGATATCTGAAAGTAACTTTATGACTATAAGAGGTTCATTAACTCAGACTTGATTCACATCAACATTTCAAAAGGAAGTCCCTTTTCACTTTCAAATGTTCTTCCAGTCCATCAATTTTACATCACTCTCAAAGGCTGGCTCTAAGTCAACAGTTTAATTTCCCCAAGTCAAGTAGCAGTACATTCACTTATGTTACTGTATGAGGGCAGTTCACACTGGGAAGCCCTATATTTAAAAGAGTATAGCCAACAACTTGACAACAAATTGTCCCTGAATACTAAGCACAAACACACACACACACACACACACACAAAGGAAGAAAGCACTTTGCAAATAATAGGATTGAAAGCAATAAACTATCACAGCATTCGTGCCCATTTAAAAGGACAGATGGAGCTGCTTGGGCCTATCAGGTCAATAATCCACAAACTAAGAAGGATTTATGTGATAGACTGTAATGGCTTAAATCCACTTTTAAGAGGGAAGGTTACAATAACTTGGAACAATGCTCAGTATATTCGGGGGCCTGGTGTGGTAAATAAGAATTAACACAGTTATTTAAAAATCAAATGAACAGGTGAAATAATGGGTTTTTAAATGCTCTGTTCCACTGATCTTCAAACTACCTAAATTTTAATACCAGATGTCACAACAGTGAGTCAGAGGCAGGCTGGCAGAACAGCCTTTCCCCAGGGAGCAGTGCAGGGCCCAACCTCCCTTCTCTTCCTGACTTGGGAAAACCAAATGTGAAACCTTGGGATATAATGGGAAGATATTTTTTGCACATGTTGTTTTGTCTTTCTCCCTTAGTTGACCTCTTGGCAATCCCTGACCTCTCAAAGACTTTCACCGGCCATGAGACCTTAAGGAGGCTTAAAGGAGGCTACCCAGGTGCTGATTCCTGACAGAAGGGGGCAATGGTTTCCACCTGGTCAGTGGGTTGCCCTTACCTAGTTTGTTACAGGAGCAGGGTGGGTAGGGTTTCTGAAGATTTTGCTTCTTATGTCTGCTCTTCAGTTTGGCAGCTTGATCATGGGTTAGACAAATGCGTGACAGAGATTTCACGTGTTTCTTTCTGACCAAGAAGGAGCAGAATTTCTTGGGTGGCCTATGAATCTGATTTAATGAGATAGGTGTTTATTTTATTGCCATATCTGGGTGTGAGTCTACACACTGTAGCAAATATGAGTTAAAGCCCTCTTCTACTTTGCTGGGTAGTTGTCTGTTTCTGTATTCTCTTCTAAAGAGCGTTTCCTGTTTACAGATTTTTGGCTGTGGCCTCCTTAGATTTTCCTACCCCATTTCTTAAATTTCATCTATTCTTCAAATTATTTTTTTTCCTTCTAACTACATAACATATTTTAAAACTGCTATACTGCTTCCACGTTGGCAGTAGTTTCCTTTCTTTCTCTGGCCATGCAATAGTTGTCATGACTGCATCTGTCAGTATTGTTACAAGGCATTAGCTGTAGAAGGCATGCCCTTGCAAGCTAAAAAGAGAGGTATATTTAATGGTGTTTAAAAGCTAGGGTAGATATGAGGAATACACCAGCACCTCTTACAGAGAGGTGTTTCCCCTCATGCAGAGCAGTGGGCATGTTTTCCAGCATTCTGGTTGAACCAGCTCATTTCAACTTTCACCCCAGAGAGCAAAGCTCAAAGTACTCTTTTTCCTCTTGTTGCTGAGTAAAGTTAATTGAGTGATATCTGAGGCACACAGATACTCGGGATCCCATTGTGTGTCCTACTGAAATTGATAAACAACTGCAGAAAAAACAGAAAAGCCCTAGGGAATGCTGTGAGCTGCTCACCACGCGTTCATATTGCTCCATCTTGAGTTCTGCCTGCAGCCCTGGAAAGCACATGGTTAAACACAATAAGCTACAGTTTTCTCTTTCTTTCAAGAAGTTCAAAAGACTTACACCCACCAGCAACAGAAATTTGTGGGAGCTGAACAAAGGAAGGGTGCTAGGAGTTAACTGCTTGGGGTTGGTTCTGCGTGCTTGTTCCCCTGATGTGTGAAATGTTTGTGTATGTATAACATATAAGCAGCTTGAAACGTGGAGGGGGTTTTTAATTGAAATGTGTTCTTTTTTTAATATATGTATATACAAATGGAGCCTAGTCTGTTCTGAAATGTGTTTGAACTACAGAAAAATGAAGTACTGGACTTCAGTGTGAATTTGGTTGTTTATTCTATTTGTATACAGTAAGGCTGGAGGGAGAAGGGGAAATAATGGTAATTTAATTGGTCAGATGCTTTCTGTAAGGACAATACCCCATTTTTAAATGTTTGTTCTATTGGTTTTTATTCAGTCCTTGTTTCTGTGTCTTTAGATCAAAAATAATACCTCTTTAGGAAGATGGAAGGGGAAGAACCTATCAGGTGTCCAAGAGAACTCAAGTTATTTCCAAACACAGAAGTTTTGTAGATGTTGCTTTATTTTCTCTCTCTGCTGAACAAAAGGTCGGGAGCAGCATCTTTGAATGTATGAAGCTTCTTCTCAATTTCAACATGCTGTCATTCTTTTTCCCACTGAGTAATGAAGAAAAGTCCTATGTAGAAAAGCTGAAGAGAAGAAAGGTTTGGGGAGGTTTAGCAGTTCAGCATACCTCACATTCATAGTTATTCAGTGGAGAATCTGAACAGGTATTTAACTCAGCCTCAGAATTAAGGGCACGTTTAAATAATCTTTTAATTGGGTCCAGGATTACAACTGAATGTGAAGAAGGTTTTCTGACAGACACAGGAAGAGAAAGAAGTAATTTTGATTTGAGATTATGAATATTTAAACAGAAAATCATAGAATTAAGGACTAAAAACAACCACTTGTGGTGAAGAGTTGTCTTCACTGGTCTGAAACAAAGGGATATTTTCAATTTGAGTTTTCTGAATAATTTTTAAATACATTTTGATAGTAATTTTAAATGGATAAGTTGTTTTGTGCTTAAAAAGCAAAATAACCTCACTATCAAAAATGTCCAAGTACAATGTTTTTACCTTCTTTGCATGTCATGAAAGCCCCAGCCCAATGACAGCTACATTTAAGAATAAACATTTGGGTAAAATTGACCCAAATTAAAAAATATATATATTTCTGTATAGAATCTTTCTCATTTCAAATAAAAATTTTGTCCAGCTATGATCTGGATGTTGCAGGAAACATTAGTAACACTTTACCTCTATAACCTATTGCCCTGCACAATCCTTCAAATGTCAGGGTATATGGTGGCTTAGGAAGGTTATTCTGGCAAATGGATAACTGTGAGTGAGCAGAGCAGCAAGAGGCAGTGTGTCAGTGTCAGCAGTAAGGCATCAGTCTGTGATGGTGGAACAAGGGAATGTTTGAATGGAGCTATTTGTCATGTACTATAATGCAGTGATGAACACAGTAGCCTTGATAAGGCTGAAGGTCAAATTTCTGATATGTACAAGGGATACATGTTCACTGACTGTGGGAGATTGAACATTGCTATGCAGGGAAAAAGGGTCTTGTGATGAGGTAAGTTAGAAGAAGCAATGGCAGAAATATCAAAAGTTCTCAGGGGAACTACTGACCCCATTGAACTTTGCCATATGAAGTACTCCACTGCATTTCTGTTATGGGACCCAGGGTACTTCTGGGTTTGCGTGTCGAAGTGTGCCTCGCAGTTGCAAACTGAATAGGAACTTACCTGGGCATGTATTCTGTTTTCTTCTTTGCCTGTCTTCACTTGCCTGCCCCGAGCACAGGCTGTTTCACACAGAAGCTCAGCTATGAGGGATGTCAAACCTCATCATATCCTAACAGGTCCCTGTCTGGGTCACAAAGAGATAAAAATGTTCTGATATACTATAGTAGAATGTTTTCTCCCCAGTGGTTAGGAGTCCCTCCTTTCTTCCCCTGTGCAGGATTCCCCAGGTGGTCTTGCCCTATAAGCAAGTCTTCTACAATACCAGGTCAATGGCGAGGAAATGAACTCCTGTTGATTATCTCACATTTATGAATGCATTCAAAGTTTTCATATGTGAGGGGCAGATTACTTTAATCATGAAACTTTAAGCTGCTATTTATAACTAGAGCTAGCTACATCTCCAGCCTCTGAACTCAGTCCCTTCATGCAAGGGTTTGTGTCTTTACTTGCTGTAGAATACTAGGATTTCCATACCCTCCGAGCCAAGGGCTGTGATACTTTTTGAGTCCCTGAGACTGCAGGCACCTACAGATTTATCCTGAACATGCAGATGTCCTAAAACAGTACAGAGGAAAACAAGTAGGGAAAATTGACTTTAGGTGTTTTGCCTTGCCAGAATGGGTTTTTTCCCCAAGGTGTCACAGGGGTAGGGTGCTATAAGTTCCCTTCAACAGTTGACCCTCTATGACAGCCCACTTGACTTTGCAGCATATTGCTCATGTGTCCTTTGCATAGTCACTGGAGTTGTTTTAATCTCAGCATTCAAACTGACCAAAGATATTCCAGCAGCTTGCCTTGGAGCCTAGAAATAGGCTCTCCGCAGCTGACAATTCAAACTGACCCAAGGGTGTTTATCAGTGGGTAGCTTGTATTTATCAAGTATTTCAGGCTTTGTCTGTGCCTTCTAATTAAATCAAGCCAACATAATCATACAATCAACATCATAAAAATCAGGTCAACGTACACTATTCATAAATTACTGCAAAGCATCTGTCACATGCTTAATCTGCTTTTTAAAGTGGGGGGCTGCCTTTGCTTAAGCCCGTGTCTTAAGCTACTGCTTTAGCCCCCTGTTGTTTGACACTGTATGATGGGAAGGCAAGATTACTTATGCTTGTATGTACAATATGCAGCGTAGAAGCAGCTGACTCATTATCAAGCAGGATCTCTAAACAAGTTGTTTTAATGTTGGAACTGAAGAACTAGGATCCACAGTAGCAGCCTTTCACATTTTAAAGACAGAGCAGAGGTAGGGGTTAAGGAATCACTCACTCTTTGGTCTGCAATGGTCATGCAACATTTTAGGACATGGAATTCTGTGCGTTATTGGACTCAGTACATGTCGCTCCATCTCTCAAAGTAAACAGTAGAATTTCCCTCTTTACTCCGGCTGCTGCAGCCATGGTAGAGACGAAATTCTGGGAAAAACTGTGCTTTATGTTGCATGTGCTGTTAAGAGGGAGGAAGACATAGCAAAAACCATGTGTATGTCAACCTTTTGCCTGTGTACTTGTATGAGCTACCAAAACCTTGGAGGTAGACAGCTGTAGAATATAGAACACCAGTTCTTTCTCCTCCAATGTCAAGTGAGGATATAGAATTGCAAACAAAACTTTCACTCCAGCCTCAAATTCACCTCCTAATGTGTGGCTCTTGGAAAAGTTGCAGGAAGGGGGTCATAACTGAGAAAGTTGTTGTTGCAAAGAACACTTTTGGCAATGCTTCTTGTTCTAAGCAGTTTAGCTCAGGCCGATCAGACACTAGAGAGTTCTGCATTTCATCAGCTGTACTGGTTGGGCCTTCATCACAAACATCTGAACCAGCACCATTAATAAGTAGCTAAGATGGCATCATCTGGACCACATCAATTTGTCTTTTGCATACCTCCATGAGTATAAATGGAGAGTTGATTTTAATGAAGGGGGTTGTTTTAGGATTCTTCTTTGGTGTCCTGAGTAGTGTCTAACAATAGAAGGCCTGTCCTTTCTGGTGAATGGCACCATCACTTTAAATTCATATCACCTTCATTGTCCAGGCCTGATTTCCCTGAAGACATACACCACTGCTCTACAATGAAACAGGATCAAGCAAAATGTTACCAGAATTGGGAATTGCTATGTTCACAGTAATGCTTCTTGTACTCAAATAATATTCTGCTTTAACAGTGGAAAAAGCAGGCAGCCAGCTTCTGTAAGGGCTGTGACAATGGACCTGTCAGTCACCTCAACATTTTTATTCTGATAAAATGGGTTTGTTCAAATCTTCTAGGGACTTCTTTCACTGCAGTTGCATATATTTGCATAGTGATTCTCAGATAAGTGCATGCCAATAGCCACTTCTGTGAACAGATGTTGACAGAAGTATCAACAGAAGTATCAGAGGTACGTGAACAACGATGTATTTTTGCATGCACAGAGAAATGCATAATCTAGTAGTATGCTGGAAATTTGTTAGTTCTGCCTTCCAACATGTCTGTCAAGTCACTGCATGCTAATCAGCCTTTGCATAAGTATTGATCCTTTTCGGTAATATCAAGCAAAAATTTAGAATAAGAAAGGGAGAACCAGGAGAGATGTGCTACAGCAATACTGGTAATAGAGACAATGTATGCATATTTTATGACACCTTATTAAAGAAAAGCAACATTCAATTTAAAATGCTGTATTTGCCAAAACGTGTAGAGATTGAATATGTTCTTGGTTGTTATCATAACAATAATGTAGCAAATATTGAAATAATTACCTAAAACTTCAGTTGGTATAGGCTGTTTTAATAGTAAGTGTCAACAAATCCACTTGGCTATCTAAATCTCCCCTGCATGTTGGTGTTATCAAGATGAAGCCTATGAAACAGGGACATTAAATAGAGAGCTGTCACAGGCCAGGATAATAGAATAGAAAAGAGAACAAGTTTTAAATGAAGTCTCAGCATACTTCATGTAGCAAAAATACTTATCTAAAAACTAGTGATAACCTACTTTGCTGATGATAGAAGCAAAGAAGGCTTTTATGCCTTTCCAGATATTAATATATTTTTCAGGCCAAAATGAAATTATGCAGCATGTAGCCCAAACTCAGAATCAGGGAAGTGAAATGCATTTAATTCTCTCTTTCTGTTCATCCTTTGTTACTCTGAAGCAAGTAAAGAGTATTATTCCAGCAATAGCTCAGTTTCTATAACTAAATACAAAATCGGAGATGCACTTAGACTATGAATTTTTTTTCAGGTTTCTATTGTGACTAATATGAAATCTATCCACATTTATTTTTATTTCTCATTACTGTTTTCTTTAAGGTCATCCATATCTAGCATTCTCTGAACTTTTTTGTTTCATCAGCATATGAGATACTGGAATTTTTTTCTCCTCTTTTAATACTTTTGCTTTTGATTTGTGAAAAAAAACAAACCAAACAAAAACAATTTTTCCATTCCTAGAAAAAGTTTAGTAATATTTTCTTCTTCTTCTTCTTCTTAACATGGCAAATCATTTGAAGCAGACTCTTGTTCATCTGGAACTCTTTAATTGCTGACAGGAAGCAGAAGACTTGATGAGAGCATGCTAAAAAGGAAGCAGAAGGGCAAAAAGAAGAGGCAGGGAAAATTAGATATTCTGTTCTTGAAGATTTGTACTTTAAAGAGTCAGATCCAGAAATCCTGTCCTGAAGGTTAATTTAACTACTCCAAACACATATTGAGAGTTGCCAGCAGAGGCAACCTTTTGCTAATGGCTGTAGGGTATATTCTTTTAATGCTAAAATGAGTTTCCACATAACACTCTGAATACTTGTCTAAATTTTTGTCCCAATTTGTCAGTCTTGGTATTTCGGGGGTCAGAAGGAAGGAGGCATACACAGTCACAGAAAATATAAAAAATATATAAAATCCCAGGCTGCTTTTTTCCCCCCGTTAAAAAGGATAGGACCCATTTACAAACGTGTGCTGTAGATGAGCAACAAATTTCCCTATACGTCAGAGCTAAAGAAGAAAATTAGAGTGAATGCTACTTCACTAGAGTGGGTCTGCCCCTACTTCAGTATGGCTCTGCCTAATAATTAGATATTTGTGAGAGCCTGTATCTGAAATGGCCTGTGACTTCCCTTGCAGCTCTCTACATGGAGATCTCTTGCATCTCCTACTTGCAGACAGAGAGTGCTAAAGGTTTTCTCTTGGGTTCTTTATTATGGGCATTTTTTATGATACAGGTACATACTGTTGTCCCCAAATCTTACTGGAAGCCACACTTCATGTAAAGTTAATCAACCTAATTGTTTCACATCATGCCTTCCCATTTGAGAAAATTTCACCAGGAGTAATTTCTAGCACTCTTTTTGCAAGAATTTCTCACAAGCTGAAATTTTTATCTTAGTGACTTTGACTTCTTTCAGAGATGCAAGATTCCCTGCCGTAGAAATGTCACTACTAACATCAGATTCCAGTCCGTGTTCTTCTTTCTAAGTATTTGGGGTTTCAATCCTCTTCCTGTATCTGAAAACAATAAAATTGAAATTGGTCATACAGATTTTGAAAATTTTTCCTTTAACATGATTGTTCATATTAGTTATCTTGCCATCATTTATTGCAACATCTGAGTAAATCTTGAATACCTCGATTTTCTTTAGTTCTCACTGTGGATTGCCTCTTCATTAAGATGCTGACCGGCTTTGACAGCATGTATGAGTTTGTAGTTGGCACAGTTTCAAAAAAAAGGAAATATTTGAGCTCTTGTAATTAAATAGGCATTAACTCATTAATTGCTGAGAATATTATACTGTGAACTTGCTCGTTTGTGAGATGCTCAGCAATAACTATGGCATAGGCTTAAAGCAGAATCCCAAAACTTAACTTAGTGACCATCTCTGCTGCTGCCATTAGATTACTCAACCACAGCGATTCTGTTCTATAATACAGTGCTTGTTCTACCAGGTTTTATAGGACTGACTATCATACTCATCACCAAGTGCAGTAATGGATAGATGTGCTAGGTTGTTCAGTAAAATCATAGGAAAAGATTCAGACTGATGATGTAAGCTTTTAGTTCTTGAAGTTTATAGAGTTGCAACACCTTCCTTTGCCAGGGCTTTTGTAAATATTCTGTATTTTAGAATATTCAAAGTGCAGCAGTCTGCATCCTTACAGGCATTCAGTTAGCTTTACTTTCTGGGTTTCATTTACATGTTCTGAATATCAATTCAGTTTGTTCAGTCGCTTCTCTTTATAGAAAGAAATTCTCTATATTTTCTTTATATGCCAGTCTTTATAGCAGAGATTTGGTAAATAGAGTTGTATCTAGAGGGCTATTTATCTGACCCAACCACATATTAGATGAAGCAAGTTGAATTAAGAGATGGCAAAATAAGTGCCCAAGTCACTATAAGATATAGCTAGAAAAAGAACACAACAAGTTACAGAGGAAAAGCTGCATGAAGGAGACCTTGAGCCTTCTACCCTAAACATAGCCTGACTTTATCAAGGATTTAGGGAAATCACAAGGACAGTAACTTACCTGTAGGTTTCTTATCCCTGTTGTTTCTGGTTACCTTCTTTAGTAATTATGTTCTGATAAGCAGAGGACTAAACAGTCAAGAATAGAGCTAAAGTCATCTTAAGACTTGTTGAAGATGCTAAAGTATGAAATGGTTACTTTGGAATACAGTGAATCTGAGCTGGCTGATGTCAAGAAGTGATGTTTAGTAGATTCTACTAAAAATACGTATGTGCATAGCTATTCAGTATTTTTAACTGATTAAAAAGCAGGGTTTTCAGAAGTCTGGTCTCTGGAACTATTTCTCTGATGAACCAATTCTTCTTTTAATAAAAACAAAGTCACTTTTTGGCAGGATTCTCTATAACCAACTGACAAGTCTATTTAAGTCTGCTTCCCAAAGTTTTATTTTTGTATCCTATTTGTCACCAGCTAATGAGCAGTGCAAAGTATCAGTTGCTGAAGCACGTGGTTTGAGCAGCACTGGACTCACTGGGCACTGATTATTAAAATAGAAGTTAGTTGGTAAAGCTCCAAGGATGAACCTGAAACTTGGGTTTGAGTGTTGTTAGGACTGCTTCCACATGTTAGCCTATGAATCGAATGAGACATCATTACTGTCTCTTCAACTATGTTTTAAAAAAAATATCCTTGTGTCTTTACCAGGTGTTGTGCTTAGTGACAGTGAGAAAATTACAAGCTGATTAAAATTCTAGTCTTTTATGCTCTATTTATTGGGGATTTTTAACCAAGCATCTAAAAGCTCCCTGTATGTTTTCAGGACTCTATGCACACAGGGAAGAAGTGATCCTGACGCAGAGTTGACAATTGAATGTAAGAGGCAAGAGATAAAATGAAAAAGCAGGAAGCACTAACAGCATCACAGAGGGCTTTTTTTTTTTTTGGTTTGTTAAGATTACTGGTAAGGTAGACATGTCTGTTTGTTTAAGAAAGCAAAAGAAAGTTTTGTAAGGATGGATGAAAAACAGGACAATGAAGTACCTGAAGGTGCAGATTGGTGAAAGTGGAAAACTTCATCTGACAATCTTGTAGCGCAATAATGGAAGAAGGGGTATGTTTGAAGGAAATAAACTAGTCAAGCATCTACTTTTCTAAGTACCATCCTGTATTCATCCTTGTTCTGCACAGCAGTGGAAGTAGGTGTGACTGAAGTGAATGCTGCAATGAATAAGAGTTCTGCTGAAGTTTGTAAAGGTCTCATCAAGTTGTCCTCCACCCTATGCATCTTCCTGCTCAAGCCTGGGTCTATTAAAGAATCCCCTGTAACTAAAAGAAGTAGCATTTTGCCTGTTACAATGCAAGTAGTGCTTTAGACTAGGTAAATACTTCCTAGTTCTTTACATGATATTTAAGACTGCAATTCCCATTTCACACTTTATAATTTAGGTATTAATCTTTGACTCATCCTTGACATTCTCCTTTACACCTACAAGTACTTTGGTGTACAGTATGTTTTGGAATTTAACAAAATTAGATATACTGCACTTTGCCAGAGAATGACTAGAGACAGAGTACTTTTTTCCTAAGCTAGCCAAGTTAAAAAAACCCCACTTCTGCAGCCTTAGCAAGACCATGTGTGTCAGGGCAGCTGTTTTGCCATAACACAGACGGTCTACATCCACTAGAGATGAATAACCTGTGCAGATAGGAGAAACATTTGTAACCTATCACTAATTTTTTTTAATACCTTTCTTGTGTGTACACCTCTGTGTATGTATGTATCTTCTCCCTCTAGAAGTTCTATGTTACAAGTATTTCAGATAGGAACAGTTCTGCTTTATCAATTTCATGGATGAGCTCTCTGTATTTCAGGATCTCTCACAGTATTTTCTAGCCTTATTTAGTGACCTATAAGACACAGATCAGACAGAGAATGGTCTCATTTTGTTTTTCTTTTCCAAGTTGATTGTGTATGTACTAGTGGAAATCCATGAAATTTAAATGCCGTGCAGCATCAACAGCATCTGGCTTGGGAGCCAGAAGCTGACGTTGGCTTCCTCCTAATGTGCCATTGCACTTATGTCATAGCTGCTAACCCCTCCTGTAAAACAGAGGTGGATGTGTGGCAGAGATCAAGACTTCAAGCACATTGTCCTACCTGTAATTTGGATTCCATTCTGTGTGCTGGAGCCAGAACACCTATGTCCTGGAGGAAACAGTTCTCTGTGCTGTTTATGCTGCTGGCCTTTAGCTTGATGGTTTTTGTTTGCTTCTTTTTTCCCTTACCATCATCACCAGTTAGTGTCCTGAATCTCACGTGGTTGGGCTTTTGTGCACAAAGGAACAATAGAAACTGTAAAATCACAGAAAGGATGAAATGTAAAAGCATTAATCTCAGAAGAGTATGGACAATGAAGAAAGTCTTGAGAAAAGGGTGAAAGATGCTGTGGATATACCTTACTGAAATTTATGGAACACTTAGGTATTGTGCCAATGAGTTGAAACAATGGTAAGACATAGAAAGACTGTCCCACTAATGGTAATGGTCTGTCCTTTGCTCATGCTCTCTGTTATTCCCCTGTTTGCTTCCATGGAGAAAGGAAGCTTTTCTTCTACCAGATTTTGCTACGGATTTCAATGAGAAAATATTTAGATGCTAAATTCTTTCAGGCAGGGATTATTTCTTCATCCCCTGCCACAGTGGGACTTTTGAGTTATGACTGCAGACACTAGGGACTCAGAAAGGCAGTGAGGAGGAATAATAATGGAATAGCGCAAATTGTAAATGATTTCTTTCCTGAAGATTGTTTAAAGCAGATGTACACAATGCTTAGTGGGATCTCTCAGCAAAATCCAGATCTGCAATGAATAGAGCAGAATGAAATGCAGCTGGGATGGAGCTGTCCCTTCTAACCATAGCAGACGGAATGCATCAGTTAATTACATCTTGGATATATGATCTTCTCAATCCCAGGTCATGCGTGGGCTCCTTCTCCCAGCCAGCTCTAGGTTTAGACAGGACAGAGTTTCACAGCAAAGCAGACTGCTGGGGAGGAAGGGAGCCTGTAAAACAACAGTGGCTACAGAACTCTTTGCCAGAGCTATTTCATTGTTTGCTTTGCCAAGCAGCTGCTGCCAGGGAGTTTCAGTTCCTTCCAGAAGCAGCAGTTGCTGCCCCAGCCCCTCTAATTCCCCCCGAAGCAGCGGAGACACAAGTTCAGCTTCTGTAGCAGAAGAAAACCCAGTGCCCATGGGGCTTTTGGCTGCCACTTTTGGGAGCAGCAGCATTTTCTGTTGCCTTGCAAGGGGGCAACTCAAGCCACTGTCTATTTCACTAGGCAAGTTTTAGCTTTTAACAGGCTCAGAGTATTTATTAGCCACTCTAATCTGAACAGACATTTCTCTGGTTACTCTTGAATAAATAATCTTTTCCTGAGGGTGAAGGATGGATCTTTCCACTGTGATTGCCTGTCCTCTTTCAGTACTATCATATTCCTTTGGAGTCTACTGCTGAATCTTGGACTTACCATTGCTTCCACCATTCACCAGCTTAATTTGGTGAATGTGACTTAAAGGGACACACCACTAAGTGGTGGTGAGAGACACCCTCAGAGAGAGAAGATGACAAGAAGTCTGTGACTAGATGATGGGAATTTATTCATTACAGAAACACATATGAGTTGTAAGAGTAAAAAAATGAAAATGGAAGTAATGAAAAGTAATGAAAATGGAAGGACACCTTATTGGAATAATAATTGCAATAGTCCTGTCGTGCACCTGGGGAGGAATAACCCCATGCATCAGTACAGGTTAAGGATTGATCTACTGGAAAGCAGCTCTGCAGAGAAGGAGCTGGGGGTCCTGAGGGACAACAAGCTGTCCATGAGCCAGCAATGTGTCCTTGTGGCCAAGAAGACCAGTGGTATCCTGGGGTACGTTAGGAAGACCATTGCCAGCAGGTTAACAGAGGTGATCCTCACACTCTACTCAGCCTTAGTGAGGCCACATCTGGAGTACTGTGTCCAGTTCTGGGCTCCTCAGGACAAGAAAGACATAGAACTCCTGGAGGGAATCCAGTGGAGGGCTATGAAGATGATTAGAGGACTGGAGCATCTCTTCTATGAAGAAATGCTGAAAGCTGGGCCCTGTTTATCTGGGAGAAGAGATGACTTCTAATGGAAACATGGGAAGTTTCACTTGAATATGAGGAAAAAAATCTTTACTTTGAAGGTGACAGACCACTGGAACAGACTGCCCAGAGAGGTTGTTGAATCTCCTTCTCTGGAGATATTCAAAACCTGCCTGAACACGATCCTGTGCAACCTGCTCTGGGCAAAACTGCTTTAGCCAGGAGTTTGAACCAGATTGTGTGACACAATAGGCTTTTTTTTTTTATCAATAATGACAATATCTGGCTTTGTCACAATTCTCCAGATGACTGGGAAATCCAGTGTATTACTACTTAGTGAAAAATCTTTGCAGGAGACAGACAGGGCTTAAAGAGCAGAGTGCTTGAGGGGCTAGACAAATAGTTATTTTAAGTATCTCAAATGTATTTCTTCATTATGAAGAAAATGATCAACCATGTTCTTCAAAGGTTCTCACATTTCAGGGTCTCATGGCGGCTTTCTAGTCACCTACAGATGAGTATAATTCTCCCTTTGGTGAAGTGACTGAATACATTACTTCTATGTGACACGTTCTAGTTACACCATCTTCCTCAATTATTCATGATATGCGTCAGAGGAAAAAAGGAGGAAAAATTATAATTTGCAGCAGAACAATTGGGAGACTTTAAGAAAAGAAATTCTAATCCAAAGGGTCTTGTATACTAGGAAGATCTACCAGGGAGGTTGTGCTATCTTTCAAGAGAAGATTTAAACTGTAGGTCAGAGAAACACCACTGGAGAATGAGCTTGGTAAACCTATTGCTGCTGTGGTGCACAGGGACTAGAGAATTTCTCAAGTCTCCTTCTGCCTTGAATTTCTGTGAACCTGGGCTTTTTTTTTTGTTGTTTGCTGCATGTTTATTGATCTATCCCACTATGCTCTTTTCCATTTAAACTGCAACTCTGCATTAAATACTGCCTTCAAACACCTTTTCCTTCTTCAGTAATCTTTTTCTGGAAGGGCATACTACATCTCTCTTTTATTAAGCACACACTATTTGTATGTTCCAGTCCTCATTTCCTCAGGCTTTTGGAGCTGTTTCCAGCAAATTGTGTTTTCTCATAGGCTCCAGGCATTGGGAGAAAAATTACAGCCTAGAAGTGAAATTTCACATACCTAAAAAAATGTTAATATCTCCCAATATGCCGTATTCACATGGGGTTTGCAGAAGATGGGCATAAAACCCAGACTGATTTCAGTAGTGCCAGCATTTGGCTAGAGGAGCCTGTCACACACAGAGATGTTATATGCTATAGATACTGTTCAACTAGTCCCTTTCATTAGGGATGCTCTAATTCAATCATGCACCATATCCTATTTTCATGTTAAACTATGTACAGAGCATTTTTACAAGCACATGTAGTTTTAGGACAAGGGGGAATGGCTTTGAATCAAAAGTGGGTTGTTTAGATGTGATAGTCAGAAGAAATACTATGCTTTTAGGGTGGTAAAGCACTGGAACAGGTTGCCCAGAGAAACTGTGTATGCTCCATCCCTGGAAGTGTTTGAGAACAGGTTGGATGGGTCTTTGAGCACTCTGGTCTACAGGAAGGTGTCCCTCCTATGGCAGGGGTGTTGGAACTTAGATGATCTTTAAGGTCCCTTCCAGCACAAACCATGTTAGGATTGATTCTCCCTTATTTCTACAGCCAGACAACTCATTCTCATTTGTTACAAGACCCACTGAAGCCTCCCTGTGAGTTGCAGATGTTGAACCACCACAAAGAAGATTCTCACTAAGACTTCATTTTTGTGGGCTCTTAATAAAAGAAGTGAGAAATGGAAGACAGGATTACTCTGAAGTAACCTCTGGAGTAATTGTTGTTTGTTGGCCGCTGACTATGTGCAGAGATAAGAGAGAGTAGCTACCCAGCTGCAGTATCTCCTCAGGTGTGAGAAACTGGCGAAGGAGTGGTGGTGGCTCAATTCAAACTCCACTAGTCTCCCTGGTCAAATGCCGATTAGAAATTTGTTGTTGGATGATTTTGTAGAAAGTCTGTCATAGAACTCTGTGACAAAGTGTGTTTCTTACATGGTTCACAGGCAGAAGCCCTTTTTATCCTAGTACTAAAACATCTTGAATACCAAATCCTTGCCAAATTTAGTGAATTTCAGTTTAGGACCTGTTTCAAAAGAGAAATTTGTTTTATCTGTGTGCATTACACAGCTTGGACTGAACTTCTTATAGTCCTGTACCTACACAGGTGAAAAATACAAGCCAAATAAGAAATGCATGGAAAAACCCATACCATGGGGTTACAGGCAGGGTTTTAGCATGCTGCAATGTTCACTCCATATAGCAATTGTCTCCTCCATTCTCAAGACTGTGTCCTATTACTTTTTGGCACACAGCTATTTCTACCTACCCACCGCTTGAAGTTCCAGATAGAAAACTAAAGTTGAAAGGAACTGACCATGCCTTTGCAAGGTCCAATCCCTGAAATATTGTTTAAGCAGCTCCTTTACTAGAAAAGTATCTGGTTAGACCTTCATGTAACTGAACCATGTTAGGAGGCTTACAGGTATTTGTTAATGGTCTATGCCTACAGAAGGACTAGCACAAGGAATGTGAAAGAGAAATGATTTAGAGGAAGCAGCTGGCACTGTCTGGCTTTAGTCACCACTGTAATGCTGCTGTGCCCACATACCTCCTCTGCAGAAGTTGAGTTTCCTTTGCACATTCTTTTTGAGGGAGCTAGGGTTGTTTAGCCTGGAGAAATTGAGGCTTGAGGATACCTTATTGCTATCTACCACTGCTTGAAAGGAGGTTCTAGCAAGGTGGGTGTCAAGTCTCTTCTCCCAGACATATAGCAACAGGACAAGAAGAAATGGCCTTAAGCTCCACCAGGGGAGGTTCAAGTTGGACATCAGGAAAAACTTCTTCCCTAAGATGGTGGTAAAGCATTGGAACAGATTGCCCAGGAAGGTGGTGGGGTCACATCCCTGGAGGCGTCCAAGAAATGTCCAGCACTTAGTGCTATGGTTTAGTTGAAGTGATGGTGTTGGGTCAAAGGTTGGATGCAATGATCTTGGAGGCCTTTTCAAACCTTAATGATTCTACAATTCCAAAAGAAATACTGTAAAAAGCATTATCCTAAGTAAATTTTTACTTCTCACTCTCTTCCTCATGCTGGGCATCTCTAAGAGGCATAAAATTCTGCGTAGCTTTTAATTTTTTCTCTAAATCTACTATAGAGCTACTCAGACTAGTCTGTAGGTGATACCTGTCCTTGCCAGCTGGTGATTGTTGTAAGACCCCTTACTTGCAGAGCACTATAATAAGAATATAAGAACTCAGGCAATGGCAGAGCTACCTTGTCTCTTGAGTTTAATGAAGTGGATCCCTTACCCACTTGAAATCACTACTTGAGATACCTGGGAGACATTCTGATAACCTGGGAGTTTGTTATTATTGTAACAATGACAGAGACAGTGTATTAGCACACAATAGCTCTCTTCTTGCCTGATTCATTTATCTATCTATTTGTAAACTTATATGTGGATCTATATGTTTACATATTATAAAAATAGCTTTATCTATTTCTTTAAAGCTGGCCTACTTGAAACTGAGATTTTTTTTGTGCATGTCTGACCATTTCAAAGGAGGTAACAGAATGAAGAAATTATTACCTAGTATGCTTGCATTTAATAATGATTTTACTGTAGGGGGCTCAGCTCTGAAACAGGTATAGATAA
Organism: Aphelocoma coerulescens; assembly: GCF_041296385.1. Classification (NCBI taxonomy): domain Eukaryota; kingdom Metazoa; phylum Chordata; class Aves; order Passeriformes; family Corvidae; genus Aphelocoma; species Aphelocoma coerulescens. The sequence goes on along the minus strand of NC_091015.1, from coordinate 76,056,817 downwards.
AAGCTATAAGGAATAGAGAACAAGTCAGAAGATCTGGACATCCAAATAACTGTAAGTGTGTTCTGTGTTACAGAAGGTTCATTACATAGAGCTGTAAGCACTGGATACATCCCTCCCTTCTGAAAAGGAGATTAAAGAAATCCATATTACTTCTATCTTTTCATCATTTTTATTTTAGTATTTTAAGCCCCAAGTTCAAACTGACTTTAAGTAACTTCTAAAGCTATAAGGGGTTAGGCAGAGGAAGGATTTCCAGAGACTGCTTCATAACTTTAAAAGCTATTTCTATGACAGGGATTGCAGCCTGCAAAAATATTAAATACTGTCCCTTTTTTTGGTTTGATAATCAGTGCTTGATTTCTCCTCTCCCTCCTTTTCCAAAGACATTATAAGTTTTAATACTGGGCATTCCAAGACTACAAATATGACTGTTCAGGCAAGATATTTTTGGCCTTTGCTAATTTCCACAATTGCTTTTTCAAAATCAATATTTTGTTAATTGGTCACTTGAGCTTTTTTCAGTGACGTTGAACCTCTGATGCATGTCACTTCAAAAGCATTTTCCAAACATTGTAGGCGTCATGGAGCAATTTTAGCATAAAAAGAAGAGTATAACTAGAGATGGCGGGGGAGCAAATTACATTTTGTATATATAGTATTAAATGCTTCCATTAGTTGCCATAGGGATGGGCAGAAGTTGGTCTGAAATGACAGCTTTTCTGATGCTTGATGGGTTTAAAAGGAAAACACTGTGGGGGGAGGGGGTTTTATTGTTATTATTACCCTGGGATACTTTTATAGGGGAGGGGGAAATATTAAAGTCATATTTCTCAAAAAAGATGCTTGGTGTCTACATTAACAGACCAGGCATCACCTTCGCCTCTCTACAGAGACACTGACCTCTACAAAACAGGCATCTTTGTAGCTTCAGGGCTGTAATTCCACAGCTGCTCAGAGCTCCTCATTTCCTTTTGTTGTGCAATACAGCAGCTATCACCACAACCCCTCCTCCTAAGCAGTGTCTGTAAATCTGCTGCAATAGTAACCCGCGGAAAGCCACGTCCCGCAATTACTGCTGCACACACTCCAATTACAACAGGACTGGTGAGACCTGCTTGTCGGACCAGGCTTTCCGATTTGTGCGCCCTAACATCCACTTGGCTCAAATACTGGAGATAACTGAAAGCAAGCCATGGATTTATCGCTACGATTTGAACGTCCACGTGATCGTGTCACAAAGCTCAGAGGTGCGAGTCACACATCTCAGCGTGTGTTTTAAGCCTGCAGCCATCCGATGTTACAGCTGTCGTTCATGCCAAGCATGACCAGAAGTAGGATGCCAGCTGTGTAGTCAGCTGGCATTCAGGTCCCTGGAAATTTTGTGTGGCTGGTATGTGTGCCATACAAGGGATACTTGCTGGCTTTGCTAACTGAAAAATGTGAATACTTTGGAAATTACTACTATACAATATGCAGAGGAGAGTCAATCAAGAGGCTGAATGATACAACTTTGTGTTTCAGAAGGTAGTCCATATGAGAAGAATCTACCTCATAAGGATTGAAACTGAGGCAGTGTACTTACTGAGTATAATCTAAATTCACTTTCCATTGATTTTTAGTAGGTTTTTAAAGAAGCACTGTGAAGTTATTTTTTTTTAATCTGACTCCTATGCTGTGCCACAAGTACCTTTTTTCTTCATTCTCCCAAAGGCAATGTTTTATTAATATTGCTCATCACCCTGTAGAGCACTGAGCAAACACTTGAATGTTATTTTGAGAAGACCACTCATAGATGGTAAAATGTAATTTGTCAGCGCAGTTGTTTGTAGTCTGTCTGACACGCTGTTGTGTCAGTTCATGGGGATGCACCTCACTGATGTGGCTCTAGTGTCTCTAATAATTAGTGAAACTTGGGCAACAGAAAATATACTTAATTTTTCTTTGCAACAGGGTTCACTGAAAGTAAGCTCAACCCACATAAAACACTGGACTGTCCTTGTCTGTAGTGCTTTAGAAATAAACTCCAGTCTGGTGTTCTTTTAAAAGACCTCCTCTTCTATCAAGCTGGAGAAGAGGATCTGCATTAGCTGTTCCATAGTGTAATGCAAATTTGGTATTAGTGCTACAAATTCCCGTTGAAGGTGCAAAGAAGGATTGCTCCAAAGGCAAGAAGAAATTCTTTGAAATCACGAACAACACGATGTTTTAAGTACTCTCCTGAGCCTGCAGTGTATGGTGAAGGAGGAGGATGTGGGCAGAAAGGCATGTCTGAGGAGACAGGAGATCTCGTGTAGCCCCCATCATACTAATACAACATGTAGCTGCAATACATATTACTCTTTTGAGCCATACTTTTGATATCAGACAGAGGTAACTTGACAGCACTACAGTTTCACCATAATTAAGAAAGAATGAATTGGGTTCCTCTGGCTTGTTATCGCACTTGTCATTTTTGACCTTGCCTAGACCTGAATTATGCAGGATCAAGTTCTTCAAAAAAGCATGGAGAACACAGCAATACATAGTTGCATATACTTACATATATAAAATGCAGTAAAATACCCAACTTATGCACATTAAAAAATTACATCCAAACTAAGTTAAAGGTACAGGTAAGCTTTGGAATAGCTTCAATAGTGAGGTACAATAATATTTGTCCAGGAGTTCTCAAGATATCTGGACAATTTCATCAGTTATATTCACCTGTTTCATTACAATTCCTATAAATATTCCCATTGTGAAAGATACAGCTCCTCAATAGCTCCAGAGCAATGTAGGGTAGGAAATACTAGACAGGTGGCTGTTTTTCCTGAAGCTCTCAATGTTGATCTGTCTTACCAGACAGATCTTAAGAACCATAGACCAAACCATAACAAAAAATGATGCAATTTTTGGAGGATAACACAGTATAAAAACAAGAAAGGAGATTGGGAGCCCCCAACATAAGAAGAACACAGACCTGTTCAAACAAGTCCAGAGGACAGCCACAAAGATGCTGAGGGCTGAAGCAACTCTCCTATGAAGACAGGGTGAGAAAGTTGGGGTTGTTCAGCCTGGAGAAGAGAAGGCTCCATGGAGACCTCTGAACATTCCAGTACCTAAAGAGGGCCTGCAGGACAGAGAGAGAGAGGGACTTTTCACAAGGGCATGTAGTGATAGGACAGGGGGAATTGGCTTTTAACTGAAAGAGGGGAGGTTTAGATTAGATACTAGGAAAAAAAATTTTACTGTGAGGATGGTAAGGCACTGGATGTGGATGGCCTATCTCTGGAAATATTCAAAGCCAGGTTGGATACAGCTCTGAGCAACCTGATCTAGTGGAAGGTGTCCCTGCCCATTTCAGGGGGCTTGGAACTGAATGATTTTTAAGGTCCCTTTCAACCCAAGCCATTCTATGATTTTACAGTGAATTATTCAGGGACTGGCATTGATATATATTATTTATCTATGTATGCACAGTGCCCTATGAATATTAAATAAAATCTTGTTATTTGAGAACTACACCTTGTAGATTCATTAATACTTCATGGTTATGTCTTTGCCTTACATAAAGTCAGTTGGCAAAAAGTTATTTGATTTTGTTCTAGCCAGAATGTAAGTCTTAAATTTTTATTGAATGTAATCATGTTATTGTAGTTATATCCAGCTGCTCAGGTACTTTGGAATTGTTTATCCCATTTAAACCACTAACCAACTAAAACCAGGTTTATGAATGATCCCCTTTCAGTGCAATATCTCAAATGCCATCACGAGACTGTAAGCACACAGTTATTTCCAGTTTCCCAGTGCTAGTTTTCCCTTTCTTTCAAGGAAGGTTAAGACTGAGACAGTACCTGTATTAGTGCAAAATGAAGGCATTCCCTCTTACATATTTGGCCAGCCACACTATCTTGTGCAGGGGGATAGCTCAAGCTTTGGTGATTGCTCAGTCCAAGGAGGGCACAGAGGATGGATGATTTTGTTGTCTTTGCTTCCAGCAGCCAATTTAGATTCCTTTAAAGTTCCTTTGCCAGAACTCCTTGGAAAGTGAGCAGGAAGTCAAAAGCAATGCCTTCACCTTCTCGACTGCTGAATGCTGGTGGGGGAGTGAAGGAAGGCTTACCCAAATCATCTGTTTTACTCATTTCCTCCACTTTACCCACCACAGATAGCTCTGTGTTTCATTACTTCCACCAAGTTGCCCGTGGGGGTGAACTAGAGAAAGTTCCTTTTCTTCCATTCCTGTGTAGTTTGTTATAGGAAAAGAATAATCTGGTCATGTAATTGGGGAAAATTATGAAGGTCTATTAAAGCCGAAGAATTTCTGCCTGTATAAGGACTGGAGGATTAGGCTTTAACGTACATGCTCTCCCAAATTCTCTCTTCTCTGTTTATCATATAATTATGACTTCAACTTCTCCTCCCTCAAATGAAGGCGTATCAAACTGCCATACATCATCTTAGAACAGACTTTTACTATGCAGGATAGCTAACCTTTGTTCTCAATGACAGCACTTTAAAGGTTTTCTCGACTAGCAACTTCTTGAACTTCTTGTTCATGACGCATGATGCTGGAGCTGCCTCCTTTCGAGCTCATCTCTTCTGCATCGGAATCCATGCAGTTCTTGCTTTGGACCTAAATAACAAGAATGTGACCCTGATGCTATGAAAGCACAAACCAATCCTCCTACTGATTTCAGAGCCAGAGCTACCTTTACATTCTCCTTAATGTTTCTGGATATTGATAAATTTTACGGCAGAAGCATTAAAAGTAAATACTACGGCACTGGAAGTACCTTCTTCTGGACATTTCTCTTTAAATTCCTATGTGGTTTCAGCCTAAGGATCCCAACATGGAATTGTACAAAATTTGTAGAAACTTCTGAAAACATCAATGTTAGTCTCTATCCCTGTAAAGAATCTGAAAACCTAATTTGAATTTTTTTGTCTTTTACTGTTTGTTATGTGCATCATAATCATCTGTCTTGCATTACAAACAAGAAATAGAGAACATATTTGTGTCCTAATTTTGCTAGCAATCCTCTCTTTTTAACATATCTAAGTACAAGACTAATAATTATAATTAAAAAAAGCCCATTCTTCACAGCTTAGGGGCTTAAACTTTTATATTCCTCCTTTATTCTGAATGTATCCCTCAGGAAACAACTCTCTGTAATAATCACCTTGCCTACACTTCTTCAGTCACACATTACATTCTCTCTCCCACTTTCTTTCAGGTTAATATTAGTGTTTGTCAGCAGCAGACTCTTTTTTCAAAGCTCTGAGTCATTACAGTAACAGTTATGTTCTCAATAGAGAGTTCAGGGTAGGAAAAAACCTCAGCCCAAAGCCTACATGTATCTGACTGTTAGAGAACCAAAAGGCTACTCACTCCTTTCTCACTCGTTTTAAATGCCAAGTGTTCAATTACGTTCCTCTTGAGATTTGGAAGGGCTTTTATTGGCTTTCTTTTTTTAATCTGGGAAAAAGTCAAATGTGATGTAGTAGGTTACTAAAGCTCATGATGAGGAATTTTGGCTTCAGATTTTTCCTAAGTGTGACTGGTTTTTTCCAAGTATTTCCTCAGCAGGGTTCGATTCGCTGGTATTATGGTCTAGCTCACAAAGCATTCAGTCTCTGTCTAGTCCTATATAGATATCTGTGTATGTTACAAAACCACTCATTATCCTAAACAGGGATCTATGCTGCTAAGAGGTCCAGTCAATAGCAGAGGTTTTGCAAGTTTGGCTTCAGGCCTTGACAGAGCACAGGGAAAACATTCAGAGGGCTAGAGAGTATAGTTTCTGGTTCTGGCTACTGCTGCCCTTCCCTGTCCTGTTCCCCGAGATGCTCTGCTGTTCTTTGGAAACCAAGTCAGGGTACACATCTCAATGGACTGTGCATTAGCACAAGAGGTATGCACAGCTTTCCCACTCAGCCTCATGAATATGTGAAGCCTGATCTGGGGATCATGCTTGAAACAGATCTGTTTCACCTGCACGTTTTTCCAGACATGTAGGCTTTTCAACTGAACTGGATGTACGGGATTTCTGTTTCTGAGGATTGAGCTCTTCCTGGACTGTGGGTCAAATCTGAGCCCACACTACCATCCTAGAGGTTTTCTAATCAGGCAGGCAAGGATTTCCCCCATGGTGATGAACGCTACAGAAGCATATAAATATATAGGCACTGTTACCTTTCTTGTTGCTAAGTGCTCCCTAGTCGGAGAGAGCTCTTATCAGTTGTCACAAATGCTGCACTATAATTCAAAATAAACTGTAAATCCCTGAGATGGATGAAAGTATCAAGATGGATGATCTTGCAATGGTCAGTAGAGAGGCTGCTGGTGATTTCAGTGACTTCACTTGCCAGTCACAGTGCAAGATGACAATGCATATTGAAAGGGACATAGCAAAGAGGGTCAGAAGGATACATCAAATGCTAAAGGATAGGTGCTATAAGACATTTTCCAGCATGCAAACTTGTAGGTTTTTTTCAGTCTCCTTCTGACTGGGATATTGTGTCCCTAGGAAAAACCAAAAATATTCCATATTGCTTGCAAACAGGCAGATATCATCCTTGGGAGTGAGAGATGTTCCTGTCTTTCTTTTTCCTTCTGAATCTCTGTGCTGACAGCCTTCTTTTTCCTGGTTTTCTGTTGAAGAAAGCCAGCTTGGCTAAACAGGCGACTGGCCCCAGTTCCATAAGATAATGGATCTGATTATTATCAGAGGGCAGCTTGGAGGGACCTATTGTTCAGTAGTCACCATGGCAAGTACAAACGCTCCAAAATGCAAAGCGGGAGGTGCTAGCAACTCTCTAAAATGCAAAGAAAGCAGCTTGCAGTGTTCTCGCTGATTGCTTTTGCTTTAATTTGTGTTTAGGAATGAAAATGTTTGTCAGATCTCTGAAAACAGGAACACAGTTTGGTAAACCAGATCTACCACTAAGGTGGCACAGTGAGACACCTACTCAACCCAACTATATTTAGTGGCATGCCAGTGTAGGAACAGCCATACCAGACTCTACTTGGAGTTCATGTAGCTTCTCCTTATCTTTGATGCTGTCTCGGTGCTCTGGAAAAGAATATAAGAAGTCTTAGGAATGGGAAGCCATGTAGTTAATCTCTTCATGAGGAGTCTTACTTTCTAACCTGCTCCAAAAAAACCCCCTGTATTCTGAGGGTTTATTCATCTTCTTGGGTTTCTTCTTAAAAACAAACAAAAAAATTCCTATGTTACTTGAGATAGAGTTTTCTGATACTGAAAAGAAAATCTGATCTTTGAAAACCCACAGTTTTGAGCACCAGTAACGTTTGATGGCAATGGATTTCAGAAGGCATCTATATCTGACCTTTTGAGCAAAATACCTGCAAAAATGGGAAGACTATGTCTGACTGCTTATTGACACTTCTCTTGACCAGCGCTCCTGAGTTTAAATTTATCAAAGGATCACTTTATCACTGCCTTCTTTAATTTCTTACTTCCAAAAAGGCTTTGGGGAACTTCTCAAAGAACTGCTGGAAAAAGCAGGGTCCTGATCCTCTTGTGAGGGATGCCCATGCAACTTAATAGCATGGCCCTTGTTAGCCCCTAGTGCCTGGCTTGATCAGGATTCCAAACTATGTTCAGCTTCAATAATGCTAAACTAGATCAGCTGGAAGCCACCAAGAGATAACTGCTATATTTCAGTTTATTAGACATTCAAGCTCACTTTTAAACTTTTAAAAGGCAAATTATAATTGAACAGATCTCGGTAGAAACATATTCTGCTGTCACGGTCTATGGATATGCATGTTTAAGCTATCATGCCATGACACTGTGCTATTTGATTTATGTTTTTACTGATGCTTTGACTGAGTAGTTTGTTGCAATGTACTGCTAAATGAAGGAAAAATCAAAAACTGCATCAGACAACCACTCTGTATTTCATTCTAGAAAATAGCTGGCAATTATAATTACTCACCATGTTTCTGGCTCAGAATAAAAGTGGCATTGCACAAAAAACCACACTGAACATTCATCGTGATTAGAAAATGCTCCATACCTTGGAGTGCAGTGGAGACATAAGAATAATTTTAAATGCAAATTAAATTGTGGGGGTAGCAAAGAGAACAGATAAAAGACAGTAAAACAAAGCCTTTCACTTTCCTCAAATTAGCAGGCTAATGTAGTATAAAAAAAAGCAGTTCTACTCAGATCTGTGCTAAGAGCTTTCATTTCATCATAATATAAAACAGCAGATCCGTCACCTTTCTCTATTCAGTACTCTTGATTTCGAGGTTGAAGTGAAAATTAGAAGCTGTTCTTTCTGGCTCACAGACTGGGTTGCATTTGCTTAGTCTTATTCCCTGACAGTAGGATGGAAAGAGGTCAGTAACACTGGTAAGTACTTCTGCATCTGATTTTATTTATTTATTTTTAAAATCTTTCAGTGCTTTGGCTTTTTGTCAATGTGCATTTCCTAAAAAAAGCTACATTGTGTATTTTGTAAAAGACTGTATCTTAAGCAGAAATGCAACGATTCCTTGAGAATGCTTATATCAGATGTTAGAGCTCCTTCAAGAATGAATGAATTACTTGAAGTAGGAATTCTGTAATAGGAAAGGTTTCTCAATATTCTATATATTTCATAGCATCACTGGAACATTTTGTGTGTTGTTTTTTTCTGTCTGCCTCGTCCAACAAGCAGTACCAGCTAAGAAACGAATCTCTTCTCAAGATGCTATTTGCATTATATTCATAGCAAAACAATCTCAGTACCCTTATGGTACATGATGGAGTAAGCACGTATTTTACTAACTGAAAGTAAATTATTAGACAAAACACAATGTTATGTTTAAATTTAACTATTATGAAACATTAAAAATATCTCAGAATATGAGATGCAACAAGGAAGATAGAAGTGTAAAACAAATTCTTATGGAAACTTGATATAGGTTTGTTTTTTTTTCCTTAGGAAAGTTTTTATCAAATCAAAACCAGGGGCTTAATTTTTTAGTACGAAGGGCAAGAGGGAGTGGGGGAGATGAACGTAGTGTCACCTCCTGTTGCTAAGTAACAACATCTCCTGGCCATTTTTATCTGATAAAGGAAGTCCAGTTGACGTTATGCATTATTCATCAGAGTTCCAATCAAACAATCAAAATTGTTTGCTTACACTGGGGACATTTAGTAAGATCAAAGAAACCCTCCTTGAAACTACTGGAGCTTACACCACTGCCAGACAGCCCTTGATACTCTGCAGTAAGTATCATTTCTGGTTTGGGAGTGCTATGGTAAAGTGAATTGCTGTGGAACGTAAAAGTTTTCTTATCAGGACAGACTTCTGAATTTTAAAAGGACTGCATGTTGATTGATGAGAACTGAATCAAAGGAAAAAGGTAAAGCTTTGGAAATACAGTTTCCTGCTTTTCATAGCATAATTAAAGGAATTACTTGAAGCAAGAGTCAGACTCCCAGCTCCAAATCTTTCTGTTCCGTTTGCATGGAAAAGGACTAGAGGTATTTTTGTCTGTCTTAAAATACATGTTGTTCAGAATTGTTTGTATGCTTACGATGTATGCTGTGGTGAACTGAGGTGTGGGTGAGAGAACAGGGTTATGTGTTTTCTCCTAATCTTGTTTTTTCTAAGTGAGTTTTTAAGAGTATAATAAAATGCAGAAGGTAGTAATGAAGCTGGAGAAGGGTCACACTATCATTCCAGGAACTCTGCCGGGCAGAGGCAAACATAATTCAGTGTACATCTTGGAGAGTTGTAATCTAGGATCTCGGCAGATCTGAGATTCAAAAGGATGCCCAAAATATGAACCTTAGCTATGAAACAGTGCTAGGAGTAGCCTACCATTTCTTAACGATTGCTCTTACCACATATTTTAAAACTGATGGTGGATGTTCTGTTGCTACTTCTGGTCAGCAAGAGGAGAGAGGGAAGGCAAGGTTGGATTCTGGTCCACTTAGGTGGAGTGAAATATCCAGAATATTGTGTCTTCCTTTCTAGTGCAGTGTTTTGGCATAAGTGGCAAGAATGCAGTCTTCAATGTAGTCTGTTAGAGTAGTGCCTACTCGGAGGTGCTTGCTGTGAATCTGGCTAAAGGAGGTCTCTGTCCTGAGCTTTTCTGATTTTCTTTTTAAGAGCAAATGTAACAGGCAGATGGATCCAAGTATGTGTCCTAAGAAATGGAGACTGTGACTAGAATACAGGTGATTGTACTAGGAACATACTAGGAATCTTGCTAATACTGCAGTAGCACTTTTCTTTTTTGTCTTTAGACAAGGATTTAAATCAAACATTCTAAAATAGAAAAGGATGCTTATGAAGTTCTATGAATAGTGACTTGAAAATACTTTGACCCTAATACGCCAAATGAAGTACTTTAGTGACTGCCTACACAGTTCTTTCCACAAAGAAACCCACCAGCTTTTTTCTCTGACATCTCTGTAATCTTTTCTAGGAATCTGACTGATCGTTCATAGCGGAGTATTACACACAAAGATAAAGCACCTTCAAAATGGACTACTTTTTGGATGTCGAGTCTGCTCACAGACTGTTTTACAGTCAAGGAGCCCAAGGTAAGAAACTCTGGCACTGACTCAGAAAATTACTAGTTTAACTGTACAGTTAAAATGTATAGGGCCAGATAGGGGCCAGTGACCGACATACTTAAGTGTTGAAGGGCACAGGGCAAGGCCTTCAAAATGCATGGGCTTTAAAAGGGACTACACAAAGTGTAATGGTGAGGTTGATCTGCCCTCTCAGAGGATAAGGAAGAGCTGTGAGAGCTGTTGGGTGGGCTGCAGGAGCAAAAAGAGCTGCCAAGATTCAGGCTCTGGTGTTGCAGAACCCAAATGTCTGACATTTGAGGACAGAGGAGACAGCAATGGCCCGCAGCTTGCTAAGTAAGCCTGTGGAGTCTTTTCCCTTCCTCCTTTTGCTTCTCAGTGCTGTCAGGATCATAAGGTGATGTTATTCAGGAAAAACTGGTTTGGGAAAGCCCTGAGGCAGTCCCCCACATGGTTTGCAAACAGCAGCTCTCACTGGTCTGTGTTGTCCCCTGTGAAATGCTGGCCCCCAGAGAGCAGCACCAGGGTGAGAGGGGAAGGGTAACCAAGCTCCACTGCTTTAATGTAGTTGAGACTTGTTCACAACATAGATGATATTTTTGGTAAAGTTAGTTCACGTTTTTCTCACCAGCTCTATTTTTGGAGAAAACTTGCAGCTTCAGAGAGAAGGGGTTTTTTTTTTCCTTAAACTTTAAACACCGTATTAAATTCAAGAAAATTTTAAGAGCCTAGTAGCTCTATCAGCCATTTTTGTTTCTACATACTGCCTATTTTTTGAAAATGGGATCCATCTTTCTTCCACTATTAATTTTATTGGTTGCTAATCAAATTCAAAGTCTGGACAAAAGAGTTTGGCCTTCCCTCTGGAGGCCATTCTCCCAGAGCAAGACCTAATCCACCCACGGGTTACCACCATCCCAGAATGCATGGGGGTCAGTACCACATCTGACCTTTGGCTCAGCTGAGGTGCTGCTGCCTAACACATGCTGTGTTGCTTAGCTTCTGCCTCAGTTGTTGTGATACATTTTTATCTGTACCAGAGAAGAAGCAAATACTAAGCAACACAAAATCAGGGAAAAAAACAGCTGAGGGCAATGACTGATTTTGATGGCTTTTTCTCCATCTCTAAAATGCAACAAACACCAGGGCATTACTACAGAAGTAATATTAAAATGTGTTCTTCAGCCCTGTTTGAGCACAGAGGCTGGACTAGATGACCTCCTGTGATCCCTTCCAACCACAGCTGTTCTGTGATATCTCTATGGGAACAAGCCATTTCTATTCCATAGAACCTAAAATTCAGGAATCTACATCTTATTGCTTTACAAACTATAGCAAATTACCAACAGCATCCCTGTGCACTGCAGCATACAGAGGCAACTGTGGAAGAAAGAACATGTGTTCATGCAAGGAAAGTCCATTACAGTCATGTGCACAAGGTGACTAGTAAGGGTTGTGCAGGTGACCTTCACTGTAACTATTTCCAAGTAGGCAAGATTAAAAAAACATTATCTTACACATACTTGAAGAAAGTATGTTGTTGGCACATATAGAAATGCTTGTACTGATCAGTTATTAAATCCAAAACAAGGAAAAAACGCATTAAGCAGAATTGTATTCCTTGATACAAATGTCATCAGCAGGGGGCTGACCTTTAGATCTGTCATGTGAACTTCTATCCCTTGGCCAAAACAAATAGGAACCAGCACTGAGACTTGGAGTTTTGTTCCCCTGCTTGTGAATGTTTTATGAAAGTCGCCAATTACATGCATCCCCTGTGCACCACAGTGTCCCAAACCCTAACTACCTCCACAACTAGGAACAGTACACTGATAGAACAGCCATGCTGTACTTATGGTCTGTCCCCTTCCACTTTTCACCTTTCTCTTCGCTCTTTTTAGTGCATTTTCCACAGCTCCTGCCTTTTGCATCTCTTACCTCACATGCTTGTGAGGCCTCTTCCATAAACTCTAGTAATCTCCCCTCTCTTCATATTTCTGTGCTTGAGGTCAGCTGCTTTCCAACATGCTGGCTGCCAGCAGGGAAATTGCTCTGAGCACAGAAGAGACAATGCTTCTGCTTTACATTCTCAAATGCTGCAACACAGCAGCACCCTGGCAACAGGAGAGGTGCTTCAGGGGAGGAACAGATGAACAACCGCACTGGCAATGGGATGTGAGACAAAATGTGGCCTGTGCAGAAGTTTCAGGAGGCTTTCGCTGAGCATCTCTGAGGTGCCACAGACAGCTTCAGCAGGCCAAACCTAATCATAGGCCTCTGGAAGAATTTGATCATCAAGCTTTTCTGCAGTAAATGCCTTTATCACTGTCTTTAGCCCTACACTTCTAAATATCCCCTTCCTCTCAGCTACTTTACCCCCTGTACAGAAAAAGGAACTCAAACCTATTAAGTGTGCATTGATGCTGCCTATAGAGCTCTGCTAACTCCTGTCATCCTTGTACCTTATGCCAAATTTTAAGTTTGTCTTCCAAATTTTTGTCTTCCAAAAAACAGGCATTTCTATATGAGATAATGGCATGATTTCTCCATACATGGGCAAAACCAGCATATTTCTTTCCTTCTCCACCTTCTGAGAAACAGGCTAACTGCATTAGCTTTAACTTTCTGAAACCGCCCCCAAAACACACTGAATGTGAAGCAGTCATCCGCAATAAATAGCATAGCTCAAGTAGCTAGTATGGAACAGAATAAAAGATCTGCAAGAAAGCATTGTCAACAGATCTACCTAATGGGATTACAAGTAACTATTTGATGTTGATATAATAACATGACACTATTAGCAGATCACACTATGAAACAGCATGTGTATATACATTAAAACTGCATTAAGAACTGAGAGAAAGAAGACTACATTATTCTGCCATTTAATTAAAAACAACACCAGAAAACAATATATACATTATTATTACTGTAGTTACATTATTAGTTATTGCATTACAAAGTGCTCTGTTTACAAAATGTAGAATGAGGATTTAGGACCCACTCAACTCTTCTGTGAGATTCGGAGATCTCTGCCTTTTAGTACTCCAGATCAGGAAAAAAAATCTCCTTTCCAGTGTTTTTCATATCCCATTAATGATATGACAATGTTACAAATGGCAGCTGTAAAGCACTCATTCTCATTTGTACCCACTCCTTGTGGGTGGAAGAGAAGGGAAGGAATAGGACTGCAAAATGTTGGGAAGGAACTCAAAGAGCTATGATGGCATTGACAATGATATCAGATTCTGGCTGGCCTCAGGTCTTGTGCAGTTGAATGTGGGATACTCTGACCTCAACAAATAGACTGAAACAGGGCTTTGTCCTCCAACAACTAACCCACCAGTTCTCCATGCCTTGCTGCCTGCACTAACGCCCACACCTTGTCCCTACTCCTTCAGAAAGATGCAAACTGCCTTTGCTATTGTAGGGTAGGAGGGAGAGAGGTGTTACCTTATGAGCTGCCACCTCTCCCCATCCTCTCTGCAGCAGCAGCCATCACCTCACTTCCCTGGGCTGAGCACAGAACAGAGAAATGCTTGCCCATTCAGGCTGTATCTGCTGTTCAAACAGCTGTTCCCTGTTTCCTTCAAGGAAAGTGAAGCAGGAGGCATGGAAAAGTCACAAAAGCTGGATCTGGCAGTAGGATTAGCTAGATTTAGAAAACTTGGTAAATGAAGCCAGCTGGCTGTAGTCTTCAAACACAAGCCAGAAATATCCTAAGCTCTGCAGCCCTCCTGACTGTCTCTTCTGTACTGTATGTTGGAATCTAGGAGCTGGTGGGATGTCCTTGCCAAGTGCGTAATGCCGTGACGCATCTGCAAATAAGAAACAGGAAAGAAAGGACTGTGATCCCTTGGATCCAGCCCCTTGCCCTTGGAAAGCCTGAATCTAAAATCTGAGCATGAAGTTGGACTTTCATTTTCAAAAAAAGGCTTCTCCCTCTGAAGTGTATGGAAGATACCGGTTATTCTTGGCTGCAAATGTATTCTACATACAAATCTATCATGGCTTTCAGCTGCAAGGGCTGAAAGTATATAGTGCAGCCTGGAATAGGATTTAGCTCACTTATCCCCTAGGTGACCTCAGTGAAGATGTTTCCACCTAAGAGCTCTAACTAGCTTGGCATGTATCAGAAAAAACATCATTTTAAGAGCAGGGTTCACCTAATCATAGACATCTTCCTTGGGTTAATATAAGTCTTGCCTCTATCCTGATTATGAAAGCCTAGATGGTGAACTTGAGTGAAAGATGCCTGTGCTAATGGCATTTGTTTGCATAGAGGAATAGCGTGTTGAAAGGAAAAATAGGATCTAATTCAGAAAAGGGAGTAACTTCCCCCAAAATGGGTAAAGCTGTAATCCAAAGCTGTGACCGTGCAGATCCCATCTTGAGTGTCGCCTACTTTGGAGAGATATCCTTGATCTTGAAGTTCTATATGAAAGTTATGCTTTCAGTCATGCAAAGAAAGACCTCACATTTGATAGAGCTGAGCAAACAGGCCCTGAGGAGCAGCAGAAGGGAGCAGCTTCATAAGGGAAAGTAAATCCAGAGTCACCAAAACAGGCAGAGGCAGCAGCCTCACCTATGAGCGGTAAAGCATGGCAGCACACGAGCCAAGCAGGCCTGGTGACAGTCATCGGGTTCAGCCAGGAGTCCAGACCATCAGACGAGTCCATGGTGATGAGGCAGGTATGAGACTAAGCAGGCCATGAAGTCAGCAGTCTGGATGTGGATCAGTGGGGAATGTTGCCAGCCACAGGTACAGCTGCAGCCTTGCTCAGCAAAGCAGCAGCCACAGAGTTAAGTGTAACTCGAAAATCAGGGAGAAAGCAGCTGTTGAGGCTTCTTGCTGCTTTCTCAAGAAGCTCCAAAGCTGGTCAGGGCCTCTCAAGCCACTCTCTCCAACAACTGTACCATGCCAGAGAGCCCACCTTGAGCACAGCCAACTAATCTGTGTGCAGGGAGTGCACATAGGGCTGTTGGGACCTGGCTCTCACCTAGGCTCGTTCAGGATCAAGAAATGAGGAAGCCTCCCATTGTATACAAGGGGGTTGAGCCCGTGGATGAACTCTAAGAGAGAATGATTCCTGCCCCGTACATTACAAGTGAAGGCTTTAGGTACCACCATAAAATGAGATTTGCCCATTGCAGACAGCATGTAGCACTTTCCTGCAGCCATGATCTGATGGAATGGGGCCCAAGACTCACCCCCTCTCTTAGTGCCACTAGCAACACCACACCACAACCTGATGGGATGGGCTGCACATTGTATTGTCAGCATGCCACTCTGGGCTGCAGGTGTCCACCTTCACACCACAGTGGGACTCTGAGGTCCCTGCTGGGAGTCTGGGTTCAGCTCTCATGCGACTTCTGACTCAAGAACAAAATAGTTTCTAATTTCCTGGAGAGCTGTGCATCCACTTTTCCAGTCTTACACCCTTTTGCACCAGCAGGGCACACCATCTTAAAATTAACTGTGTTAATTACTTTGAAGATTCTTCTACACTCCTTGAAGTTGCTTGCTAGGACATTTGGCAAGATACACTGTGCCTATTTAAACAACTGAACAAAACCCTCTTAAAGGTTTATCTTGAGCTATCTATTGTACCTATAAATAAGTTACAGATAAACTTATACTTACATTAAGTATGCTTTTATTGGTTGCACCATTCCCACAATTTATTTGATGAATTTACATTCACCAGGAGTATGAGTGAATAAGAAATGTAAAGTAAAAAAATATGGAAATAAAAATACAGTACATATGGCCAAGGGTAACAAGTTTGTATAGACACATAGGGCATGACTGCTCAAAAGATTTTAGGAAATCTTTCTTGTTGATAAGGTTTAATAAAGTATTCTCAGGTATAGTTTTAATTCCACATTTTTCTGTTACTCTACGTCTCCACAATATTTATTTCACCGTGCTCCATTTTTGCTCATTTATTTTAATTCAGTCAGTGCTGATTCACTCTAGATGTTTGATTTAATCACTGCTGACTCTTCATTGCTACTTCCCTTCTGCTTTTGCATATTAAATTGTGTCCAGTATTTTATAAAGCCATATTGCTGCCAAATCCCCAGATCCTAATCCAGAATTATTCCAGTCTAGATGTTCCTCTATCCACCCAAGTTTTATGGTTAATCCATCCTATATGTTAACATATTTTCAAAGTTATGATAGCATCCAGGTCTTTTTTATTCATGCGATAACACTAGTTCACAGACTGACATCAATACCAGAAGAATTAGTAACCTTAAATGTGCGTTCCTAATAAAATGTCCCTACCTTTAAATACCATTAAGTAACTGATCAACATGAACCTTTTCCTCATCCTTTTTAAACTTTTTAGAATCCCTTTCCCACCTTCTATTCTGGCATATCCCCATTATTGAGAATTTCAGAATAGCCTATGCCTTTGGCCACAGAGAAACAAGCAAGTTTCATCTAAAATGTACAAAAAATGCTAGTTAGGAGTACTGTGCATTCTTTTACCCAAATACCACAAACCAGCAGAACGAATGTGTGTGCAAATGTGGATATCCTTTTGCATGGGTACTGTTGTTTGCAACCCTCGGGCCTGTGCCTGAACACGATGTATCTAAGTACTTTGTTTCAGATTACTGATGTCCATCAAGAAAGACTTCAACAGCTTTGCTTTAGAGACACGGAGCAATCCATATGCATGTGCTTCTGTGTTTATGTGGGAGATACTAGCCTATAAATCATCCTCCATAAATGACAAATTATGTCCTTTCCACATGTTCCACTCTCTGCCTCTCCTGCCACTCATACTCCATTTCCTAAATCTAATCCTTCAAATGTTGTCCTTTCATCTTGCTTTAAATGCAACTGATAAAGTGAAGTGGCATTAAACCACACAAAAAGATTTTTTTTGCCTGGTAAACATTCAATTGAACCCACTGCCTGGTCTGTCTTTAAGGAAGAATATTCACAACCTAATAATTTTTTTTTAGCACAAAAGGAATATCATGTGCTAGATGAATCAAAATGTACCCGAACTCATGTTTTTAAAGCTCCCATTTAGCCAAAAATACATTTCTGCATGCATTATCTACATGTTACGCTATGGTGAGCCCTCTCCACAGAAGCATGAAGGAGAACTGAGTAAGAGCTCAAATGTTTCTCTAGTGAAAAAAAGTAGCAAGAACGAAGAATACTATGCAATCAGCAAGAGCAGGACTGCAATTTAAATATTTTTGTAGGTATTCTACAAAGTTGTTCAAAATTTGCCCTGAGAAACAAGGTTTTCCTCAGAAAAGACTTAAAGATTTCTGATGTAAACCAGCATCCCTCTCATGACTATTTCAGTGTTATTTGAAGTTGCTTGTGATTCTATGAATCAGAAACATACCCCTTCTACATCTAGACATCTACAAGAAATGTTTTAGCGCTTTACTTGTACTAAGATAAAAATCATCATATTTCAAAGATTTGCCATTTTGAGGTCAAAATCTACTCTGCAAATTATGGTTTCTAGATGAAGACCCTATTGAGTAAAAAAGGATACTTCTGTCACCAATGAGATCTTTTAATAAAGGCTGATTAGTAAAAGTGGATGGAAAAATCGAGATGAATATTTCATGTTTTCTCCAATTATTTTTTAGGAAGATGCCATTTCACTTCTGAATTTTTTCCAATTAAATTTTTTTCTAAATAACACAACTCTTAAAAAAATCAATACTATAACTCTTCAAAGCATAAAGGTAGTTCTTGGCAAACAAAAATTACTACTAACATTCTTATTAAAATATGTGGAAAAGTATTTTAATGGAAAAAATGGAAGGCATCAAAAATTCTTTGTAAACTGCCCTTCGTGTTTTCAATAATTTTAAGCAGTATTCAAAAATTGGAACCAGCTGTAGATATAACTAAATATATTGAAATTACATGTTCAAAATACCTCTGAACTTGTGATACAAAAATTTACATATTTTACTTTCCCTTCTCCCAAAAACATACTTGTGTTGCACGTCAGTAACATACAATATTTTGAGACAAAGAAATGGGAGATTATATACAATCAGTTCTAACATGTCACGATGTACATTACAGCATTTATATTTTTAAGGTATTTTTCCCTTTCATAAGCAACTTTTTCCCTTTCTAACAAATAGCAGACAAGACATTGCCGCAATGTGCAAACTGGGGTGTAACCCGATGAGGAATGATGAAAACAGAATGAAAGAATTTAACAAAATTACTGATTTCCCTTCCGTGTGCTGTTACAGTGGCTCCTTAAATGGAGATTTTCGACACTGGTCTTAAATCCATTTGCAGAGTAAGTGGGCCCCTTAATGTGTATTGTAATGTCATTCCCTTGCTCCAAGACCTTCAAGAGGATACTTCCTAATTTTCCTGAAAAACTATCTCCTAAAAGTGTGTCCTGGAGACTGAGCTGGTTTGTGGAGAGCAGCTGAAGCAGAGATACTGGTGGGTTATCTGTAATGGACGTGATGGTCACACTGGGCATGTATTGACAGCTTTACTAAAAAATGTATGGCAAGTCATTCTCGAAATAAAGACTGCTATGGATTAGGAAAAGAGTGTGTACAGTTATATTCATGGCAGGCATAAACATTCAGTGTCACTCTGTAGATACCAGAATGTGATCAGCTATACTTTCCAGTTCTGAGGCTGTGTAAGAATTGATCTTAGGTTTTTACTGCAAAATGTTTTAATACTTATTAGCATACTCTGAAATGTTTTCAATGTTTACTGAAAATTTCCAGTCATTCTTGAAAACTCCTTTTGGTAATATACACAAAGGGGAGATAATCACAGTTGTCAAAGTAAAACATAATGATTACTACAAGAAACATTTTCTTGCATCCACCTACCTGTAGTCAAAATGAATACAAGCCAGATCCCAATATTTTGACCCAAAAGTTAAAAATGGTTTATAAACAATTATATAGAAAAGCCTACTCTTATTCTCTGCTTACTATAAATGTATATGTAATTTGGTGTTGGGATTTTTTTTTCAAATAGATTTCTGTGCTGTGATCCAGCTAGCCCTGAACTGCATGGGTACCCTTTCACTGACTTTAACCATAGCTAGATTATGCCAGTTTTAAAAGACAAATCTTTTACATGGTTGTTTCATGAGATGAGTTTTACAATGCTGACTTCCTATACCAATAAATCTTCCTTAAGTGTAAAATTGAAGATGCAGTACACAAAATTTTCCATAGTAGAAATTTTCCATTCTCTTTTATCTTCATTACTGTACTTCCCCTTTACAAGGGAATAATGGTTTACAGCCTAGTTACAGTGTTTACTTTAGCTTAATCCAAATCGTTGACCCCATTAAATCAATTTCAACTCCTGCCCTTTGCTTTTACTTCAAATTCAAATGCTAGGTTAGAAATTAGCAAAAACTTGAAAGAAATCTATTTAAAAACAGAAAATAAGCAAGTTAGACCAGAAATAACCTCTACCTCCAGCAGCACAGATTTACTTGTTTAGTAAACTACACAATACTGCAAATTGAAAAACAGAGCATGGCAGCTTTTGTTAACTCATACTAATCATATGGTATCATACCTAACACCTAAGTCAGATTTTAGGCATCTGAAAGCTACTGATTGACAGGTTTCATCTGAAACCCTAAAAATCTTTAAAAAGAAAGAATCACAGTTACTAGGTTGCAGAATGTGCTCTTAGTCACTATCAGTCATGCTCTCCAGTCCCAATTGGAAAATATAGTTCACTGTTAGTTATTTGAAGTATGATGCTTTACAAAAGCCCTGAGATAAAGACTCTTATGTCCCAACAGCAAGACATATTCAGGGTTTAGGCTCCTAGGCTCTTACACAGTCCCACATGATAGTTTATTTTAATAGGCCCACATTAAGGGTAAGGACAGGCTTTCAAGCAGAAATTCTCTTTCCAATTATATATGAGGTGGAGGAGACAGTACTTGTGCATGGTGCTCATACTTCCAGTGATCAGCCACCTCCCAACTAGCATTTGTGATTATCTACTCAGAGAGAGAGTTTAGGTGGATATATTTATAGAGGCTCTTCTGTTTGTCATTTGTAATTTATAGGCTCAGTGCCCAAAGCATCCAAAAGCCACTCATAATTACATTTCACATATAAAACACCTACATTTAAGGGACATTATCAAGGCTATAAGGTCCAGAGCTAAATACTTAGGCAATGCCAAAATGAAGGGTGCCCCTGCAACATTAATTCAGTCTCCTTATACATATGGATTATAGTACAGCTTCTAATTGCATGATGACAGCAATTTTTTACTATCCTACCATTTGCTTCATCAGTGCATGAAGTGGGCAGTGCTCACTTAATGAGCCAGTATTAAATATTTTGCTTTCTCCTCCTTGAATGCATGGCCCCAAGCCATTTAAATCCTGTTGAGAAGATAGAAATCTTAATTTACTCATGGGTTTTTCATGGGTGCTTCACTAATGTATATGAATACTTTACAATATTAATGGATTTATATGTTCACAAAATTCCTACTGAATGAAAATTATGTTTCTCCCTGTTCCACAACTAAGAAATTGATCACATAAAGTGATCAAGAGGGAAAAGGAGCTGTTAATTTTGAGTGCCCAAGTTGAGACACCAAGGAACTGAGTTTTGGAATAGCTGAATCATGTCAAGAGTAAGCACCACATCATGTATTCAAAGCACAGCTTCCACTGATTTCTGCAAATTAATCGACCACTTAAATACTTCCACTACTCAGGTGTCCCAGCCTCAAAAACAGCATTCAGGAAAAGAGAGACTGCAGCTATTGAGAAGTTGAGAAAAGAATGGTTTTAGTGTCAAAACTAGGAACTTGCAATCTGTGGCAGCAACACAGCTATAACCTGTGTCTTTGGGGCACACAAGACAGCAATCTTTTCTTGGTATCATTCAGTGCAGCCCTTAAATTCTGCAGCACATAGAATATAATGCAAGGACCTTATAGCAAACAGCCTGTTCTACTACCTGCTACAGATCATCTCTTCCATTGAGTGATTTTCTTTCTCTTTTTTTTTTTTTTTTTTTTTTATTTTTCTACCTCTTTCTCCCCCTTTCCATTTCTCTGTTCTCCTATTCTCCTCTTCCTCTGTTTTTTCTTACCAGCTCGTCGGGCAACTCTTCTCACTGTGCCCACTCTGGTGACAGCAACTTCTGAGGATGACATAGATCGGAGACCCATCAGAAGGCTCCGGTCTAAGAGTGACACCCCTTACTTGGAAGAAGCTCGGATCTGCTTCAACCTTGATAATGGTAAGACCACACCTTCCCTAAACAGTATATGATGTTAATTAAAGTCTTCTTTTTGAGATGCAGATGGACCAGATGGTACCTCCTCTCACAAGTGATGTGGTGGTTTACCAGACATCCAAGGATGCCAAGGCTGTCTAACTACAAGCACCTGCATATGTATGAACAAGGATCATTTTCAAAATTCTCCTGCAAGTGCTAACTAAAACTTTTTCCCTGTTTTAGCCAGGGTGAGCTAGTGAGATCACACCAAAATAGAATTGATTTGCAAACAAAATACATCTTATCCATTCCAAGCATCCAGAAACATGATAGGTCTTGAGAACATTTATGAAGGGATTACAGCTAACAGCAGACTTCAGCTAAACCCAATGTTACTGCCATTGAAGAACATGCAGCACACCCCAAAACCTCAATAGGACTAATTGGCAAACATGCAACAGAAAACTCTTGACTCTGCAGGAATGAGTAAGAGAGCCATCCTTCAAAATTCAGACCAACTAGTGTTACTATCAGTGCCTTCAGAGTTACTGAGCATTTCTTCCCTGGTCTTTTTTTCTCATTGAAGTTGATCAAAACAAAAGATTTTGGAAGTACTGACAACTCAGTGGCTTTAAGCAGAGTAGGGGTGTTTTTTTTTAAAAAGCCTTAAGTGTCATGAGCTAGTACATTCTTAGGCACATATTTTAACTGTCCAATTCTTACTTTACGTAGTACTGTTGTGCTACCCACTTTTTTAAAATAGCATTTTAAATTATTTATATTACACTAACCAACCGAAATCGGAGCCCTAATGTGGCAGGCAGCATATAAACCACAGGGTAAGAACGTCTACATAAAGAGCTGATTACTAAATAGAGAAACAGAGATACCACAAAACACCGACCCCAGCTTGCAGCCGGAGAACGGAGTCTCTGGTTTTTGCAGATGGTCACATTTTTCTCAAAGACCTGCCGAAGTGACCTAGGAAGGCGAGTTCCGGCCTTCGAGTGAAGGTCAGTTTCAAACGTTGAGGGCAGGCTCCTCAGGTCCCTTGGCATTTTAAACTGCCAAGGTGTGGCACACCATCTCGCTTTATGTAATGGGTTTGTCCAAGGAAAGAGGGCAAGGAGGTGACGGGACACACCATTAGACATCCCACCAAGTCCTGATGCAGCTGTGCTGTGAGTTATGAGACGCCCCGGGCTGGAAAGGAGCAATTCAGGGCGCCAGGCTTGCTGCGGGGTGGCACCTCTGCCGGCCAGGCCCATCGGCGGCGTTTGGCACCTCAACCGGGACCTCCCCTGGGGGCGGGAAAGGCGCTCGGCCGGACCCTGCCCGGGGCGGGGGCCGGCAGCGCCGGGGCCGGGGACACCGCTCCGTCCCCCGCAGCGGAGGCGGGCGGGACTCGGCAGGGGCAGCGGGCAGGGCCGCCGCGGCCGCTCCCGTCCGCAGATCCTTGACGGGTTTTCCCTGTCTCTCCCCCACCCTCCCTGCGCTCTTTTCTCCCTTTCCCTCTCTCCTTCCCCGTCCTCCCCTCCCCCTCCCGCGCCTCTCTCCCTCCTCCTTTCCCCTCTCTCCCCCTCCGCCCCCTCCTCGCCCGGCCGCCCCGCGCCGCCGCTCGCCTTCGCCAGCTCGCCGGGCCACGCTGCTCACCGTGCCCACATTAATGGCGGCATCTTCCGAGGAGGACATCGACCGCAGACCCATCCGCCGCGTCCGCTCCAAGAGCGACACCCCCTACCTCGCCGAGGCCCGCATCTCCTTCAACCTCGACACAGGTGAGAGGCGGCCCGGCCCGGCGCGACCGGCGGCGGGGGAGGCAGGGAGGGAAGGGGCCGCCCCCCGCCCTTCGCCCTCCTCCCCCGCCAGCGCCCGCGGGTTCCCCGGGCGCCGCCGCCCGGCCCTGCCCAGGTGCCCGCGCCTTCGCACCTCGCCGGCCTCCTCCGGCCCTGGCCCACGGACCGGCTTCCCCTGCCCCGCGCCTCCCACCTGGGTGAGCCGGGGGCCGGCTGTCCTCTGTTCAGCTCCTCGAAGCTTCCCCTCTCCCAGAGTGCCGCCCTCTCGCCCTGCAGAGCGTCGTGGCGCATCCCTACAAGGCTTCTGCACTGTCCCTCCTCGCCAGGTTCTGGCGTCCCTCCTGGAGACGCTGCCCTTGGCGTTTTGCAAGTCTCTCCCGTGCTCACTCTTTGCCTTCTTCCCCTGATGGGTTTGTGCCTCAGAAGTGCAAGAAAACTTGCACCTGCGTTGTCCACTTAGTTTCATGAGGTCCCCCGTTGTCTCAGCGTTGCCTTTTGTGACTCTCGATGCGTGTACAGCCTGAGGGTTTCTACCAACACACCTCCAGCTCCCTACACTGACCTCCTCCTGCCTTTTATTGGGATGAACCTCCTGCAGTTCTCTACCTGACTTTTCCTTCCCCTTTCTCCACTACTGTTCCTTCCTTTTTGCCACCTCTTCCTCATGACTCCCTTGAGGTTTAAGCTCATCCCACACATGATGAAACTATCCTGTTTCTTTCCTACTAGGCCTGTGCTTTTCCCTCCTTTCTTGGCCTTTCCTTATGATCTCTGTCAACAGCAAACTAACTACACCAGAGGTTAGTTGCTCTCAAAAACAAAAAAAAAAAGAAATTTCTTTCTGCTGGTTCTCTGCACCAAACCAGACTTCCTCTGTTTGGGAAGGGGGACAGTGTGAGGGAGAATCTGTAGCCAGCAGTACTGCAGGCTCCCTCATGTCCCAGCAGTAGCGCACAAAATGACCCAACTGTGTAACATTCTTTGATGCTGAGCCTGTCAGCTCACTGCCAGCTGTAAAGGGAAATGAGCTGCCTTGGAGTTGCTGCTTGCCCTGCTGCAGTCTCTCCCATCCCTCCTCCCCCTTTTCAGCTGGCAGAAAGTTGGAGATGGCAGAGATGCATTTTCTTCTCCATTTGGGGATGGAACGGATTCCCCTCCCCCTCCTGTTATCCCTGCTGCAATGACACCCTTGGTAATGGCTGATGCGCAGTTTGGTTTTACCACTGACGGAACAGTTGGTTATGTTGTATGGCGTGTCATTATTTCTCTCTGAGCATGACTTCTAAAAAATTACCAAACCATAGGTAAGTTGGGTGGCATTCCAAGGCACAGGCTGGAAGACCATGCCACGTTTCAGCTCTATAAAGACCTGGAAGTGAAAATGGAAAGAGCATTGCTGTGTGTAAGGTGTAAATAAAAAAAGGCTGTGTATGGTTATTTGACTGCTGAAATAACCCTATGCTGACTTGTGTTCTCTCAGGTAATGTTATGACATGTAGTTATAAATAGATAAACCAGTTAAGAGCAAGGCACCTTTAGGTCACCTGGTGCCTCACATCTCTATGCTGAGCTAGACATGCTGTTTTTGCTACAAGTCCCAGAGGATGAGCAAGTCTCACGGTACCTCTTTCCTGCAGTCCACCAAAGAATTTGATAATTACACTTAACTTCTTTCTGTTCCTCCCCTCCTCCTGGCGCTCTATAATTTGGGTCTTTACTTGCAAACCTGGAAATGGAATTCCTTAAAAAAGAAATAATTAAAGAAAACAGTACTGGTGTATCAAGAAATATAAATGAAAAATGTTGTAAGTAGTGCAAGTGTGTATTTTCATTAATCCATCTGGCAGTGAGTAGTTTTGTACTCTAAAAAAAAAATAAAATTGCTTAGCAACCAGTATTGAGTGAGTGAGCCAAAAAGCGAATGAAACGTGCTGCTGATACCCACTTCATTTCTGAGCTGTTGGGTTTACTCTTCTGTTTGCTCAGAAAGCACAAACCAAGCTGCCTGGATTTGAGAACTCTCTAGTCTGAGGAAAAAGCCACTAGAAAATGTGTTTGTCCACTTTTGCTCATACCTGATAATGCCGCGCAGCTCAGGCTTTACTTTTGAAACTTATTGTTTATGAGGTATTCTTGCATTTATCTTTTTGCCTCTGGGGGCGAAGCACCCTGTTTCTAAGCCGACCAGGTTTCAATTTGCAGTCTCGTTGCTGGTGTCGCTGCTGCTGTGCCACGGAGGGTGCCGGGTCGCCCTTGGTGTCCCGGTGCCCTGTCGGCGGAGGGGCCCGACCTCCTGCCCGGGAGCCCGGGGCGCTGTCCGCCGCCCCCGGTGCTGAAGCCGCTCCGCCGGGAGTGGAGTACGCGTGTCCCGCCTTGCCTGTCTGTCCGTGGGCTGGCAGCGCACGTGTGTGCACAGGGGTGTGTGTACCTCTTTGCCTGTGAAGGGGGAAGGTGGTAGGAAGGAAGTAAAGCTGTTTCTTCAACCCACGGATGCAGTCGAAGCTGAAGTGATGCTTGGAGCGCAGGAAAGAACCTCTTCTTCGTGTGCTTATTGCTTGCTTTCCATTCAGTGTATTCCATATCTACACTTGCTGCGCAACCACTGCTTGCAGAGCTGTCTTACCTACAGCTGTTACGAGTCAAGCTGCATTGCCCAGTCATTGTATTCTGTCAGGACATGGTCAGAGTTTGGCTGCAGCATGCAGCTGTTTAGCTGTACTGGAACTTTAAATCCACTTTTATTAATGAACCATAACCAGACGCTGTGAATAGTGCTCTTCTCCACACTTAATTGCAACCACTAGTTAAGAACCATCAGGTTTTTATCTACTTCAGCTGTAAGTTATAATTATACCATTACTGCTGTTATCTGTATTGTTGAACAACTGAGAGCTTGCATACACAGAGTCAATTACACAGTTTGGGTATAGCATGTATTTGGTCCGGGTCTTTAAAAAACACAATTTGCAAGTGATTACACTGCAGCTTCTACCTCCCCTTGTCTCTTGATTATATTAACAGCTCTGCTTTGTTTGATTTTCCAAAACATACCAGTTTATTATGTTTGTTTCTAAATATTGATCAATTGACTCACAATTATTACCTAGCATGAGTTGACAAATGCTGTTGGAGTAGCTGTGCTTGGTATGTTTTTTTTCTGGTGTTCCCAAACTGATTAAAATACCAAGTTGTTTTCCAAACCGAGGGTTATTTTCTCTATTATTATACATATGCAAATCCTATTAATCTGAGTTATGTGCTCATATCAAGAGGATAATACTTCCCAAAGGATTAAAATTACCTCTTCTGCCAAAATTAATGTAGCTACATAATACTGTAAAGCTATAGGTGGCTATAAATTCTTTTTCCATATTTGATACTAAATCAGTTCCATACAGAAATTAATTTTTTATTTTCTGAACAACTTCCTCCAGTGCAACACTAGAGGAATGTGGAATGTGCTCTCACTTTTGGATGGTGATCTTTTGTTTTCTTTATTACGATTAGCAAGCTGGCATTGCTCTATCTCTTAACATCCATCTTTGGCTTTTCATATACATCTTCTTAAAAGCAGTTTTCAAACTGTCTTTCTAACTTTCTAACTTTCTAGAGGCATCTAGAAGCTAATTACAAATTACTTCTGAAAACTTGGGCCTCTATGTGTGACAGTTGTCCAATAGCATAATCTATTTCCTGGTCCTATGCCAGCTGGTAAGTTCAAGTGGTTTTTATTGGTTTTGACCTATTACAGGTTTTGGCTGATTTCTACTCCTCCTGTTGCAAAATACTGTACTTTTAAAATGGCAATGCATGGTAGGTAGCTTTCAAGCTTGATAAATTGGCAGAGGTGATGACTGATAAGGAAATAGACTGCTTAAAAGTCACTAAATCCAAGATGTGTGAGCTTTTCTCCTGCCTCCCCCTTCATGCAGCTGCTTGGGGAATCCCTGTCAGAATTTTATTGATGTTTGCTAGGGAAGGGGGGAACTACTGCACTCAGTTGATCTGGTCAGGTTGTCTTTTAGCCCTTCAAGTGTTAGTCATTATTGAAGCTATTTCTATACACAGACAGATACTCTTACTCCTCCCTAGCTGAAAAAGAGTAAGCTTTGCACTGCAATCCTCTGCAAAGCTGATTCTAGCAGACTGGCTTCTTGTTAAGTGGTGCAAGAAGCTGTCTTTATCTCAACTCCTCAGTTGTTCTGTGAGGTCACCAAATGTCGGCCTTTGTTTGAGCAAGGCTGATTGTCTACTTACTTAACTTGGGAATGGAGACTGAGGAGAAGCAGGCCAATGCCTTGGAGAAGGTGTAAGGCCAGAATGACTGCAGCAGCTGTACTAGGGGTCAGCAAAGAGGGGATGTTCCTCCAGAAAAAATTAGCTTCCATGCTGTGAAATGAGGAGAGGGAAGATTTTGAATGTGAATATATTCCTCTCACCCTGACTTAAAGTGTGTACCAGTGGTGCAACCAAACAGAAGCCAGAGGATCAGCAGGAGGAGTGGAGGAGCTGGGCTCTGAAGAGAGAGGACAGAGGGGGAAAGGGGTAGTGACAGGTAGAACTTGATAGAGATGGTGCAGCCTGTGCAAGCTATGGAGCCCAGCTGGCTCGCTCGGCCATGGAGCGTAGCACAGATTTTTAGTGCACTGAAATCACTCAGTAATCTCACTGAAGTAGCTGGGTCCTCAGGTGACTTAAGTCATTTGTTGACTTCAGCCAGGGATCTGAGCCAGACTGTAGAAATATACATCACTGCTCCCCTTCAGTGATGAAAGATCTGTTTTATCTCTTTGTGGTGTGGAGCCACATGTTCTCTTGGAATGTGTTCTGGGGAAGCAAAGCTGAGAGGGAAGGGACTGAGAGGCTGTGCATAATTTTGCCATGTGTACAGCAGGAAGGTCCTTGTGTCTAGAAAGGCAAGTGAACTTGGTGCCATTTGCTGTTCTTAAGCAGTGACGAATAAATCACACTGGGGAGAGGAAAAAATCTACGTCAGCATGTGTTAGTGCTGCTGCAAGCAGAATTAATTCACAGGGTGTAAAGAGGGAGGAGGATCCTGGCAGAAACTGCTGAATGGCTGAGACAAATGTTCGCGAGCTGGGAAATGTTCATGGTCGGCTGTTTCTGTCATGCAGAGCTGGTGGGGGAAAGCCAGGACACAAAGGGTGACTGTTAGTTGTGTATGCAGGAACTTTCCTGGCCTGAGCCAGGCACAAAGTTGAAATCAAAAGTGTCTTATATTTTCAGTGTCCTGGCACCTTGCATGCTCTGTTTGGGCCCTAGGGTTTCTTACGGCCGTCATGGTAGGCTGCCTCACTGTTACTGTTTGTACTGCTGTATTCACTGGATTATATAGCTCTAGAGCTATGCAGAATACTTCTCAGGGATCAAAATGATGTATGATTTTGCTTTCTAATGGAAAGATAATGTTATTTGTGTATTAGCCTCATACATGTTGATTTGTCTGGAAGGATATGATACATTTTGCTGCAATGAACAAGGAGGAGCTTGCGAACTTTATTTTGTTACTATGTAAAATAAGAAAGAATATTTATACAGCTCACTGAGGTGGGTAAATTGTAAATAGGTGAAAATAAAGTGAAATTACTTTACTGGATTTTCTGCAGGAAATCTCCATCCCATTAATTTTTAATTTTCTCTAAACCCCATCATTTTATTTAAAAGTCTGTTTTGAAGTTTCTCAGTTTGCCCCTGGTCATCCTTACAAATGATTTAGCACAGTTAATCATCTCTGCAGTCATTTGAAATGCTATCACATTTGGAGTTGTGTTATTTCTTCCCTGTTTATCGAGTGTATGTTTGAATATATCCATAGTAAAATACTCTGCATGGTTTCATGATATATGAATAAATGCTCCCTAAAACTATATGCAAATTTCAACTACTTTGGATTTATGGACCTCACAATTCAGAAATAATGTTGAAAGGGTAATCTGAAGGACATAATTGTGTTTTTAAAAATATTTTCAAATTATGGTGGCTTAAGGATTTCAGGTAGAAAAGACTGGTCTCGGGAGAACAGGGAGAGAGAAATATGCAGTAGTAGGCTTTCTAATATGTGTGGGAGGTTTTATTTCTTTTTGGAGAAAGATTAGTAAAAATGCATGCTTGGAAAATTTCCACTTCTAGCTCTGCTCTAATCACTCCTTCAGATTATTGTCATGGAGATCCTGTCATACTTAGGAACCCGAATCAAAGGTTTTGGCAAAGCATTTCTTAATACCTTTATAAAAGGGCCTGAAGAACTGGCCTCCTTTGCCATCAGGTGTTGCCTTACAAAACCTTGTGTCTGCACTTCAACTGAGTGATGACCGATAGTCTTAATACTGCTTAATTTGGAGTATAGCTGAAGATCAGATGTGTGCCTGTGATTCATTTCCTGGCTGCTTTCCAGCCCTGGGAGCATGAGTACACATACCAGGAAAAATGAACATCCAAACTGAAAGCCACCCTTATGTGGAAAGGGTAGGCCATTTGAGATAACCTCCTCTTCCCCAGGGCTAAGAGCAGTGGCTGAAAGCACCTCTGTATCAACAGGTAGTTTAGAGGGGAAGAGGTCTTACCAGGAACTTGGGTTTTAACTCTTGTACTTGACTTTGGAAACCTCTGGTTTAAGACTATGACATTCACTGAGTGCCAGATAGGAATAAGTTCTCCAAGTCGTGTTAAAGGGGAGAGATACCCCTGCTTTACCAGCTGTCATCCAACAGGAATTGTTGATGCAGGCTTGAGTTAACAAATATAACTGGGGACAGTTTGAAGGGAAGGGCAAACTTAGTCAAAATGATGGAACCGGCAAGAGTAAAATGATATAAGATCCATGTCTCTGAATGCTGGAAGTTACAATGTTCTTGTGGCACTGCACATATGCATTACCTTCCTGAGTTAGGGGGGCAGCTGATACCCGTGCAGTCAACAGCATTGACATTGCTGTGAAACAGCTGTGACAGGAGATGGAAGGAAGGAAGGAAGGTATGTGCTTGCTTTGGGATCAGAATGTGCAGAACTGATGCCTTGTAAAACTGTCTGCAGTATGTGTGAATTTAAGGCTGCAGTAATGCTTTGTTGTTAACCTGGTCCTTCAAGAAAATTGATGTTGCAGAATTTGCCTGAACAAGAAGTTATCTCTGTCTTTGTGCTTTATTTGATGAGCTTGTTGGGTTAACACAACTGAGTCTATTCCTACAAGCTGGGATGATGCAAAATTCTTTTTTTTTTCCGTTTGTTTGGGTTTTTTTTTTCCATCTGGAGCCATAGATTTCTTATTGGAACTAGGTCTTTAAGGAAACTTCATTTTTTCAAAACTTCAGAACTGGCAACGTTGTTCAGAATTATTAGCTGTAAAATCTAGTAAAAAGAAAGGGCCTAATCCTCAGTAACAGGTATAATTAGCTTTAATGCTTAATTACTCTGAGTCAACTAATTGGTTTCATTGGGACTACTCACAGTAATTCTCAGAGCTAGGCATGTAAGTGTCTACAGAATCAGTCTTATAGTTTGTAGGTTTTTGCAATATGACAAAAGTCATTAGTCCTGAAAGAATGTCCTGGGCTGTCTGTTTTCAAATATAAAATGTCAATGTTAATGAAATACTGTGTTATTAGAAGTTATTTCTTGTGCTTCTACTTTAGACCATAGAGTCAGTGTGAAATATTATATAGCAAAATAAAACTTGGCTGCCTTCACACTTTCTTGGTGATGAATATTTGTGGCAATGTATCTCTTGTGGATAAGGTGCAAAAAATGTCACTTTCAACATTTAAATCATATTAATGTGATGTATTTTACATGATAATACAACTTCTTGATATAGTCCACTAAAATGTTTTCTTCATTCAGAATGCTATTAGGGTAAAATTATTTATAATCATGCAATTCTGTTACCTTCATTTATAATGCATTGATGGTCTTAATTTATATTGATATGCTGAAGTTATAGCTGGACGCTCAGTATATGGTCACCTTCCCTAGGTTTCATTGTAGAGACAATGTTCCTGAATATTTAAAAGAAGATAATTAGTGCCTTTACTGCAGACTTTGTAATGATTTTCGTATCTTGAAATTCCAATTCAGTGTATAAGAATATGAAGATGACGTCCAAAGAAGAATTTAATGAGTAGCAAATTCAGCAAGAACATAGGGAGGCAGATTTGAAAAATTAAATGCTCATGTTTCTTCTGCATTCCAGATTCACTGTGGTTTCATTCTGGTTATGAAGTACATAAGACTGGGGAAGTATGTGACAAGATT
Organism: Aphelocoma coerulescens; assembly: GCF_041296385.1. Lineage (NCBI taxonomy): Eukaryota > Metazoa > Chordata > Aves > Passeriformes > Corvidae > Aphelocoma > Aphelocoma coerulescens. The sequence goes on along the minus strand of NC_091015.1, from coordinate 76,024,959 downwards.
TTGCATATACTTGTGTTTTTATATACTGTATGAACACATGCCATTTTAACTATGATGGATAACAACTGCAGTGCATATTTTGGTTAATTAGAAGGTTCTTGCTATGCATAATTTATGTTGAAATATCATTTTTACAGTTAGTGGATATAGTAGTTGGACAGACAGACATCTGGTTAATAGTTTATAAGCAAATTAAATACTTGATGTATTATTAAAATGAAAGAGAAATTTCGTCAGGGCTTAATCTAATTCTATGCTAGAATGTTGTTAAGTTGGTTAAAGCTTGATGGCCCAAATTTGGGAGGACCTGTTTTGACTGTGGCACTTGTCTGCCAGTGTGTGCTTATTTCTGTTCTGTGGGTAAAAGGATAAGGAGTCTACTGACAGATTTGACAACTAACTGGGGTGCATGTCCTTGGGAAAAATGTTCCTATGTTCCCTCATTCAATCAAGTGTTACAATAGAGTTAAGCCATCATAAACAGCATTAGAAGACTCTTTCAACCTAGTCCCATTTTGCTACAGCTTTGCCGTAGGAATCTGTCTCAGAAGAGAAAGTATACTCCCAGTTAAAATGAAATGGGAAATTAATAGTTACATTGCAATATTCCTTGAGAAAGAGATTACTCCCATCTGATGTCTGTAATGGTCCTTTGTTTTCCTTGCTGAGATCACTGATAGTGCAGTTTTCATACATAATTTTTTCCTTCTGCTTTCTTGCACTAGAGAAGTGCTAGAAACAGATGCGAAGACCTTGAAGGGACTGTGCTTGATGCATGAGGCATCTGTGATGTTTGGAGAATGGCTCTTCCCCATGCCGAGCCTCAGTTACGGGAGCATGTGGGTGTAAAGGTCACGTTGTGCAGTGTGCTGGTGAAGAGGTCCATAGCTGACTGTCTCATGTGAGCTCTCAGCTCCTGGCTTCTGTGGGGTTTTTGTTGGCATCTCTCTTTTCCTGTCGCCTCTTCCTTTCTCTGGTGTTTTATCAGGGCTGTGTATGTAGGGGCCTGCAGCTTCTTGAAGGCTGTGCCTGCTGTCTCAGCAGAGATGCCATACCAGCATTTAAGTTGGGAACTTTGACTTTAAATGGTCACCCTGCATCCTTGGAAACTCTGATAAAGAGCTATTAATCTACATAGTGCTTCCATGAACCCAGTTAAGGCAATCAGTCTCCAGAGTGATGATAATTCCTGCTCTCTGCATAGAGACTGCTCTTCTGGTTGTGGGTAGAGGTGGTTTATTGAAAATACTGAGGTGGAGAGTTAGGAATAAACTGCATTAAGCTGCTAATGAGTAGTCATTGTTTATATTTAAAGCAGTTTAGCATGTTCCTCCATTCATGAACAATTTAATTTTGTCTTAACACTTTCTTTGTTCATCGTCCTTTATGACTCACACTATACATCAAGGCTCTTTTTAGATGTGCTGAATGTTTTTCCAAAAATCATTAAAAGTTTTTTTCAGAAATTACTTTTTTTTCAATTTTTTTTTCTCAATTACTTACTAAGTTTAAATAGCCAAATATAAACGAAAAGCAATTGATCATTTTAATTTTCTCTGTGTGGAAGAACAGCAAAATCTTTCAAAGCTAATAATAAAACATTAACCGGAGCTAACTAATTACATGTAAAATGATAGCCTATAATTATAAGGCAAGAAGGAATCAATAAAGCTCGATTTGTAATTTAGTCTTATCTCAAGGCTCAGAAGAACAAGCCATTCTGTGAGATAAATTTTATAAGATTGCTTCAAATAATAATCTTTTTAACTAACTAGTTGATAGTTTTATTTATTTTTTAAGGAAACCAAGATAGGCATCACTGAATAACCTTGGGGTTTAACCTTGCAAGCTTTCCCCTCTGGAAGCAGTTGGTCTAACAGCTTTGTCAATGTTAAAGGAGACCCAAGGGGAGAGTGGTAAAAATATTTGGTTGAGAAGTATCATTACACAGATGGAATACAGCTTTTTGTTAACATGCTTCATGACATAATAGTAGGAAACCAGGGGAAAGAATCACCAAAATTAAGGCAACGCAGGACGTGTGTTGTCATTGAAACATTTCAGGGCTTACTAAACTTAACTGCTCGCAGTCAGTGCTGCCCTAGGCAGCAGAAACATGATGTTAGTGGGTACCCACTGAAGTGGCTGTATATATACCTAGAGGTGTGTGTCAGCAGCCTGAAGAGCGTGCAGGGACCATCTGTTAACCAGCATGAGATTAAAAGGCTTAAAGTGGGCAGCAGAGGGATCGCTGTAGAAGTTGTGCAACTTACTCTTTCAATTATGCAAGTCAGTGGCAAGTAGACAGGTCCCAAGTAGTGATAGGTGTTCCTTCCTGCATCGTAGCTGTTTCAGGATATGTTTTTTCTGTGGCTTTTGGCAAGGTGTACTGACATTTGTAGCCAATTGTGATTAAAAGTAGAGCCTAGTGTTGAGAGGGAGGAAAATGCAGGGCCTGCTTCCTTATCATTTTGGAGATACATCCAGCTTTTAAACTTCATTCTTCCCCCTGTTGCTAAAATAAAGTGTTGTATCGGCTATATATCAATGTGTTTAATAAGGCAGCACTTAGCTTTCATTACAGCTCACAACAGAAAGAAAAATATTGTTATCAGCAAGAGATAGAGGGATATACAGAGGAAGTGAATGTGGTGACAGTATTAGCTATACATAAAATCCAGAGCTGTTTTTGCAGAACATCATTCAAAACATCTGACCTCCTGTGTAACTTTCTGTTACTGTGTTAGAACACATTTGGTCTTGTTGGTTCACCTATGTGGGACTGTGGGATTATGTGTATGTCTGCAGTAGAGCTTTAGTGTACTGCAGCCGCTCGTGTGAGGCCAACTTCCTTGGTTGAATGGTATATTGTGGGTGGTTTGCTTGTGGGAACTGGCTGTTTTACCCTTTTTAGAAGTTTACACTGGATTTAATACAGAATTTGAAAGTGGATTAAGCAAGGAAATGTTGGCTGGATTTTGAAGAAGGTATTCTCAGTAGTTTAGACAAACTTTCATATTTTGGTTTAGCTGGTTTGCTATCTTAGAAAAAGATCCAGGACTGTATACAAAGGTGGCCCTCATCTATTTGTTTTATTAGGTGGGAGGGATAATATTCCTGCTGCTCACAGCATGACCCCATCATTCATTGAATACATGAACGTATCTGTTGTCCTTACCCTGCCTTCAGATGTTCCCTGAGGACTTAGGATAAGTCATCTCCAACCTCTATGTACATCCTTTCCATGAGGAGGAACCTAGAAAGGATACAGAAGTAAAGGCTTAGGATGGTGAAGAGGACCTGTATTGTGTCTTTCTCCAATCACAGGGGCTTTAATAAGTAAGCTTAATAATTGTATTTGCTAATGATTTTTCCTTTCCAAATTTTGATCAAGACATTTTCTGGGAAGAACAGGTATTTACAGTGTAAGAGGGAGAATGGCCAAAGTGGTTTCAACCGTTCAGATATATTTTTTCCCCTGCAAAGGATTTTTGGACTGAAGAAAGATGTTCCTCTGTGCTAGAATCGAATGTGTGCTGGGTTTTGGTTTTTTCTGCCTACTGGAATTTAGAGGACTGTATTTTTTAAATACGATATCTCGCATTGCTTCCCACAGGGCATTACCAAACCAGTTTCTATAAATCTCTATGCACAGAGTGTTTTATGTGAGACAAAGATACTTTTTCTTGATATATTTTTTGCACCTTGCTGTCCAGCTGCACAGGTATTTATGTATATCCTTAAAACTTTTTATTCTCATCCACAAATGTAAACCTTGAGTGCTAATCTCTTTCTTCTGACAAAATCCTCTGATGCTTTTCCCTTAGGAATCCCCTTCCTTAGTTCCATGCCGTTCTGTGTGGTAAGGGGGATGCCTTCTCTGAAGGACTTATCCTCCCTTCTGAAGTCTGTGTCACAGTCTTTCTTTTGAAATTGGAGAACTGACATGTTTTTAACAGTTTCTCTGTATTGGTATTCATACTGGATAAAGAAGTGACTACAAAATCCAGTAAAGGTTCCTTTTCAACCCTTTATGTACTGGCTCAACAGTACCCTGAAACTACATTGGCCTCAGAGCAAAGGATGAAGCTTACGTCTCATGCACAGAAGTTTCTTATGTCACTGCCATATCTTGTTGCTGCACTTACATGATTTATCCTGTGAGGATTTGTGTTGTGTTTGCTATTACATGCACCTCACCTTAGAAACCTTTTCTGGTGGCTTCAAAATTATGTAAAAACAATGTATTTGAAAATTGTTCAGGCTTCTTTCTCCTCTCTCCCCCCTCAGGAAAAGAATACAAAATATGAGCAGGTAAGTTTACTTTTAAAGAAGTTTTCACGTAGTTCACAGCGGCTTGAAAACAAATGAAAAATGTTCAGAAAAGTATGTCTGACTGTTTTCCTGTTCTTTTAAATAATGTGTCTATCCTACGGCCCTCGTATATATAAGATTTTTAGTCCCAGATGGGTAGGGAATAGTTATTTGCAGCTCTGCTTATGTTTTTCACTCTATGAGAATGAGTCTCCCAAAACAACCCTTAAATGGTTGCAGGGTAATTAAGGTTCACTGGTACAACAGTAACTAGATTCCATATTTAATTAGTCTCTCTGTAAAGTAGAATTGCTGCATCATATTTGAAATACTCTTTGATGATATTAATGAAATGTCTTACAGGAACTTTAGCTTGATGATCAATGCAGTTAGTATTTAAATTTTCTGCAAATTGAGCTTCTATTACACAGATAATATAGCTTCTGATAGATCAACATTACAGCATCCTTGTTCAAATAGATACATATTCTATTACAGTTCTGTAGCCATGGGAGAGAACTGCTGCTTCACAAATGGCTTACTGTGACTCTGGAAGGACCCAGTTCAGGAAAGCACTGATGCATCCAGATTCATCATTAATAAACAGAAGTATGTTCTGAATTGTTCTCTAAGTTGCAAAGGAAAATCTGCTCTGTGGAGACCATCATAGAATCATAGAATGGTTTGGGTTGGAAGGGACCTTTAAATATCAATTAGTCTAACCCCCCAGCAATGAACAGGGACATCTTCAACTAGATGAGGTTGCTCAGAGCCCCATCCAATCTTACCTTGAATGTTTTGAGGGATGGAGCATCTACCACCTCTCTGGTCAACCTGTTCCAGTGTTTCACCACCCTTATTGTAAAGAATTTCTTCCTCTTATCTAGTCTAAATCAACCCTCTTTTTAGTATAAAACCATTGCTCCTTGTTCTACCACAACAGGCTCTGCTAAAAAGTCTGTCCCCACCTTTCTTACAAGCCCTCTTTAAGTACTGAAAGGCTGCAATAAGATCTCCCCAAAGCTGTCTCAACCCCACCTGTCTCTGTCTTTCCTCATAGGAGAGGCATTCCATCCCTCTGACCAATCTTGTGGGCCGTCTCTGGACACACTCTAACAGGTCTATGTCTTTCTTGTACTGAGTACCTGACAGGTGGATGCAGTAGTCCAGGTGGGGTCTCATGAGGGTGGAGCAGAGAGGGAGAATCACCTTCCTTGGCCTGCTGGCCATGCTGCTTTGATGCAGCTCCAGGTGCTGTTGGCTTTCTCAGCTGCAAGTGCACATTGCTGGGTCACACCCAGCTTTTCATACACCTGTACCCCCAAGTCCTTCTCCCTGCATCCCCCAGCCTGTATTGATATTTTGGGGTTGCCCTGACCTCAGTGCAGCACTTTGAACAGGGCCTTGTTGGACCTCATGAGGTTCCCATGAACCCACTTTTCAAGCCTGTCCAGGTGCCTAATAATTCCAGCACCTTCTTACTTTGTATGTTTCAGAAAACAGTAAACCAACACCAGTCTCACTAAAAGTGTTGGCAGGATGTGGAGTAGGTGAGGTTCTTCTCATACATTGCTGTTAGGACTTCTACGTTGTCCTGGGAGGCACAGAACCTGAGGTGCTGGCACACCTCTTCAGAACTGCTTGTGACTCTACAAAGTATCGTATTTAGAACCATGCTGTGTCCATGCACAGAAGCCTGTAGGGATCAGACATTGGAGAGAAAGGGGAAGAGTTCACCATGTCAACTCAAACAGTGGTTCCTACTGCTCTTACTAATAACTGTTCGCCTCGTGCTTTCCCTGCTTGCACAGTTAAATTTGGTGTACTAAACCAACTTCTTGGAAATCAGGGTCACAGATGTGTGTGTCTGATGTGCACTCTAATATTTGGCTGGGTTGTACCAGTTTTAGGAGTGCAAGAGTGTTCCCCAGGTGCCTCATCACAGTATGCCACTGATTTTGACTGGTGTCTTCCACCTTCCTTGGGCTGCTGGCCCACACAGCCTCATAACAGCTCTCAAGTTAGACAGACTTGTGGTTGCTGCATGTGCTGGGCTGCTTGTGGTTTCTCCCCATACACAGTTTCTCTAGGAGGAAGAAATCCAAATCTGCCAAATATTTGCCAGGTCTTTCGAGATCTGAAGCAACCCAGTCAGAGCAGTATTATAAGCCTGTCCCTGGATATCTGTTAGTCTGTGTACTTTTATTTGCATTCAGAGAGCATGTCCACAGAGCATGCATGGCCAAAACATCTTAGAAATGTGTATTTCTATCTAGGAACAACTATATCCCAAGGAAAGCTACCCGCCCCAGCCTTATTACTGTCCTGGGATGCCCTCTGGGAAGTAATTTGCAGCTGAGCTCATGGTACATGTGCTAGAATGAGACTTTTCTGGCCTGCTAAGGGTGCTGACGTGCTATATACTTCGTTGTATTATCACATTAGTGCACCAGCAAGGTGAAAAATATCACTTTCTAGTGTTTCTCATCCTAGAAGTGCTAGCAAATAATAATTGAGTATATTGAAATGTTAGTAGATGCTGCCGAATTAGATGGATCCTCTGTTGATACTGAGGAATGATGCACTGAATTAGTTCTGAGGTATTCTTCTGAGGCCTTGAGCTTTTGTTCTTTTGTAGTGTCTTAGGGACAGACAATTCAGGGTGTTACTGTTGCAATTCTTAATTGTTGCAGAAAATATTGGTCATACTCATTGGAAGGTCAGCAAAATAATAGAACAACAGAATCTCTGTGGGTCATTGAAACAGTTTCATTGTGGTCTTTTGGAGTGCAGGATGATTACTTCATTGCTGATTGATATCTTTAAAACATTGGGTCTTTTGAATTTGTGAAGGGGAGCAAAAGAAATGGATGTAACAGCTAGCAGGTGGTGCTGTTTCATTGGGCAGATCAAGAGCTTGGAAGCTTAAACTTGTACAGCAGTGAGAACTGGGTCTGGAGTAGTGGTAGTGAGTAGTGGTAGTGATGGATTCAGTTTTCAGTGCTTCTGTATTTTTCAGAATAATGTGGCCCACATGATGCCCAAAAATCAAAAAGCTCCTAGCAAGAAGCTTATTTGAAATACATGCAAAGGTGAATTGTTCTCCTGATAGATGGTTGCTTCAATTTGGGCTTGGTACCCAATGCTTAGAAACCCCTTTGTAGCCTTGGCGTGGCAGAGAGCTTACTTTGGTATATGGTGACTTTTCAAAATCTAATGAGCCTATCTTGCTCCCTAATTCAGCATTGCTCTTCACTGGGTGACCTGCATGTAGTTCGTTTTGTTAATTGCATGCTTTCATGGAAGCATGCTAATGTTTTGGGGTTTTTGGCATGGCCATTGTTGGTTTCTTTGGCAGAATTTGATAGAAAATCAGCAGAAAGTATGACAGTCATGCTTGTTCACGTTTGCTTGTCTGTTTGGTGCCATGGATGTGAACTAGGGTGGCTACTGGGAAGTGGACTTTGTGGCTAGAAGGACTTGGAGGAATGAGGGAGGAACCTAGCACAAATGGTTTGTCACTGAAGTGTGTAATGAAAAAAAACAGTCTATGAAAGATGGAATATCTTCTCTCTTAAGCCTCTTCACTTTTAAGACATATTCTCAAAGCTTTTAAGCTCCAAATATTAATGCACATTCAAATCTATATTTTTTATTAAGAAAATAAGAGAGGAGGTCAGAATTCCAGCCGGGTTCCTTTAAAGTAGTAATGACTGTCAGATGATGCATTATCTGGCAGTTAATGGAGTAGCAGGGGGCCTAGTACTAGAATCTTAAATGCCAAGAAATGAATAAGCCAAATGTTGTCATAAATACTTTGCATGCTGGTAAAAGATGAAGGTGAAACTGGAGATCCAAGCTTTGCCTTTGTACTCAGGATCTCCTTTTTCACAGAGAGACTAGAGTTAGTGGTGGGATGTGAAAGGTAAGGTAATGTTCCATCTAAAGAAGTATGACAGATACTAAAGTAATTCTGAGTAATCAAGAAATTACAAGGTTTATTTTAATTCTGTGTTTCTTTTTGTCTACCTTTTAAATTTTTAATGTGCTGCTACTCCAGTGTTCATAAAACAACTCAGGATCTAAAGACGCAGAACAGTAATGAAAAGAAGAAGAAAATAACCACCTTCAGTCATCAGATTTATAATTTACAGTTACCTTCATTTAATGCAATGTAAACATTAAAAAAAACCAAAACCATTTGTGGGGAGGAAGAGAGGGAAGAAACCTCTCACCTAAAGCTAAAGCTGAGAATGTATGCTGAGGGCTTTTGGCTTTTTGCTTTTATGCTGCTTCTATTAAAAAAAAAAAAAAGAAAAAAAAGAGCTAAAGCAGAATTTTTGTATTGCTACTGCACAGACTGGTTGTTATGTGAATCATCACAAAACCGGTAATCCTCAAAATCTGCGGCTTTATGCTGAGTCCAAAGGTAACACGCTCCGAGTAGCAGGTAGGGGCTGGAGCAGCCCTGTTTATGTCATTGAGAGTGCACAAATGAGGAGGGGCTGCAGAACCGAACTCTGCCTTGAAACCCAGCTCTGATGTGCTGCTGGTCTGTTTTGGGGAGGGTGGGAGGGAAAGGCACTCAGCAGCATGCCTCCCAGAGCAGAAGGTCACTGTTTCACCTTTATGCTTCACAGGATGAGAAGACCTGTTTAGCTCATGTGGTCAGTCTGGACCTTGCTGAGCAGTTGTCCTCCTGCTGGGATGTGTGTCCCGCTGGGATAGATGTTTAGTCCAAGGAGCATTGAGGGCACTTATGTGTCTTGGTGCCAGCCGTGCTCTACTCGTGTCAGGGAAGAAATCTGCCCTTCAGGGCTTCACTGCTGTGATGCCATTCTGTGCTGCTGCCAATGTGGAGTTATCCCTTGAAGATACAAGAATATTTGTCCCTCAATATTTGTCTGAAAAGCGCCGATACTTCCTTTCCTGTTTAGATCTGTGTCAGTGAAAAGGAACGCCTGTGAGCTAAACTGCTGTAAACCCAGTGTGAAGGAGATGTAAATAATGCAAGCCCTCATGTTAAAATTATCTGGTTTTTTCCAGCCTCTGCCTTGCTGGTCTGTAGGTAAGATTTCTTAGTAGATGAGGTGATTGATAGATCTGGTTGGTCTTTTACTGAGTAATCCGGAATGGGGGATAGCAGTGCATCAGTTCTACACCAAGCTGAAAGAGAATGAAGTTGATGCATTTTTCAGCCTGGTGTAAGTACTGTCTAGTAAATATCAGTAGCCCTGAGCCCCACAGACTTTGGCATCAGCAGGAGCCTGCTCTGGCTTTCTTCTAGTGCAGTTCTTAAGCTGTCTCCAGGGAGTTGTTTACTCTTGGCAAGTAAAGTGACTGAAAATCCAGTAAGTGATCTTTATGACCATCATTTAAATTCTCTGTATTGTATTTGAATACTAATCCCTGGCCAGGCCTGTGCTGTTCTTTCTACTTCCTACTTCTCAGCTAGTGCATACATAGTTTCATCTTACTCTGCCACCTTTCAATTCCTTTGCTGGGAGGCTGAAAGCTGAAGTGATGAAGACCTCAATCACAGCCATTCAGCTGCTGCTCTGCTGGAAGAGGTCAGTGTAACAACAGGGTCAGAACAACATCTTCATTCTCCTTACTGCAGAAATAAGGGACTTCCTAGGAGAGCGCTAGTGTGCACACATAGAATTAAGTTTTGATGATTTAGTCAGGGATAATCTGAAGTGAGGAGAGAGAAGATGGAGTTTCAGGACCAGTTCACCATCTCTCAGGCCAGTAGGGTTGCCAATTAAGAGAGCTACCTTTATTTGTATTTCAACAGCTTTGTGAATGAAACATGAGTATTTACCCTAAGGATAATCCTCAAAGGATTAGGTTTATGATGCATTCATTTTTAGGTAAAACGATGTTGGTTTTAGGGTTTGTTTTTGTCTTGGTAGTGTATGGTTCAGCTAAAACAGAAACATGGTGCTGTTTCCTATGGGTCTTTACTACTTGGTAAAGTATCATCTAATTATCCTTGTACTTTATTAATTTCATGCTTTTCTTTTGATGCTGCTTTGTAAGATAGCTAATGTTGGATTCCACTCCATTGCCATGGAAAGGTAGTATTCAACCAGACAAAAGAAACACAGAAAGAATCTCTTAGACCTGGGATTTAATCTGCTGTTTTGCTGTACGAGTGTATCTTGAATATGTGAAAAAAACATACCCTCGTTCATACATTCACAGACATCCCCAAATCCTTCCCAATCTATGACCCTGTTTCTGAAATGTCATTTCTAGCCTTAATTGTAGTTTTTAAGAGAGCCATAGTCTTTCAGACATTGCTTCAGCTGGTCAGGGTTTCTGCTGAAAGCCCCTTGCTAGATCAGGATTAGTTTCAGCTTGCTGCAGTGTTTCAGTCTTGCACTGCAGCTGAAGCTCAAGAACTTGTGTGCAGTGGCGAGAGGTTTCCTCACTTTTTGTTATTCTGGGGTTTGGTTCCATAGGATTGCTGTAAGAACATGAACTTCCAAGAAATTCTTTTCCTTTCTGAGGGAGAGATTCCAGAAGTTAGTACTCAACCAGGTACCCTCTGTTTCATTATTTCAGTTGTGTAGATTTAATCAGACCTGGATGTGACTGCAGTGGAAGAGAGAACCATTTTTGGAGAACCATTCTAGAGATCGAAAGGGGAAATATACTTCTCTTCACAAAACCTCTTTTTAGAAAAGAAACACTTTCCTGTTACCAAATGCAAACAACTTAGGTACCACCATCTGCTCTCTGTGTAGCAGATCCTATATTAAGGAATGCCTGTGTGGCCATTCAATGAAATAAGAAATTAGTCATATATGTAGTGTAATTGAACATTTGTGGTAGTGTGTATTGCTGATAATTCATACTGACAGTAAGCTATGAAAATATCAACCTGAATATTTTCTGACAAAAATTTCCATGTGGCAAAACGTACATGTGCCTGTAGTCATTTAAAAATTGATGTGGTGTCCTTGTGTGGTTTCCTGAAGCATAGTGCTTATTTATGAGCCAGTCATCTAAAGAAAAAATAAATGTATCTCTTGTGAAATGAGTGTTGAATACTTTCCATATACTTACATTTCTTTATATATCTATTTTTAGTGCTTGTTGAACCTCCAAGGGTATCTTTGAATCCTTTCAATAATTTCTTTTCTTAATCTAAAGAAAATAGAGAATGCATCTGGTTTCCATGCATCCCTCACTTTTCTCCTTTCAAGTGGCTTTTAGACTTTAGTTTTCAAGGTAATTCCATATATAGATAATCTTGAGGTAGCCTACAGAATCACAGAGTGGTTGGGCTTGAAAGGGACCTCTGGGGATCATCCAGTCTAAACCCCCTGTCAAGGCAGGATCACCGAGAGCAGGTGACACAGGAACACATCCAAGTGGGTTTTGAATCCTCCAGAGAGGGAGACTCCATGACCTCCCTGGGCAGCCTGTTAAGTGCTCTGCCACCCTCAATGTAAATAAGTTCTTTCTCTTGTTGAGGTGGAATTTCTTGTGTTTCAGTTTATGGCCATTGCTCCTCATCTAGTCACCAGCACCACTGAAAAGAGTCTGGCACCATCCTCTTGGCACCTGCCTATGAGATATTCATATGTGTTAATGAGATCCCCTCTCAGTCTTCTCTTCTCCAGACTAAACAGGCACAGCTCCCACAGTCTCTCCTTATAAGAGGGATGCTCCAGACCTCTAATTATTTTTGTGACCCTCCACTGAACCTGCTCCAGGAGCTCCTTGTCTTTCTTGTACTGAGGAGCCCAGAACTGGACACAGCACTCCAGATGTGGCCTCACCAGGGATGAGTAGAGATTCATAGAGGCTGATAGAGGGGAAAGAAGATGATACCAACCAACACATAAAACAAAAAAAGCTCCACACCACCAAAAGAAAACTCCAAGAAATAGTGGACACCCTGTCAATTCAAATCCTTTCTATGTGGAAGCTCAAATAAAAAATATTCGGATGCTGACAGGAGCTTGCATTTTGCCTGATATCTCAGTTGCTACAAATCAGCTGTGCTTTATTTATATGTGTCTTCCTATCAGATAGGTTCCCTCTTGCCTAAGAGAACACACTTAAATCTAAACTTAAATCTGTTGCTTTCTTCCTGAAACAACAAATTCTGAAATTATTTTATAGACTGTGCTGAAACTTCTAGTTTAACCAGTTTGCTTTTCTTTTTTGTTTTAAAACAAAATTTTGTTTTTCTGAACAAACCAAGGTTTATTTGCATTTGCTAGAAAATGCAGCAGACAGTTGTAATTTCAGTACATTTCCAAACAAGCCAGAGAAAAAACCTTTGAACAAGAGTTAATAGAACAGGCAGGCAGAAAATTTGAACTGATTCACAAACTTTTTGTGAACAGAAAGCTTTTTTCTTTCTTTTTTTTTTTCCTCTTTTCTCTTTTTTTTCTTTGCACAAATCTGGATCTATCACTATGTGCATTTATGTCTTACGTGTCAGACAACACATTTCTAGATGCAAAAGCGAAATTAATTATTTTTTAAATGGACAAATAGGAATAAAGTAGTGTTCCTGATGTCTCAGAGAAAGATTCAGCAATGGAAGCTAAAAAACAATACTGAGGCTGCTTCCATGGTCAGTGGAGAGCTCACTTTTCCCCAAACGGTCCACTGGACTTCTTCCTGCAGAATCTCAACCTTTGTGCAGAGAAACTCCTTAATCTTCTGTTGCAGTGGCAGGGATTTTGTGCTTTGGAAATGTATTTGATCAAAGAAGATTGCTTAGACAGTTAAAGCTGTTAAATCTCTTCAATCAACTTCTGTTTTGCAGGCCTTGGGCAACTCTGGATTCATCAAAACAATATGCTTTGCAGTTTAGTGTTACCAGTTTCTGGACATTATCTCTTCTCTCTCTACCCACTGTTTGAATTCCATATATTTGAAAGCTTCTCGGTGATTAAAGTGTCTACCCTTGTGATGTCTTTTTTCGTTATGGTACACCATACACCATAAAGTACTTTGCTGCACTCCATCACTGGGCATGAGCCATCTGCTATTTTAATTGACATAGAAAGCTCAAAGTTGGCTAGCTTTAAAAATTATCTTTCTATACTTGCAGGAAATGATCTTTGACGTTGGGTTTGCTATACTGCTTCAAAATCTGGGAAAATACTGTTTTGCTCTTTTGCAGCTTGATTAAAATTCATGAAAATTTTAGAACTGTAGGACCTTCCAGAACCACATGGGGGAAAAAGTAGAATAGCCAAAATTGGAGGAGGTTATAATGAAAAGCTTTTGACTTAGAGTGCTGATGAACTGAAAATGCATGCTGCTTGTACTCCAACTAAAAACTTCTATCTGATAAAGGCTGTTATTTGAGAGAGGGTGCTGGCTGTGGAAGAGAGCCTTCAGGATTGTGGAAGAAAGGTTTCAGGAATACGATTGCCTTCTGTGTTCAGACACCATTTGTTTCATGCATGAAGTCCAACTATTTCCTCTCTCCAGCTGGAACTAGCGCTTGCCTGGAAAACCATCTAGTAAAAGAATAGTTCCCAACTGTTTTTGCCGCATCAGTTGTCTGGACCAGATAGGGAGGGTACACAGCTAGGAGGGAAAAATCCTGTATCATCTTGTATTTAAGTCGGATTACCTTACTGTGGAACCACGCCTAAAGCCACAGCAAGGGCAACACGAGGATGGCTGCTCTGATATCTAATTTCAAAGAGATGTCAGCATCAACAAAGTTTGTGCTTGTGTTCGTCCACAAAGGATCATTATTCAGGACTAGGAAGAGCTTTGAAAGAGATCATTGTGTCCAACACTGTTCCTGTAGCCTGTCTGATGTTTGACCTATGCATTCTCTGCTTGGTTCAAGAGCACTGATCTCTTCTATACTTCAGAAGTACTACTGGCAGCATTACATTGGATAAAGGTATATGAGTTTTTTTGGTTTTATGCATTTGTTTTGCCAAACATATGTAAAAGCATGAATCATGCAGCAGGACACTGTTATTGCTGTACAAACATTGTTTCCCAGAACTGAAACAAGCTGTACTTGCAGCTTTTACACATTTTTTGTACATCCATATCCTCACTCAAGAGCATTTTTTTGCTTTTATCCATTGACTCTATCACAGTTAAAATAACTAAAGTAATAAATGTAAGCTTAAAAGCTTGTCTATATTTAAGTATTTCAGTGAACTGGGACCCAACTGCAACTGTCCCCACTTCAGTTAATTGTGGCTGTTCTCACCTGTGAAAGCAACTTGGTTTAAGATTTCAGCAGCTGGATTTCAACCATCATTGCAATTTCTCTTGCACAAGTTAGAACAGTAACCATGCAATGGAAATCTGAAAATCAGCTCTTCAGGCATTCCGCATTTCATTTGCTTGCTAAACTGTCACTTCCCTATGTTTTACAATATCCATTCAGCTGTAATTTTTGCTTCTGGATAGTCTTTATTGTAGCAATGTGCTGTTGAATGTATACTGTTACTTTTTTGTTATTACTTAAGGGATGGGTTTTCAAATTCATGGTTTTCAATGGTAGGCATGAGCCTAACAAATAAAACTTCTGTTCACTTAAGTAGTATCAGCTAGGTCTATGAGTAGTGCTTTAGAAAATCCTTAAAAGAAGCTGTAATAGGAACTATTTCTCAGTATGTCAGAGTTGTAAGGTTAGAGGATTTTAAAAGAATTTCCCATTAAGTTTTTATAAAAGTAGTCTTTTTATTCATGTGCATTTGAACTTGTATAATTGGCAAAGTTGACTTGATGTTGTTTAGAAAATATGCTGCAGACATGCTGTTCAGAGTAGAAGTAATTGATCAGCCTGGCTCCTTTTCATGTGCTCCCAGTGCTTCTAAAAACTGTCTCTGTGAGCATTGTTCTTCACTCCACCCAGACAAGGTGCCTCCTGAAGACAGGTCACTTGCCTGAGTGAACTTTAAGGTTGTTCTGGTCTCCTTATACATTCCCTGGCCTGCAAAGTTATTTAACTTAAAAACCTGTAGAGAAAAATATCATAGAATAAACTTTTCTAAGAATTTTTAATAATCATTAACAAGCCAGACATTACTCAGGTTTTGACTTCAGGAAGCTGAAGACAAAGAGATTTTGCTATTTTGTCTTCCCATGTGGCTCAGCATCAAAAACTTAACTGGTAGTGAAGCTTCGGTATTTAAAAGATTATATGGGGCTTTTTGTGGCTGTCATGGCATGGAGACTGAGCAGAAGACCAAAGATTGTGCTTGAGGGGCTTCCTATAATGCTCTGTATGAGGAAGGGATACAGGTCACTCTCCCTCTCTCCTCCACTCTCATCAGACTGCAGCTGGAGTACCCTGTTCAACTCTGGGATTCCCAACATAATAAGGACATGGACCTGTTGGATTCAATTCAACCAAAAGGGTTCCTTTGGGATGGCTGGACAGGGACTTTTTATAAGGGTATGTAGTGATAAGACATGGGGGAGTGGCTTAAAACTGTCAGGGGGGATTTAGATGGAAGGGATTCTTCACTATGCAGCTGGTGAGGCACTGGAACAGAGAGGCTGTGGATACCCCATCCCTGGAAGTGTTCAAGGCCAGATTGAATGAGACTTTTAGCAACCTGGTCTAGTGGAAATTGCCCCTGCAGCAAAAGGGAGTTGGAAGCATCTGGTCTTTAAGGTCCATTACAACACAAATCATTCTTAAAAAGAAAAGGAAAGGGTAAGAGAGATCTACTCTCTTCCCTCTTGGCAAAGTTCCCTAAACTCAATTTGACCAGTTACTTGCCAGTGATGAGAGTAATGGCTTTGACTATCCACACAATATTGCAATATTCTACAATTTTAGAGCATAAAAGTAGTCCTGTGAAGTAATTACTGCTCTGTTAATGATATGGGAACTGTCAGTTTGATAATTGTGACTATAAACTATTCCTCTCTCATCCTTCCACACCTCTCTATTTTTCTTTCTCTGGACCCATCTCTTCATTCATACACATGCCCACAGGTATGTCCTGACCCTTGCCAATATTTGAGAGGATATCCTACCAAGTCTCTTCTTTGGTTACAAAGCCAAACACTGTCTGATAGCATGTTTTTCATTGCATGCACATGCAAATGTTAACCTTGCATAACGGTCCAGGTTGCACTTAAATTTTTCTTTTAACACCATGCTGAAAACAACCATGAGAGGATTATGGGAAATTTTTTGA
The DNA here is from genome assembly GCF_041296385.1 of Aphelocoma coerulescens. Lineage (NCBI taxonomy): Eukaryota > Metazoa > Chordata > Aves > Passeriformes > Corvidae > Aphelocoma > Aphelocoma coerulescens. The sequence continues at coordinate 76,008,481 of NC_091015.1, read as the reverse complement.
AGTTCTCACTGTTTAATAAGATTAATAACTTAAAAATAGGAACCATTAGTTCTCCAGTCCCCAAATATGACCATCACTGTTTAGATTTGACCAGCAAGACAAAGGAAAGACTTAGGGTTACTGTGTTCTTATGACAGTCTTTAGCTAGATTAAATTTATCCAGTTTATCCCTGGAAAGGATAAACTGTCCATTGAAATCAGTGCTTGTTCATTTTTGTCTAGGGGAAAACAACAGGACAAAAGGCAGACACATCCTCCATCTACTGAAAGTCTTATCTTGCTACCCTGTTTTGAAATATATCACAAAATATGCCCAATAGGATTGAAATATAGTCTGTAGTGCCAGCTACCAAACCAAACCAAACCAAACCAAACCAAACCAAACCAAGCCAAACCAAACCAAACCAAACCAAGTGGTTCCTCAGTGTTTCATTTAAGTATGTGTGGGTTTTTTGAAATTCAAGAAATCCTGAGTCAAACCACAAGACTGCAGAAGCTGAAAATTATGATTTAGCAGGGAATGTCTAACTGGGGAGTGACACTGGCCATTTGTCAGGAACGGGAAGACTCCTGCTGAGTTGCTGCCAGCAGTTAATGATACCCCTGACGATTAAGTACTGCTCCTGAAAACTATGTAATGTGTTTGGATGTTGCATTCTCGAGGCATTGTATGCAGGAGACAATGGTCTGCTTCTGTGCACTATGTAAGTTATTCTCAGAGTAAGAGTTGAGGTGGGAAGGGCCCTCTGGAGATCATCTCACCTTGTTCAAAGGAGAGTCAACTACAGCAGGTTGCTCAGAGATGTGTCGAGTTGGGGTTTGAACATCTCTGTGGATAGAGACACCACAGCCTCTCGTGGATGTATTATCAAGTGACCACAAAGATGCATGGCAGTAGGTTGCAGGCTACTTAAAGCACACGCATTCCTGAATACTCATAGCTGCCCCTCCACCTGCTTCATTCACTGCTTGTTTCCGGGTGGCCATCTTGAGCCTGGCAGCTGGCTTCCCAAGCCAGCCCTTCTGGGCTGACCTAAGCCCCCACTGCTGTCATTACATTGGGCATGTGTACTCATGCTTTCCTCAAAAGAGGTAGATGGAAGCAGACAGATGCCTGGCTCCACCTCCCAGCTACTTTGATGCAACTTTCAGCCTCTACAGGTTAAAGAACCTCTTTACCATCAAAGAAGGATTAATTGATTTGCTTATTTTGGTCCCAGATAGTGTCACCAAAGACAAACCTTTGGTATGTGCTTAAATTTGGGAAGAGACTACCATCTCCCTGTTGTGAAAGCAAAGGAGCTTAGAGGTCATTTCTGCGTATTTACTTCTTTCTCTCTTTTGCCCTGAAGATATGAAACAAGGAGGCAGTAGGTCTTGTCATAAGTAGGGCACTTAACAGTGCTCCTCTACAATGTTTTAAAGTTCCCCTCTCGGGCTTAGGTTATTGTCAGTCTCTGAAAACTGTTTGCAAGCATCGGCTTTAGAGCCCTTATGGTGGCAATGAGAACGTCTCATGATCATTTCTGCAGTGCTTTGATACAATCAGGTGGGAAAGCACTTTTTTTTCTGTATGCTTGTGAAGGATCTGGATTTTTTTGTTATGTTAATAGAAATTACATTTTTAAATTACTTTTTTTGTATAGTGAAGACATGTGAGCACTAAGAAGTGCTAAGAAGAGAAATGTAATGATGCAGAAGCCAGAAAATCATAGGGCTGCTGCTGGCTGTCACTCAGATGGTTTTGTGTGACTTAAAGTGATGGATATCAAGTGGCAGGAGTGAGTCACTGGAAAGGCGATGACTCAAGTTGTTGCTATGAATTCTGTGAGGAATGTTAAATGATGGGCTCCCACAGTGGCAGTGCTGCAAGTCTCTAGGTGACAAGAAAGGAGTTTAAATATTAGCAGTAAGACGAAATTAAATTTAAGATTACATTATGGTTCACTGAGAACAGTAAGACTTTTGCCATTTGTCCGGTTTCATTGCCTTGGAACATTGTCTAGGAATGTTACTACATCTCATGTAATGCTGTCAGTAAGGATGAGAGTAAGGAGAGTAATGTTTAATACAGTACTTTTGATTGTGGTTAGTTGATTATGTAAATGATTTAACTCTCTTTAACATCAGCCTTTCTACAATGAAGACTTTTATGAATATACTGGAGAACTACCCTGGAACTCAGGGTACTGAGGACATGAAATGAGAGCTGCTCAATGGAGCATCATAGTTCCTACACCTAAAAATCCTTTTATGTTTTGGGAGCTGAAGGTCTGAGCATTATCCATGGTACCATCATACTTTCAAGTAACCACCATTCAGAGCAGAAACACAGCTGGAAAGTCTACAAGCCTGTTGAGTTCTTGCAATATTTTATTTATCATGGATGGGGCATCAGTTGTTTAAATAAAGGAAAGGTGAGGGCATGAAAAGGAAAGAAAACAGCCCTTCTGACATAGCATTTTCAATAGAATACCAGCAGGCAATTTGGACTACTGTACGAAAGGAAAGCTGCAGAAAGCTGTAAACTAGTGACCCAGAATGAAAAGAAAGTGAAATCTCCACCTACTCCAGCTTTTGTTATTGCCCATCTAAAATAATAATCCTCACAAAATTACCTTTCTTATGTTCTGTTGACATTTCTGAACAGGTGAGCAGGCTCTGTTCGGCAGTCAGCTGTATGGCATGCAGGCTCAGGGTCCCTTCATGTGGTATTGTGGGTGTTTTCATTCCTGGATTTTGTGAAACAGGATTATGTAGAAAATGCATTTGCTTGTCTTCAGAGTGGTGTTGATGTGTGGCAGTCCTAGGGTGCTGCACCTTCACAAAGGTCTTCAAGTTGTAGCCATAATATAATAACATATTTATCTCCAAGTGCAAATTTTTGCTGCAGAAAAGAATATAAGAGGAAGATATCTATTCCAAATAGAAAATCAGTGGTGTTGAGAACAAGGGTAACAGTCTTAAAATAAAACTATTTTACTGCTTTTCTAAAGTTAATGGCTATCAAGTGATTACTCTCAGTTATCTAAGAGCTGTTCAAGACCACAGTGTTAATACAGCTGCATAAACTGCCCTTGCGAGCTTATTTTTGCAGTACTTGCATATACAAACACCCTTTTCTTCCGAAGAACAAGTGATTCCCTAGTATTCTTACCTATTCCCTTGCTGTGGTCCTTATGTCAAGTCTGTTTTGTTTGTTTGTTTTCCCCCAAACTTCCTGTCAACGTGAAATCCCAGCTCCCTTTTATACATCCAAAAGCAAGTCTTATGCATGGGTCAGGTAACAATGTGCCACCTCAAAAAGAGAGTTAAGCGCTGGTCTTTAGGTGGTGTCAGAGTCCCTGTGCCCATGGTGTTAGTGTTGGCTTGTCTTTGAAAAGGCTAAGAGTTTGAAGCTCTGCTGTAGTTCTTTCTGACCTAGTAAGTTCTTAGGGCCACTTCGAGATTTGTGCACTTCAGAGTTTCATCAAAAAAATTTTTGGTGACTTTCTTATGTCAAGGATTTGACGGAGTATGAAATGCAGCTTCTGGAATAATATGTGTATTCTTCTGGAGAGCAGAGATTCAGGTTGAGCCGTGTCAGAATAGGTTTTGACTCATCTAACCAAGCATTCTTTTTTCACCTGCCTAGTAAAGGTTGAGTTCTTTGTGGGGTTGGGGTTTCTTTAATCCTTCTGTTAAGCACCTATCTAATTGTGCATTACTGTAGATGGGGAGAGAGATACTTCACAGGTGTCTTTTGGCCTTGGCTCTAACATTTTACCATGTCTCTCTGTTAAAATAATTCCTATAGCCAGAGCAATTCTCTGTTGACCAATCCAAGACACTTGCTGTTCTTACTGGTGTTTTGGCTATCCACTGAATGGTGTGCAAGCCAGAACTAGATGTTTCCCAGCTACCTTTCAAAACACTGAAGCTCCACAGGAGATTTAACCTTCTCACATAAGAGGTAGCCTGATTAAGAGATTCATGAAGAAATTGGCAATCAAAACACTTTAGAAACTTTTCAGCCTTGACTACTCCTACTCATTCGCTATTCTTAGTGCACTCTCTATTGCCGTCAAGAATCTAGCTCAAAGCTCTGAGATTCTTCTCACTTCATCAGTATCGTAAGACTCCTTTTTTGTGTCTTTATTTTTAGACATACAGTTCCTGGCAATTAATGTGCAACCTCCTTTCCTGGGGAGGAATGTGTTTGTTAAGTACTGTGAAAACAGACTGTGTTTTGCGGATGTTCGAGGGTAGAAATTAACTTTTTCCTACATTCTTATTCTGCATTGGGGGCAGATGTTGATAGTGCAGCTGATTCTGCTTCAGTTCTTTCAATAGGATTATCCACACTCCTAAAATTCTGTCCTGCACTTGCTTAAATGTTTTACTGGCCTGGAGCTTAGTCTGAAACATTGACTAGGAAGCCTGTTCTGAAGTAATGAAATATTCATCAATGAGCATGTGAATAAACACAGCAGATTGCAGAGTCGGAAACATGCTGTTTAAGGAAATGAACTTTGCTCATTTAATAAATGCCGTTTGTTTTTTGTTATAACTTGTGATTATACTCATGTAAGGTATTAGCAGTGATCCTGTGTAGGACAGAAAAAGAGCTGCGTGTATGAGCGGAAGATGAAAGAAGCAGAGAGTTGAACAAGGAAACCCCAGGGAACTTGATCCTGCCTGAATAAAAGAAGTGCTGCTGGCTGCCAAGTTCCCTTTCCTCAACACCCAGAGCAGGTCTGAAGAGGGTACAATGACATTTATTATTGGTTAGCACGTGGTCATTACTGAGCAAGATATAAAGAGCTTGTGATTTGAATAGTAGCTAGAGAATACCACAGACCCTGAGGAAGGAATCACTTAATATGCTTGCATTTTAGCTTTTGCAGCAGCAGAATATTTTTTGAACCCTTGAGATGTAGTATTGGTTACTCAGAAAGATAAATTAGAGAGGAATTTTTGTATGGGGACAGCAATGGTGGTAGTCCAATACATCATGCTTGCCAAGGAGCTGACTATTTCCAGAAGACATAGAGTTCCTCCCTCTCTTTTTTCCTTCCTCCCTCCCACTAACAAATAGGGGTAAAACTATTATATATTAAAGGATCAGTTTGTAAATATGTGCTGACCTCAGTGCCTTTAAAGGTTCCTTCTTGACCTTTAAAGGTCCCTTCCAACTCAAACTATTGTAATTCAGTGCCACTGGAATAGTGTAGAGAAGCAGCCACTCTTTGATTGCAAATGCTCAGTTAAAACTTTCAGGTGCAGAAGACACAATTTTGCTGTGCCAAGTCCCAGTTAGTGCAAGTTTTCAAGGTATTTATGCTGATGCTCTCGCTGCAGGAGCAAAACAAAGATTGCTAAAATGAGTTCCAGATGGAGGGTGCATCCCTGATCGTGCATAACTACAAGCAAAGTCAGGGCAATCCTGAGGCTGCTTTTGCTTGAACCAAGGGAGGAGCAATCATCTTGGAGCTCAAAGTGGAGGAAGAAAACTAAGTGAGAATCATCTACATTAATTGAAAAGTAATTAGCAAGAACACCAGCAGATTGCTGTGATAACTGAGAAGCCATAGAACAAATTGTTGCTGTGGACTTGATTGAGTCCCTTCCAACTCAGTATATTTTATGATTCTATGAATTTTGACTTTTGCAAAATGTTGCACAGAAAACACCAGGTACAAGCGTAACATCTGCTGTTCTTCTGACAGTCTAAGTGTTTCCTTCTGGATTGCTGTTTTACCTTGAAGTGTCAGTAAATATGATTAAAAATAGCAATGGGGAAATGTGGGTGTCATCCATATGATGCTACAGAGTAAACACATTCTGTGAAAATGAGACGAGTGGTAGGTAGTGGTATCAATACCCCATCTGATGATAAAAAGTTTCCGATGTGTAGGGAGCAGAGGCTTTTCAACTGGATAACCATCATCTGAGACTGTCAGTACAAAATGAAGGAAGTGCAGTGGTAGAAAGAGAATCGATTCATCCTTTGGATTTATTCAACATACTTCTGTAGTTTTGAGGGATAATTGAAAGTTTGGGATAAGTCTCTGTTCTTCTCAAAGTGGTATAAAGCTTAACCGAGGAGCCCTATCTAGAGCCATAGCCTGCATACTGCATGTAGGTCAGCCTGTTTGAAAATCATCTTTGCATCTGTCTTAGCTGATGTGCTGGGAAGCCATACAGAAAAGCACAGGCTGATTACAGAAATGCTAGAATTAAGCTGAGAGAAGAAAAGTTGGACTAACCTGCTGGAGTCCTTTGAAGATCTTACTACAAAGATACAGTGCATGTCAATGTGCTTAGCAATTTGTCTCCAGCTGCTGAAATCAAAGGACTCAGTGCTTCAGTATAAAAACCAAATGATCACATCTGTACTGAACAAATATTTAGCATATCACCCACCAGACCCTTCAGAGCTCGAGCCTCTATGATTACAGTCAGGCATAAAAAACTGTGGGTCAGGCCATTGTTTTTGTTGTCTTTGCTATCATTATTATTATAATTATAATTATAATCATACTTTTAGTGCTTCTCACAGGGAATATGACAGTGATAGTTTACTTAAAGACATATCTGAGAGCCTTCCTCCTCCATGTGTGACTCAACAAACAGAGACTTCAGAGAATCAGGAATGCTTTTGTTGTCTGCTCCAACAGTCACCTCTGCTAGAAAATGTGCATATAATTGTTACTTAAAATTAATATTCCAGTCATGTTCTTCCCAGAAGATTTTCATATACTTAAAATTACTGCATCCAATCCCGCTGGACAACTTTAATGCCTGGAAGAAATCGGGAAGCAGCATAGAGCATGTGCTTTATTTAAAACAACAAAAAAAACCCAACTCAAACCAGAGTGACTATTCAAAAACACAGACCTAGAAAAGGAGACTTTCTTTCTCAGCAGACCAGGGAAGTGATGGTCTAATTCCTGCTGGGATGCCTCAGTTCCGACCAGAAGAAATTGCCTGTAGTGTGTTTTCATGCCTTTGCCTGTTCATTTTGTGGCATGTCTGTTGTGGATTTCATGATGCAGCATCCCTCAGGCAAAGTAATACCTGTTAGTCACCACCACCAAAGTGTCCTGTATCTGATTTGGACACCCAGAGCTCAAATGCTCCATACAGTGTTCACTGAACAAGACATTAATCTCTTCACACAACCTTGCTATCAAGAACGCAACAAAAAAGTCCAATTAGATTATCAGTTTTAAAGCCAAACAGTCTCCCGGCTCTTAGCTCTGGTCTAGTCAGGCTTTGATAACAAACACTGAGTTTTCTCTCTGCATTGAAAAAGCAGGAGCTTCAGAACACTGGCCACATGCATTTTAAGTTGCATTTTGCCTGTGTACAAAAAGACACACGTGTCCTATATTTGTGTGTAAGATGGCACCTTTCTTAGAAATGACATTTGTCTGAGACATCAAGTGTGTGCAGGCACCTTAATGATCTAACAGTCTGAGACACATTGAATAGAAATATTTGTCTGCTTTGCTTTATGACAAGTAAAGTAAGAGTGTGAAATAGTTCAGCTACTACCAGAAGGCATGGTGCTGCCCCAGCAGCACTATTTTTGGGTTGATGGTAGCTGTCATCACTGGTTTTCCAAGTGGCACAGCAGCTACTGACCTACCTGTGCTCCAGCCCTGCCTAAGCTGCAAGAGCTATTTCATGCAAAATTGCTCTCTAATTAAGTTGCACAGTGGTAGAGCTAGCAGAAACTGTACTGAAAAGGGGATGCCACTTTCCAGTAGGTACCAGAAGCTCAGCATGTCGTTAAGCAAATAGAATAAATGGCTCTTCACAGCCCAGTGCTTACTGTATTTGACCTTGCACTGCCAGCTATTGTATGTTGGCTGACAGTACCTTGGCTATACTATTAACGGGACCCTGATAGTGACCCCAGTTACTGTAGATTAATGATCCAGTCATATGAAAAAGTGAGTTTTGTTTTGAATGGTAGGATGGGATGTACAGTGATGTTTCATAACCTGGTGCTGCTCTGCCAGGGTATTATTACCTGAAGAATCCTGAGGAGCTGGAAGGAAAATAAACAAGAAGTTTGTAGATACATGCATCCCTTTGCCTTCACTGTTACTAGCAGGTGTTAGATAATTTCCATTAGAAAAATGTACTCTTTTGCTGCTGATCTTGACATTCTGAAATGCAGGCTATTACATGTAAATTAAAAGAATGTTTCATAAGAAGTTGTGGATGGAAAATGTCTTAAATCTTCTGCTAAATGAAGTAAAAATTGTATTAGAGAGATGGATCATCCAGCTGCAGAAACTATTCACCTCAAAATGAAAGAGAGTGAAAGCCATTAATCTGGTAGACTACATGAATTATCTGGGCTGGTTACAAACCAAAACATAATTAGATATGGTTGATGGCTTGAGGTTACTTTAGACATCAAAGACAGGGAAACAGAAAGGACAGAGTAGTTACGGAAGTAGGGGTTGGGAAGAGCTTCCTCAGACCCAGTGAGTACATGAGCATTGTCTTGGCATTCTGTGCCCTGTGCTGCCAGCTGCTCTGCTACATAGTACCCATTCCCAGCTGTTTCCTGTGCACCTAGGAATTGTTATTTATTTGTAATGAAAACTAAAAGCTTTTGGGGTCTTTCTCTCAGGAAAAGAAAATAGTGTGACACTCACAGAAGATGTGGAAGTAGATGCAAAAAGATTCATACAAGTACAGAATATGTACGTGTGGACAAGTAATAGGTGGCTTGGCATTTTGCTGTGGGAGAAAGTGTAGTGGTCATGGAGATGCTGTACAGGTATCCCTGGAGAATGATACCCTCTTTGTCTATGCAGGTCAAAGCAACCAGGAGACAAACATCAGCCTCCACCTCCCAGGAAAAGTTGTGTTCATTTTTTTACAGCTGTTTGTATTTGTTTCTTAGTGGAACGTGACTTGCATTGCTTCCATTGATAGGCCATTGCTGCTTAGTCTGTATAAAGATAACTCATTTTGAAGGGGTAACAATTTGCTGTGGCCTTAGGTGCTTCTCCCTTGTGTGTTTGCTTTTTTCATTCTAAATCCATATTGTAAACACTTACTTGTAAGTATATCCTTATTGAAGGCTTCATCTGCTGCAATCATTTTTTTTCCTTATTTTAACCATTTAGGAAATTCATTCTCCCTTAAGTACTGAAGTATAAAATATGACTGGTAACACTAGTCTGGTCTCTTAAAATTAACTGGAATTACAGCTTCTCACACTGCTCCAACCAGGGACAGCAATCCCACTGTGCTTCTTCAGGAGCAGAGGAAACTCTCCTTTTTTTCAAACCATTTTTTCACATCTACTATTTGTTCAGGGATGGGATTAAGTAATTTTTGTCATGTTTTTATGGGGCTGGTACACAGGGTGTTACTTTAGTCAGACAACATGGACCTGGAATTGAGACACTGCAATCTTCCTTTTACGTGTTTCACTTTGCCTGTTTACCCATCCCTGGGGAGATACAAGAAGGCCAATGAATGTTCACAGATTTCCCATTTCCTTCTCACGCTGTTGTCAGAGTCAGAATGTGAGAAGAGATGGGTAAGCCAGCTCTTTCATAGCATTGCCCTGCTTTATACAGGTAATAAATAACCTCTGCTAACACAGTCACGACTTTACTCACGACTTGTACTTTAAAGACTGACTTCTTCCTTTAAAAGCCCCAGGTCACAGCCTACTATCCATCATAGTTTCTTGTAGGGAGGCAGAGGGATTTATGACCTCAGTGTTCGTGCCAAGCAAAATCCTTAGGGCTTGCTCAGTCTCAAGGTTTCTCTTTTTTTCCCCTTAAGACTTGAAAGGAAGAGGGAGAAAGTGAGAGGGGATGTACCTGCAGCAGGTGCAGAGATAGAATCATGATACTGGCTGTCATCATTGTGTTTAGACTGCCAAATAAAATAATGATTGAAAATTAAGATTAAAATTGGAAATCTTCTTTCATATCTAATGAAAATCAGTAATCTTGGCATAACATATGGTGCTGCGTTCAACTCCTAGTGCCGTAGGAGTAGTTTGCAGCTGACAGCACATATGTCCATACAGTATGCTTCAGAATCCCCAAATTTAGATATTTGATTGAATCAGTAATTTTTAAGCTTGAAACGTAAGCATATTCCTCATCCCCTTTCTTCTCCTGCTCCACCCCCTACACCCCCAGGAAGCACCTTGAAAAGTTAAGCATTTCCTAATGCTTTGGAATTATCTTCTGTGGTCATTGGGAGTGATCTCTGCTCATTTGGAGTGATCCTTGCTGTCATGCTTCCAGTATTCTTTTGGAAAAAAAAAAGGTCTTGCATTTCCGTTAAGGAGAGCAAAAGTCTCCAGAGAGTCCCAGGTGCCATCTCAGAGTTCATATATTACCTGCCAGGAAAGCCTGCTGCTGCAACTGCCAATATGGGTTTGAGCATAGAGGGTGTGAATTATAAGTACAGTGTGATATTGTGTCTTTCCTGACTGACGTGGTAAAACTTTCAGGATCTCTTGAGCTTTCCCTTTGCAGAAGATTTATTAATCCTGTTTCCACATTCATCTCCATACATTCACCATGCATAAACTCTCACTAATTCATCAAAGTGTGCAGAGAATTGTATTCTCCAAGAAGAAAGAATACAGAGTTCTCTCATTAACTCATTTTCTCTTGCTTTGCTTGGATCCCTTCACAGTAAAATGTATGGGGTTTTTTTCTTGTGGCATTTGATTTTGTTTGTGTTTCATTACCAGTAGCACTTGTAACAAAATTTGGTCCATTTATATTCTGGCATTTGGAATCTAAAGCAGAAGACCATGTGTACATAAATTAAAATTTATTAAAAAAGAAGTGTTTTAATGAACACAGAAGTAACACCTCCTTAGTCTGAATCAGAAGCTGGGGATAGCACGCCTTTGCAAATTCATGTACGTTAGCCCACTCTTCTTAAAGAAATCTACTGAGTAATGAAGAAAAGAGAACGGTTCGGCATGAAGTCAAGCTTAGGGATGAGGTCTCATGACTGCTAAGGTGAATTAGATAGGGGGAAATATTTGAAGAAATATTTGGCTGCAAACATCTGCATTTTAAAAGAGAGGCTGTATCAAGATACGGGAGTGCAAACTTGAATATATTGCCAAAGTACAACCTAGGTGCACTTCCTAGCTTATGCATTTTGATACTTAAAAATTGGGGTTTTATCTTTGAATGTGCAATCAGACTGCAGGAGGTTGGGATTCATTTGCTGTATTCATTTGCCTACAGCTATCCTTTGCAGAGCTGTGGCACACAGGCAGTGTGCAGTTGTGTACCAGCATGTGAGATGGCCCCCTTTCAACCTGTTTTATCCCTACTGCGGGCTCTTTGGCTCCCATCACCTTGCCCTGTGTACTTAGTTCCCCTTTGCTTCCAGTCTCTCACTGACCTGCAAGACATTCTTAGTGTCCCCACATGTACCCAGCTTAAAATCCTCTGCACTGGGTCTGCAAGCCTTTTGGCAAAGGGGATTTTACCCTACTTCGTCAAATGGATTCTATCTCTCAGCTCTTCTTCCTTAAAGAGGGATCCTGGGTTGTGAAAGCCAAAGCACAGCTTGCAACACTGGCTGCAGAGCTCATTGTTAGTTCTCAGTGTGCATCCACACCTGTCCAGACTTTTCCCGTCAATGAGGTCATCCCCTGGGCTCTCATGTTCTTTGCCTTTGCTCTCAAAGCTCTGTAGTCATTCTTGTTCTAGTTATTCACGCTAGTCGCACACCAAAAAAAGAGGTTAAAAGCTATTTCAGAAACTGCGTTTCCTTGATATTTCCCTACTTCACAATATCTGTTCTATGACTTTTCTTAGAACTGAACAGACTGTACTAATAGTTCTAATTATTTCAAGTAAATAACTTGAAGTATGATATTGCATCATTGATTATTGGCTTGAATAAAACTTTCTGGAAATGTAAGATTTGCTTTCCAGCAGAGCTGTCTACATATATTCACTTTTCTTGGAGAAAAAAAATTATATCTTTAAAACTGTATGGACTGCTATCAGTCAGGAAAGATTTGGGGAAACAAGGTTGAATCTGGAATGGAACATGTGAAAAATCACAACAAAACCAGGAGCCAGAACACTTCGATGGTATTCATGAACTCCTTCATTCATTTTTCATGAGCAATGACAGAAGTGATGTTTTCTTAGCAAGAATGTTTGCAGAACTCCACCTTCTCTAGCAATTCTTCAGTAGTCTTTGCAATATAATAACAGTTTATAATATAAATAAATCTTCGGATTTTCCATCTGATTTTATAAAAAGTTTCAGCAGGGAAGCAGAAAAATACCACAAAAAACTAAATCTCATAGGTAAGCAGCTTTTGGACAATTTATATGATGAAAGTTGTTTGCTCAGGATATTGGATAAAACTTAAGCAAATTAGGAAATACCAGTGTAAAGTGGAAAGAACTTGGCAATATATCTGTGGTTTAGTTCATGCTGGGTTTATTTTTGGATCTTAATAGTTCCATCTTCCATTCCTCTGCCCCTGAGAGTTAATGTTTTTACTACCTGTGACAAAAATTACTTGCTCCTTGTAATGTCATGTTCGGAGAGAGCTGGCTGCTATAATCCCATCTTCCTTTCAGCATTCATCTGCTCATCTTGGATTCTCATCCTGATCCACCATATCAGGGTTTTAGTACAGTCCAGGAGCATATGGTGTATCATGAGGAAACCGTTTATATTCCTGGTGCAACCTACAGCAAAGGTGATTAAAAACTAAATACATCTCAGATGATATTTAATAACCAAGGGGTTTTGCCTTTTCCATGGCATTTTCTTGCCACCTTTTAGGAGTGTATGTGCTGCCCTCTAGCAGGACATCCCATCGCATAGCTGTTATTTCTCTCACTCAATTTTGTACCTGTTGCCACTGTCACTTTAGAAATACTGATGGTCTCCAGCTCCTCATTAGCGTGTTGTTCCTTGATGGGTGTTGCACACAGATGAGTAGTTGAGAGGAAATTTCCATGCACCCCTTGTCCCGGAGTTGGGCAGTTTTGTCTGGATGTCATGACAATTATTTGTACTGCCTTTTCTGAAGAGCTCAAGAACTGCCCCAAGGGCTGTCCTTGAAGAGCAAGGTTGAGTTCTTTAAAAAGAAACTAACCACAGTTGGATAGCAATATATTTCTGCTGGGACCAGTCCTTTACTGCTTTGAAGTCTGCTACAAGTTGTGTCAGGGGAAGTTTAGGTTGGGTATTAGGAAAAGGTTTTTCATCCAGACAGTGGTTGGGCACTGGAGCAGGCTCCCCAGGGCAGTGGTCACAGCACCAAGCCTGACAGAGTTCAAGAAGCTTTTGGACTGTGCTTTCACATTGTCCACATGTGAGAATTACATGGTGTGATTCTTGGGGATGATGCTGGGCAGGGCTAAGGGTTGGACTCAATGATCCGTGTGGGTCCCTTCCAACTGAACATATTCTGTCATTCTGTGAAGTGTGGAAGGAATCATCGATATGTGTTTTATCAAAAGGCAAATGATCACTTGAGCCAAAATACCAGAGTAGAAATGCCAGCCTGGTTCTTTTCAGGGACTGAAGCATTCTCTGCATGTCTGAAATAATATGGGAGAACTGAAACATCATGTGAATGTCATTAAAAATGCCAGGGAAATATGTGATTGCCTCTATATAGATTTAGGATGATGTAATACAGCTTTCATTAGGGAAAGGTTAGAGGCTCAAACACTATCATTTTTTTCACATGGAAAGTTGTAATTTCATGCCAAATTTTAATTTATTTCTCTCTGGAATATGAAAAACTGCTGTTTAATTACATCTAATTTTGACAGGGTACATCTTGGAAAATGAACCTTCACTGAGGAAAACTTGTAATTTATGCCATTTGTAATTGCACAGATAAACTTTGTTTAAAGTCTCATAGAGAGGAACCAATCACTAACTTTTTTCCCTTTTTTCTGAATTTGTATTAGATTTATAAGAGTGCTTTCAAGTGAAAGTAAAAAAATCATCCTCAAGCTGTTAGCACAAGTACCCCTTCCCACCACTAACATTCATTTCAGGTTTTCATAAGGATATGATAATTTACAAAAATAAATGTTTCTCTTCTGGTTTTTGGGTTTTTTTTTGGTACAGGGAGACCACCTCTTATTTTCTTCAACACCATGCAGATGGTACAAATGTTGGGAACAAATAGATGAGGAGGCTAGGATCATTCAGCTGAGAGAGAGGGGCCAAGTGTCAGGTCACTCAGATTTGTAGGCAGGTGTAGGGAGACAGAAAAAAACTTTTTTTCTCTTAACTGCATCTGCTCAGGAAGCAACCATCGTCAGGTGCAGGGTTCTGCTGCAAGCCATCAAGTGAGTAGGGGATCCTAATTCTCAGTCCTGGTACTACTTCTCTTTAGGGTGCACCAAGAGGGCCTGTTGCTGTGGTTGTGCGTTGATCCCCCTACAGTATTTTGGGAGGGGGAAGAGAGAGAGAACATTTTAATCTCTGCAGTGGCTGTTCTGACACGGCTTGGCCTCTACAGAGACAATGGTATCCTGAGCCTTCAGAGATACTGTAAAGTGTAACTCAGTCTTTTGACATACTATTTCTATGGCTGGCAGTTGTCTTCATTTATTCATTTACTCCTATTGCTTTGTCAGTTATTTGGGGTTTTTTCTTTGTCTTGAAGGTGTGGGGGGGGTTGTTTGGTTGGTTGATCTTTCTTCTTTTATTTTTTTTTCTTCCCTCTAATCACATGTTATGTATGAAAATGGAGGGTAAGGTGTCTGTTTACCAAGCAGTGCTTTCTGGATGTGTTACTAAGGGGCCCTACCCAGGAGGGACAGTGTATTTCTGATGTCAATATCCTGCATGCACTTAGCAAGACTGGGGGGTGACCAAATGAGATAAGTGCTAACTCCACATAAAACAAGCAATACAAAATGTGAGTTCTGAATGCTGTGAAGACATTGTATTTGAGTAAACCCTATTTGTTGAGAGAGAGGCTTAACAGTGTATTTAGAGTGAACTTCTAGGTAAATTGCTCTGTGGCAGGACTTGGTAATGCTTTTCTAAGTGTCTTTAAACACACTCAGGAAAACTTTATTTTTAATAATTGTAGTGCTAAACTGAGTGTATCCTGCATCTGCAAGACTTGACAGATTCATCTTTGAACTTTGTTTCTCTTCTTTATCCTAAGTATCTTGCCACTACTGTGGAGAATAGGGGAGGAAAATGGGCTCATTTCCTGAAGCAGTCACAATTTTCAAGTTCCATGATAACCTTGTTTAAAAATTTAATTCAGAGTGAAATGGAAAGCATCAGGTCTACAAAGAATTACAGCATGCTCCCAGATAAACTTTGAGGCCTTTAGTATGAAAGGCAAAAAGTTTTAGACTTCGGCAATGTATAGGGGAAGGTTCACAGAAATAAGAGTGAAATTATGTATTGATAAAGCCATTTAATGCTGAATAGGTATTGGAGCTCTTGCTGAAACCTTTCCAAATGCATGTTTTATGCAATCGGCTTTGAACAGGAGTTCTAATACTTGAGTCTTGGTGCATGGACTTGTTGTATAGTGGAGTAGACAAGGATATTATTCACACAGAGCTACTAACTGGCCTGAAAGCACCCTAACCAAACTGCAGAAGGTGCTGAAGAAAGGGTTGGGGTTGTTAAATGGTTATCTCTGCTGTCATAGTTTACAATATTTCTCCTCTCCCACAGCTGTAAAAAACAGAAGTCCTCCTGGGAACAGTAAGAATGTGCCTGAAATGGTAATCAGAATAAAAATGTGAATAATTTGGAACATTCATTTGATTACATAGCAACTGAATTCAGTGTAGGTCTTTTTAGTTCCAGCAGTTTGCATCCAAGTCAAAATACTAATGGAGAAGTATACCTGCACCCTAGTTTAATAAATGTTGCACAGTTATTTCACTAGTGTTAGAAAACTTTTAAGTGTCTTTATCATAAAACCTATTCTTGAACAGTCTGAGGAACTGTAGGTTTCTTGATAGCAGTGGTGTTATTGCTGTTGATTGAGGTGTGTGATTGTCAGTCACATAATTGTGTTTTTGTGTGCCACCACTATTGTTGTGCACAGACCTGACTGAGCCAAAGCTGAGATCAGCAGGCTCAGTTGAAATGACCGATTCTATGAATTTGGCATGAAATGTTTTCCTGAAACACAATCCATAGTTTAACTTACTGTAAGATTTTAGTCTATCTGCTTACCTTTTCCAAGATCATACTGCCATTTGACGACAATCCCTATGAGTAGGGCAAGGGGAGGTGATACTTACACTAGAGTTTATTTCAGTGCTACTGCCCGAGGTGATGCACAGCAAGAAGCAAATTGGCTTGCACTCAAGGTCATGTGCTGGGAGGATCCTTAGGTGTGCTGCAGTTCCTGTGTCTCTGAAAATGCACCTTCTGGCAGGAAGTCCCATCATGGTGGTGCTCTTGTTGCTTTTGTTTGGGGGACCCCATGTGCCACATATAGTCAGAGTGGGAGGAAACCGTGAAGATGCAGCGTGTCTGTGTGGGATAGAGCCACACAAGGGCCCTGCGGAGGAAGTGTCACGCTCTGAGCAGAGAGCGTGACATATTTTTTTAATGAGAAAGTATGTGCCTTCTATTCTGCCTGATATGTGAAAGAGGGGAGAAAGAAAACACTCTTCTGAGCTTGTCCCCATGCTCCTGCCCAGGTAGCTAGTAAGGTGTACTGGCCTACTCATTTTCCAGTCAAAATAAGAACAAGGTGTCATTTAGCTCTGTAATTCCCCATTGCAGCAATCAAGTTACCACTAGGTTAGCTAAAAAGGAATAATTTGTATATTTGTAATTTTCTCTTTTTTCTAGGAACCTTCTACAAATGTCTCCTAGGTTGGAGGAGTAAGGTCACTTACCTGTGGTGGCAGGTAGGCAGCTTCAGAAGGTACCATTTGGTATCTGATAGCTGCTTCTCTTAATTTTTCACCCTGTCAATGAACAACAGTTTTTTCTTTACAGGGAAAAAGAACAGAAATTAACATGTTTTGGTTTGAGGAAAATTCTATGGGTTTTTTCTGTTATTTGGAGTCTTCCAGCATTTTTGTGAGCAGCTACTGCTTGGGGTTATTCTCAGCCTGCTCAAGTGAGCTGTAAGGTATGCTATATTTCAATTTTAAAAAGCTTATCTCCCTACAGACTCCTTCTTTGGGAACATGTACATTATGTTCACTTTTAGTTTGCTAGTTTGGCTGGTTTTTTGCCAATATGGATAACCGGAAAAGTGCTGAACTTAATTTGCAGTGGTGAAAAACTGGCTTGTAAGTCACACACAGGGGGAGGACTGGCCTGGAATAGGATTGGGGTTGTGTTATGCATGTGCAAAAGTTGCGTTCTCTTCACTTTCACTTCTGAAAGCTTGTTCTTGTTCAATGGAAGTACCTTTCTTGTTTGTTTTTAATGAGTAGTAAACATTCTTGTGTCTTAATTCCACCTCCCACAACTCTCCAACTCATGAGTAACCTTAAATGTGATAAGTTGGAGGAGATTTCTAAGCTTGTTTCCCAGCGATCAGTTACAGATGGTTCTGGTTTAATACAACACAGTTGCAAAAGCCCTCCTTGCAGTGCTGTCACAGTGGGCTTGGGAGCAAAGGACTTGGTCTGTAGTTTAAAAATTTGCCATTAGCTGTAAAATAACTGTTCCTGTTTTGAGCAAATAAAATGCCATATCAGCTTCTCTTTTACTTTTTTTTTCTTTTCCTGCTATTTGATATGCCATAAATGAAACTGAAGCACAAGAGTGTACTGAGGAGCTTACCATTGATAACTGCACCCATGTTTCTTTGCTCTGAGACCTGAATGTGTTGGTCCACATTTCAGATAGCTGGTGATGCTCTGCCTGGTTGCTCTTGTGCAGAAATGAGATCTAGATACAGCTGAAATTTGGCTGGAGTCAAGGGGGCCTCCAGACCTGCATGGCTGTATAATCTGACTGGAGGCAAGTAGGCCATGTTTAGATTTTGTGATAAGCTGCATATGCACTGGTAATATCAGAAATTGAATAAGATGCATTTCCCAGAGCTAATTCAATACTAATTCAAACATGCACATTTATTTTATTAAATAAGGTGAAAGCATGGCAAAATTAGCTAAAAAAAAAAGGAAATAAAAAGCTGCCTGATTCTTAGATACCGCTGTGAAAAGATGCCAAAGAAATTAGATACAGATACTGAATTTAATGTAATATGGTCCTTTGTGATCTAATTACTCAAGAAATGCTAGGGTTTGTTTTGTAAATGGAACTATTGGGGAACTTTAAAAAAAAAGTATTTAAGTCAGCATAGGATACAAAAGCAATTTCCTTTAAACTGGAAAAACAAGAAATCGCAGCACTGTGCATTCAGTCCACATAATAAATCATATCATATTGAATACTCCAGATCTAAGAGGTGACATTGAGCACTGGAGACTTTCCAGGAATCAGCAGTAGCTAAATGGTGCAAGTAGGCAAGATATCAGTCTTTTGTTTCTTGTTCAGTTTAAGGATAGTCCCTTGGAAATAAAAAAAAATAAAAACAGGATTTCCCTGACCTGTATTCAATCCATCTAAACACAAAGAAAACAGATTTTTTTTCAGTTAAACTCTCCAAAAAGGAAAGAAAAAATTTGTGTCTGGAAACTGTATTGCTCAAATTCTGCCAGTTTTAATTGTAGAAGGCCTGTTTTGAAGCAGTATGATGTGAAACAAAGGGATGAACTCAGTGGATATGAGGGCTTTGAGTCTGTGGTCTTTGAAACACATGGCTCTTACTGTTGTATTTCACCTTCTCACTAGTGCTCCTTGTCCAGCTTGAATTTTGTACCTTTCATAAGTCAATCGATGTTTCCTATTCCTTTCTCCATTGCATGCCTATGGTTCATGTGAAGCATGTGACTGCTTCTTGAAAACTCACTGGAGCAAGCTCTTACAAGCGGAGGAGAGGGTCTCAGGGCATTCTTCAGCCTCAGGTGGAAGGTGTACAGAGCCAGCCACACTTGCTGGTTTTTCGCATATTCCCCTCAAAGCATACCCTCTTTTTTTCAGGAGTGCTCTTTAGGTCACACAAAAATGGTGATATTTAAACCTGTTTAAAGCTTTCTGCACAAATATATCATCTCATTTTAGAACAGAGTGTGTCCTGTAAACTAACAAGCATAGGCTAATCTGAAAATATATCTATCTGAACTCATCTGGGTATCCTAGCAGGATTTGCAGCTAGTTTAATTCTACTGATACAAAATTATACCATTTAATTCTTCCAGTGTAATGTCTATACAGGTGTAAAATCACACCCGTAATTAGGCTGTAATTAGCAGGTGTTCCAATGCTGGTGTAGATAACTAATGCAGTTTTGAAACAGACCTCCGTCTGGTCCCTGTTTTCCATGAGTTGGCTGGTGTCATCTGGGAGCCTTGGAAAGTCCAGAAGGGAGGTTATTGAGAAGGCAGAGCTAGGCTCTGTCCGAAGGAGCACAGAGGCAGGACAAGTGTCAATGATCTTGAACTGAGCAGGGAAGGGCCTGATTTGCCAAAGGGAAGAAGAAAAAAACCAAAAACCTGTCCCCATGACAGCAATAAGGCCTGGACCAGCCTGCCTAGAAAAGCTGTGCAGCCTCCATTGTTGGAGACTTTCAGGACCCAGTCGTACAAAACTCTGAGCGCTCTGGTCTGTGATCCTGGGTCCTGGGCTCAGCTCAGATTAAATTAAACCAAGTGGTGTAGTCCAGGAGTAACTGACATGCACCACCCACTGGGGGCTCTTCTTACTGGGGTCTTTAGAGGAGATTTGAAAGAAGTCAGAGGAGCATGGATGGAGTATGGGAGCATTGAAAGTTGTCTGGGTATGGAGAGCAGAACAGGAGAGAGTGCTAACTTATTTGTGAAGGGCAGACATGGAGATCGCTGAAGGGTAACACAGTGAAGGACACTTTACACTTCATGCCTGACACTATTTGATCACCAGGGTATATTCCTTTGCTAAACTGAGCATTTCTATTCAAACACATTAAAATAACTCTTAAAATTTTTCCTTCATCACCTTCCTTTTCATGCCCATTTCATTATGTTGGGCACCTGTCTCCAAAATTAGAAAAGTCATCATCTTGTATGATCTGCCTTACTTAAAGGGAAACAAACACTTGGGTAGGCAGAATACTTTCTTGGCAAGCAGTTCTTTACAACATAAGCATGTTTACTCACATTTATCTTTTGGGCCTCAATATTCATGTAATTTCTGTTTGCTTTCAGGAGCACATGCTACATCTGTCATGGTCCTGTCCTGCGTTTAGTGTGAATGGTTACAGAAAGAGCCAGTACATATATTTCTGTGGTATGGACTTCTGTTGGATAGTTGGAGTTGGAGAGTTCTGCACTGGTAGCTTTTGTAGTCACATTATAGAGATTTAGAGTGCAGAATATCTCTACAAAGCATGCTGACTCTGGCATCTGAACGACATTTAGCACAAGTCACAGAAAAACTTCCAGTTATTATATGGGATGAGGTATCTCATCTGGTATTATCAAGCTTGTTCCCAAAAGAAAAGATACCTGAATTTCTAGCTGTGTGCTTTTTCCATTTCACTGACCAATATTGTCCTTGGTAGGTTTTTCCCCATAGTGTACTCACACTGCAGCATCTTTTGGAGCAGATAAATATTGAAGGCTAAAAAAACCAATTGCTGTTGTTCATGGAGGATCATAATTAGATTTTGCGAGTGTTTTGAGAGGAACGTGGTGGGAGCTCTCCTTTTCTCAAAATGGCTGCCCTATAGACAAGATTCCTAGTCCAAGAGACAGTTAACAAAATCTAGCTTTTCAAGTTTCCAAATTAGATTTTACATGTACACATCATTACTTCTGTGCAATGCTTTCAAATTGCCCTGATTACAAAATACTTCTTGTAATCAGATCAAGCTGAACAGGAAATCCCAACTAAGTGCAGTATCTCGTGAGTAATTGCTGTACAAATACTTTAAATAAATTGTGAGCAATTTCTTATGCAGTGGCTTTAGCTAATGTTATTAGGATGCCTAACTGACTTTTCTCTCTGTCAGGTTTAGCCATAATGCTGAAATGTGAAGAGAAGAAAACATCTGAAACTAAGGCACAGTACCTCATTTGCATTGAGGCATGAGTGACAATTTTTCTTTCACAGATCTGTAGGCATTGATTAAAAACAAAGAAAAAACACTTGGGGGAAAAAAAAGCTTGGAGCAAAATTTGAGGACTGTTTGGAAATACCTGTTTGTATATGTGAAGAAGGAGAAAAAGATTCAGGGGGTGGAATGGGGGAGCATGTGCAAGAGAAGGGGATTGTCTGTAGACATGGAATTTTTATTGATTTTTTTTTTAATTGTGTGGGTCAGCTCCACACAACTGGCAAAACCATTCCTGAGATACGGAGATGAGCATTCAAGCTGGTCCTGAGTGCACAGTAACAAATTCTTAAGCAATGGTCTCTATCCTGAAGTAGATATCATTATATGGTGAGAAGAGTCTATTTTTTTAAGTTATTATTCTTTTCCTCTGGTAAAGCCTTTACATATTTTGATTTTGTCGTCAGGTGACATAAGGAAATTTTACAGGTGGCTTCTACCCTACTTCCAAGCCTTTGTACAACACAGGCTTATTTCCTTACAGTTTTTACCAAAGTGGCCTGAAGATTTCTGTTGAGTTGGCTTTGGGTTGGGAGGATTAGAGGGACTGGGGGGATTGTGGGTTTCTTACTTCACTCCAAGCTGAGTGAGAATGTGTGGTTGATAGGAAAATCAGCTTTTTTGGTCTGTGTTTAAGAGCTCTTGTAGTTCATCATTGATGACATTGTCAACACCTGGAGTCAATGTTGCACACAAGTTGATTTAATGTCATTGTGCTTTCTTTCCTCGTTTTGATTTAGTTGTTGAATTTGCATCTAACTCACCACTTGAATATTTAGTTGGACAGACTGATTTATATCAGTTATATATTTTCTTAACAAACTAGATCACTTTGTTCTGGTATAACACAGGAGTATTTGTCCAAAGATAAGGGCAAAGACACAAGCCAGTACACATTGCTATAGCTTTGCAAAGATGATGTATTTCTATGAAATGAAAGTGAAATCAGTAATGTCATTCTGTGGGTTTTCTTAATGTTGGAATTAATGTATGTTCAAAGACTATATTAATTTAAAACTACAATCTTCACTTAAAAGGGAGCCACTTTGATTCAACTATCGGTGTTTAGAGAGAAGAGAGCTGTAGAATTTTGCAAGCTTTTAATTGAATCAAGTTAGTTTAAAATAAACTTGAAATTGTGTTTTATATCATCACAATGTGAGTCTTTCACATAATATTAATAGGCACTGCAAGTTGTTCTACAAGATAGCACAGCAGTTATTTACATAAAACATTAAGATAAAAAGATAAAACCAAGGAACTTCTCTTACGTTTGCTGTTCTGGTTTAAATTATTTCCACTTTATAAGCCAAAGCAAAATATATGCTGAGAATTGCTGTGAGGAGAAAAAACGTCTTTTTAACACCCCCCACTCCATCTCCCCTCTCTCTTCCCCATTAAGATTATTGATGATAAACTATTTGGAATATGCATGAGTATTGCTAAGGAGCTGCAGTGGAGATAGATTTAATAATTAATGCACAGGAATTATTTATTTCCCCAATATATTGCAAAGCTTCATCATTTCAGTAATGATAAACAGTCTTGATGGTGCTGGAGCATTGAAAACACAAAGGAAAATGAAAACAGTCTCTGAGACTTGTTTATCATTTGAATATGTGGCTTTAATATTTTTAAATTAAATGCTAAAGCTTTTTTATATATTTGATACCTACATATTGTTTATTAGTGGCTATTTGTTACATTTCAGTGGGACCTTACAGAAATAGTGATCAAAGTGAGATCTTGTATCAGGAGCTGGTTCCTTTCATTAAAAGGATCTGTTGGAGAACACTGTCCCTGATTTGTCACGCACTATTGTGTAGCTCATGCTCACAAGTATATGACATGTTCCAATATAAATATTAGTTCAATTGTCTGTTAGATTTTTTTTTTTTTTCCACAATTTAGCCAGTTATTCCATTGTTCATGTTCTGCTTTTGGGTTTCTCTTTCTGCATTGTAGTGCTTTTGCTTTTCTTCATTTTGTATTATTGATATGGGGCTGCATCATAAATTTATCAGACTCATTTCTAATTCTAATCTCATTCTCTAAACTGCTTGCTGCTCTTCCAATCCAAAGCAATCCACAAATTTTAGGTGCCTTCTCCAATTCTGATATCAGAGTAACTGCTGAAAATATTGAATGCACCAAGGAAACACTTCTCCCCAGGGATCCTGCTTAAAGCATGTTATTGGTTTGTGCTGCATGATTAGTAGATACTTACGTAGATAGATGTTCCCAACAAATTGATCAATCCAACAGTGATTTAAGGGAACAAAGTCAACAGGCTTAATGCAATATAACACTTGACGTCACTTCTTCTGCTTCCATTCTCCTTTCTTTCTGTCATTCTCTCCAACCCATGAGGTCAAGAAGGAAATTAAATTGGTTAGACTTAACCTTGTTCATGACAAGTCTGTGACATTTGGGGGTTGGGGTGAAGGAAGGTGGCATACAGCTGTTTGTTTAATAATTTAATATCATTCCTGCAGACAGTCAAGTTGACTTGCCTGTAACTTTTTCTTCCCCCTTTTTTTTGAAGACTAAACACTATTTGGTTTTTACCCAGAAATAACACTTGCATTTTTTCTACAGTTTTTTTCCATCTTGTTCCTAAATAATACTGAGGTAAATATTATCATCTTGGTGAGGTGAATAAAACTAATTTAACTAAATATTTCTTGACCTGTTCTTTCTGTATTTTGACCTGTATTCCTCCTTCATTGTTAAAGCTAATTTAAGTATTTAGTTATAATTAACTTTTTTATGATGAGGAGGTTGAATACTTTAGTCCCATTGTAGGCTCTCCTTCTCCCTTGATTAGTGGACCTGTTAATTAACTGAGATAATGGTCTTCCTCTTTTTACTGGTGTACTTATAAATCTTCACTACTTGTAAGCTGTTTTGCCTCTTTACCGTTCTGATTTTACCAGGTTTTTTTTCCTTTGTAAGAATGGCAAGCTATGTGGTTTTTTTACTCCATGTTTTCTATTCATTCCTCCTGTTTTCTAAGTCTTTCAAGTGTCTCATTGCTCCTTATTTGTGTAGTTGTTAGTTTGCTGCAGCTTTTTAAAGAACAAAATATATTTGTCCTTATTTTGTGTTTATTTTCTTGGTGATAAATCCTGGAGCATCTGCTCATGCTTCCTTTGTTTCTAGCTTTACAGATATTTTCCTACTGGACAATGCATTAAAGGCGTGATGTGGGGGTGAATGACTATGGAAGAGACATGGACATACTGGAGGCAGGCCAATGAAGGGCCTTGCAAATGTTTAAAAGAGTAGAGCATCCCTCCACTGAGGAAAGGCCAAGAAAGCTGGGAAAGCTCTCTTGAGCTTGAAAAAGAGAGCTCAGGGGGACTCTCATCAATGTGTATAAATACATGAATGGAGGGCCTAAAGAAGATGGAGCCTGGCTGTTTTCTGTGGTACCCAGCGACAGGACCAAAGGCAATAGCACAAACTGAAACGTAGGCGGTTCCCTCTGAACATGAGGAAACAATTTTTGACTATGAGGATGACCAGAAAGGTTGTGAAACCTCCATGCATGGAGATGTTCAAAACTCAGCTGGACGTGGTCCTAGACAGCCAGCTCTAGGTGGCCCTGTCTGTGCTGGGGTGTCGGACCAAAAGGACTCCAGAGGTCATTTCTAACCTCAGTCCTTCTGCAATTCTGTGATGGCTTGACACGCCGAGATTGTGGCATGTTCTTGTTCTCTTAATGCTGTGGCTGTCTCTCACTGCAAACACTTCTGAAGTGTTACAGCTTAGTATAATACTTCAGAGGCTAGTACGTGATTAAACTACAGCAATTTTGGAGATTAATGGGCATATTTGGGGTAGAGATGAGATGACAGGGAGCACCGATACTGCCTGATTATGTCTTCACTTTATTTAGAGAATATTGTTGTTGGTTTTTCAGTGTTTTGTGGGTTTGTTTTTTGGTGGTTTTTATGTGTTATTCTCTGTTCATTTTCGAGTTTTTTTAATTGCCATCAGAAAATACCTGCATAGTTTAAGCTCAGCAGACCTGGTCAGACTTCTTCCAGGAACACGGGCATAAAAGGGCAGTTTTGTTCATCAAATCCAATCACTATCCCAGACATCACATCCAAGATCTCTCATAATAAGCAGTCATCTTCCCTCCACATCCCTTCAGTTGGAGGGAGAAGCAGCAGGCAACTGTTTCACTGACAACTGTTAGTGACACAAACAGTGTTCCTGGTTTACTCTAACTTCAGTTATTTATAGAAGATTGAAATTAGTCATTTGGAGTGGCATTAAATGCAACTGTCATTAGTGAGAATTTTTGTGTAGCACTGTTCAGAGACCTATTTTCTCTCCTCTTTTGCTCACTATGTGTGGCATCCCAATATGTAAAGATACTTTTTGCTGGTATCCCTTCTAAGCGTAGTGTGTTGTCAGTTAAGTGTCCATCTCTTATCTCAGGGGTCCTAGGATTCATTTGGTTTATCTTTTTTAGTCTAACCAACTGACAGTCAATCACAGAAACTTCATTTTAAGTCCCAGAGATCTCTTGCTTTTCAGGACTTAAGGCTAAAAATGTTCAGGGAAGAAGTATTTTCTGTCTTCTGATGAACTGGCAACAAGTTCACTTGGAAGGCTGACATTAGGTCAGTAGTTTCTTCCTTTATAATTTTGTTTTAGTTGAACTGGTTTAAAGACTGATCATACATGCTCAAAACATGGGGGTTTGTAGGTAGCTTAGATGACCTCTTACGGTTTTCAGAGCAGCCCTCTAGCAGACATGATTTTATAGCTCTGCTCGTGTGTTTGTAGAAACGAAGCTCATATAGACTTCAAACAACTTGTATTTAATTTTCCCTTTAAACCTATGAATGTTCTCTTAGGCAATCCATTATATCCTTGAAAATGCAGTCC
Source organism: Aphelocoma coerulescens (assembly GCF_041296385.1). NCBI lineage: Eukaryota > Metazoa > Chordata > Aves > Passeriformes > Corvidae > Aphelocoma > Aphelocoma coerulescens. Next base: position 75,982,416 of record NC_091015.1, on the reverse strand, counting down.
ATCATGATGATGGAAGCTATGCCCAGTGGCATTCCAAGAAGCCCCCCGGTATATTTGCTATTACCTTTATCTTGTTTTGGATGAAGTAGTGGATTACTGGGTGAGACCTCCTTGGTCAAAGACCTGAAGAATACATGTGTTCACATGCCATCTGCCTTCTTGTGATTACACTGTAGTGCCTCGGGTCAGCAAGTGACAAGGTTTTTGCTGTCATGGCCTCAGTACCTCTGTGGTCTTCTCCACTCTTTCAACTTTAGGATTCTCTTCGGTGTGAGCACCAAAGCCCACACTTGATGCCTTTTTAGTTCTGTAGTCAGCTGTGGTCCTTCTACAGACTTTAAAGGGTTTATGCTTTTATTTCAATTTTTTGTTCCAGGTGTGAAGGAGTTGCAAGGAGAGAGTAAGAAATACCTCCTTAATGTGATAGAAACCACAAGTTTAGGAATTGCAAAGCTTCCCATTATGAAGGTGTTTTGACAACGTTGGATTTAAAATACGACCACTTTGTCTACTGTAATATAAATGGGTTAAATTTTCTTAACGAATTTTAACTTTTCTTATTTTTGTAGATAAAGTCTTTCAATACTTAGGGAAGGACATCCCCCATACAAAAAAAGGTTGAAATATTTCTATTGTGTGTGTATAAACTTTACTTGTTTATTTATTAAGTAAAGGAAATAACACATCTGTTGAGGGGAGGGTGAAGCTGCATACATCAAGCATTTCAAGGATCTCTGAATAGACCTGGAAGACTACCTCTGTTAGAGGAAAAAACTGAGTAAACAGTATTATTCTTGCTCAACTGTAGCACAGTAGAAAGATGTTAAGATGGATAGAGAAAGAGAAAGCTAGCACAGGCTTGCACAGATTTTACTCAGCTTGAACAGTGTAAGTGGTTTTGTGCTCAGTATTGCTGCAAGGCATGTGTTGCTGTTGAATTACTTGCCCAAGATGTCCAAACATCGATAGCTACAGTTGGAAACCCACACCAAAGACCCCACATTGCCACGTTCCCAGAAGGGGCAGTCCCCACTTTTGCCCTAATGTAGCAATTAGTTTCTCCTCTTTCCTCTTTCTATTACTGTGTGAGCTGCTGAAGGCCCTTGATGCAGTCTGACACAGAGTGGGGCAGACCCTGCTGGCTCTGTGGAGAGGGATGGACATCTCATCTGCTGCAGCTTGGGATGGGATCCAGGTTTCTGCAGGAAAGGGGTGAGGAATAAGCTCCTTGCCTATCATCAAGACAGGAGCATTTTCAGCTCAGCTGCTGATGCTCCAAGCGAGATCAGAAAGGAGGAGGTGTTCAGCCATTTGGGTTGTTTCCTCCTCAGGCATGGTTGCCTGCTCTGGGACAGAGGCAATGGACTGGATGGAAGCAAGCTGCCTGCCGATCTGGCTTCAGGGCTCCCACTGGACTGCACTAATATACAGACTTGTTGGCTTATTTTAGAAGCAGATTTGCACATTTGGAGTTTGTGTGTTGCGTGCATGTATGAGTGGCCACTGAGATATTTGTTGAGTCGCATCTTCAGGTTGTTCCAAGCATGCAGAACATAAGAGCCCAGCTAGGGCCTTCAGGGACTACATTGCAGTAAAGTTTTAGGTCATCCTTTTTGCTCAGAAAGAGCTTATTTTAGTTTTTAATCTTGATTTAATTTTTTTCTTGCTTTCAAAGTTTAACTAACGAGGTCAACAACTCTAGTTGTTGCTGCATGGGTGAACAGCCCACACTGCTTACCACAGTAGGTGTTCTGGACCAACAGCATATCACATTAGCCTGAACGGCATGAAACTGCTTGAGGGTTTATTGAAAAGTAAGCAAGCCTAAAACTTCACATTTCTCAGCCATCTACCCTGAAAAGTTTCAAAACTGAGAGAAAATGCCTATTCAGGAGCAGATACTTTTTGTAAGGGCTTAACAATTGTGAGTTGATGATTCAAGAACCAATTGATTGATTGAATCATAATAGATGGCCTCTATAATTCTACCTTATTTCTCCTTGAAGAATTTCTATGCAATAGACTGTCATTAGTGTTTTCTCTCACGCTGTGTATTGGCCAAATGAGATTGTCTCCACTGTAGAGGGGCACTGAAACAGAATCTGCTGTTAAATGAATGAAACCTCTGTCAAAGCTAATAGAAGAAATTCCTACTTAAAGAAAAGGGAGGACTTTTCATCTATATATTTAATGATAAATATATCACTCTCCTAGCTTCAGTGCTGAGATGACTGAGGTTTAGAGAAGCAACATGACTTGCCAGGACAACACAGTGGGTTAATGGCAGGGCAAGAAGTAAAACCAAGTCTCTGACTCACAGCATGGCTATTTGATATTTTGAACCCTTTTGTTTTGAGTGCCTTCTTGGAGGCCATTGAGGAAGTATTTTGCAGAGCAAGAAATAGCTCCCATTTATGCAAGTTTTTAAGATCATTTCCTTAGGAGTGTTTTCTTATCCTCTCTCATTCTATAGTCTCATTTGTTTTCCCCTGGTTCTAGTGAGCCTAATCTTTTCCTTGAATCATGTGCTTGGCTGTTGTCTTTGCCAGCTAAGGTTTCTGACAACAGATTTTTTTTTTCTTCTTTTCCTTCTTTACCTGAAAAAAGTCATTGGAGTAAAAGTTGCCTTATTTTTCTTGCTTATTAAATCTGAAAACTGGTGAGACCCCAAGTTACTCTCCTAGGTCTGTTAGCACAATTTGTGCAATGGAAGAGGGCTTCTTCAGGTTCATAATGAAAGTTTTATTAAGCCTAAAGCTTGATGTAAAAAAACAGATTATTTTCATCAATCCAATGGAAATATATGTATCCTCTGTGGTGGAGTTTTAATGTCAGAAAAAAAAAAAAAAAAAAAGAAGCAAACACTCCATCCCCCAAACAACCCCAGGTGTAGGCTGGTTTTTACTTGGCTCTTTGGCAGTGTTCAGATTCTTGTCTGTGATCAATATTAGCAGAACTGACTCTCTGTTCTGTGCTTTCTCAGATTCATGGTGTGAGTAAAAATAATGTTTCATGTCTCAAGTTCCCTGGTGTGTCTATTAATATCGCCAGTCATTCATGTTATACAAGTAAGGAGATGTTAAAAAAGTTTCTTCTATGTTAGATACATCTATTTACACCCTCCTTGGCTCTGTAACAGAGAAGGTGTTATCCTGTCTCTCTGTGAGGTTGTTCAAATTTAGTCTGTTATGAAAACAAGTTTGAGACAGCCACTGGGGTTTTCATGGTGAGCAAATGCGTCATGTAAAGGAATGAAAAATGCACTTCATTGCTATTTGAGTTCTTAGTATTCCTGAAGCTTTATTATCAGTGTCTCTGTAATTTTTTGGTTTTAATTTAATAAAGTGGAAAACTTGAAATGCTCTTAGAGAAACTGGCCTTGTAAACAGGCAGAGTTTATAACACACCCAGCTTAATCTGGGAGGCTCAAGAACTTCTGTGTAACGTTGTCCTACACCTTGCGGCTGTTGGAGGGTTGGCACTGTTGGCATGGCATAGTAGGTAAAGCATGTTCTGGTTTGTGTTTGTAGCAGCTGGATGGGAGTGACAGGTTAAGTAAAGTGTTCAGGCCCCTTCCAGAAAGTTTCAGACCTAAGCATGAACAGTGAACCTTGAGCTGTGAAATACAAGTGGTCACTTCATGTTTCACCTGTATTTCTATCCATGCCTATAATTTGTTTCAGGAAATTTCAGAAGGGGTAGGAGGGAATCTTTTGTATATGAAACGAATGCTTTCCTGACTTCTGTCTTCTATGAAGGAGAACCTAGACTTCTAGTTTATCAGGCACTTAAAGGGAACTTGCAGTGCTCTGACATTTGTTCAGTGGCAGAGAATTATTTAATCTGATAAGTGATTAATACAGTCACAAACAGAAGAAGCTCTGTGAAAAGCAAAAGCTCTAAGAAAAGGAAATTAAACAGCCACAGGGGAGCCACCCAATTAAAACTATCTGCCAGCTGTTCCTTTTTTCTGATTTAAAAACAGTTTTATTTAATATGTAACAAGAAATTTTGAGTCTGAGCACGTACAGTCCAAGTGATTATTGGCCATCGGATTTTAGTACCTTGTATAACAGCATGTGGGAACTGCTTAACAGCTCCTTAATGGGCCAATATCTTGTTCTCATTTGTGTCTACAATTGTCAGGTACTCTCCATATTTTGTCATAGGTCTCCATGCACGTGGCTTTCCCTGGTCTGAGACAGACCTAAAACACTGAGACTAGGTATATTCTCAAACAAAAGATGAGGAATCAAAGAGTTTCTCCCTTTTAATTTGCCATTTAGACCAAAACTCTTTATTGAATAGAGTGATGAACGGGAGATGATTTTGCAGTGCAAATTGTGAAACAGAGAATGTGAGTGCCAAACTGTATGGCTTTGAAGTTCCATTTTCAGAACAGTAAAATGATGTAAGTACTATATGGTAAGATCAAGCCCAGAAATAACCAGTTTTGTGGAAAACCCTGCAGGGGCATAAAAATTTGGGCTTGCTTCCAGCAGGAACTCTGTAATCCAGCTAAACACTGATGCTTGAGAGGATTTCTCTGCCACAGAGGGAGCTCTCTTGCTCTTTCTTCCTCTCTTTTGTCAGTGCCATCAGGCTGGCTCTTTGTGTGGCCTCTCTGACAGATGGAAATCACTTAGGAAGGAACAGATTGAAGCATTGCAATTTTAGTGCATTTCTCTCTTCCAAATGAAAAGCAGTTACACTTTTAAAATACGATATTAATAACTCAAGATGATGAAGAAAAATATTAACTAGAAACAGTTGTCTCTTCACTTCTGCTAGCAAATTCTTAGAAAGCCTGCAGAAGTGTCTCCTATTACTCCAGAGGCAGTAGCACTTCTCTTCCCAGTGATGTTACTGACTTGACTGGGATCTATAATGGATCCAGAAACTGCCATCTTGGTGGTGAACAGATACTGCTACCCCATCATCTTTTATTTTCTGAATATTCCCTGTGCTTTTGTACCCGTTACAGTTATGATGTTGAATTTTGGTTTTGTTACCCCTAGAGACTGCAAACTTACATCCTATACTTAAAATTCTTAAGGTCTTACAAAAAAACTTGAAAAAATTAGCAATATCTTATAAATCCTACACTCTGACCTGATGGATCCCAGCTGATATCCTGATCATATTAGTCAGTCCTGTCACTAACTATATTGTTCACCTGATGTCCTAAATGAGTGCTTTAAGGTTGAAGGAACCTTAAAAAACTCATTTGGGATGCCTGACTACTCTTTGCATCAATATTAAACAGCTCTTTCCCTTTTCAAAGAGATGTAGCTTCAGTCTGCTCTGTATTGCCACATCCTCACCCTTCTTTAGGTGACAAGAGACTGGTTTACTTTGGTACTTTTTAATTCCTTTTTACTTCTTTGTAGTCAAGCCACACTAAGTCCCATAATACCAAAGCAAAAAAAAAATCTGTGTTTTGACTTAACCTGGAGGCTGGTGTTTAGATTTGGTTTATAAATGGTTTTGTTCAAGTAAGATATGTATAATTGTTCCATTTAGAAAGAATTGCAAATGGTCTAGCAAATGGAAATTTTTGTCTTGCATAACATGTGTCAATGCCCTAGAATTGACATTAATGTAAATAATTTAAAATGAACTTGTCTACTGGGTTCTCATTGTCAGATTATTTTCCTTAGGTTAATGCTTCTGTTGGAAAGACTGAGTATTCAAGTTTCCACTTTTTTTTTCAAAATCGGATGTCAATAAAATAATAGAACTTTTGTGACAGGAATGTTTCTTAATAACATGTTTTTAGGTAACCACAGTGAAACTGATACCTCTCCAGGTGCTATGTAATTTCAAGTTGTATAATAAAACCAATATATTTTGGAACTAAATCCAGGAATCTAAACACTGCAAGAATACCTTTCATTTTTTAATCCATAGCTATGTCTATTACAAACATGGTTTTATATCTCATGAGCATTTATATGTTATTTTCCCATTTTCCAATCACAACCAGTTTATTTTTAAAAGATATTTGGCACTGGCCTGCCTTTAAGGGCAATAAGGTAGTAATAATGTATCAATTGTTCTCACTATTTATCCAGGGCTTTTAAACTTTTGTAAAAGAACTGGGTTTCCCAGTGCAGTTAGTGAGTGCTGTAGCCATTTGGGCAACATAAAATGAGGTATTGGAAAGCTGGAGTGGGTTGCCTGGATCAGGCCACATATCAGTGTGAGTGGAAGTCTTTCCCTCCTGGATGGGCTGTTCCGATGCACCAAATCCCTCATGTGGAAGCTGCAAATGCAAATCCGGCTCTAGACTTAAAGACATTAAATTGAGAATTAGTATCGGGGAAGAAAGGCTTAAAGGGGATTTTTTTCATTCATGTGAAATAAATCCTCCATGCAGTGGCTGATCCAGCTTGATACCCTTAGCAGAAGGACTGTTGAACAAGCACACTCGCTGCTGAGACATCTCTAAAAGCTGTTTAATTTTATCACCAGGCCCTTGGAATTAAAGGCCAGGAGACAACTGTTAGCTGCTGCTTGTCTGAGTCCAAGCATCAACAGGAATTATATCCTGCCGCAGCCTGTCTGAGCTCTGTAAAGATATGTCAACTTACAGGTGAAAATAATTTTATCCTAAAGTATGATGGTGTAGGATTTGGTGACTTTTTTTTTTTATAATCCTTCAGGACTAGAAAAGGGAAGAAGGGCTGCTTTTTTGATGGCATCAGGGCATTGACAAGCCATCACCAGCAGGAACAATAGTTAGCACTTTTGCTATGCTTTTCAGCATTCAAGTACCTTACACGCATCAGTTAATGTTATTCACCTCTCTTGATTCAGCAGCCATTAATTTTCCTCTCCTTCTGAAACGGGAACAATTGCTGGATGTGATTGACAGTTTATTCAGAGCTAGAATTATCTGTACAAAGAGGGAGCTGTGGGTTGGGGTTACTTAAGTAAACCTCTCCAATCGCAGTGGGCTGAGTGGGCCGCGGGTGCCAAGGCAGCTCTCTGGCACCTGCAACCAGACGTGACGGAACTGTGGCAGAGGCACAGGAGAACTTTATTTGTCGGTGGCTGGTGAAGAGAGATTTCAATGCTGTGCTCGACTTTCAAAGTTCAAATGGAAATTCGCCAATGCAATTATATTTCAAGTAGGCAACACGAGCTGACCACATGTCTTTACATACAGAGTTCAACTCTGAGTATGAACTTATTTTGGATGTGGCACTCCTGAAGATAACTGTGGGCTTTACTGAGATTTAAGTGCTGTCTGGAGGCCAAGTGTGCATCCACCAATCTGTATGAGCAGTGACAGGGGAGACTGCAGGAGAATTGAAATGTGTGGCATTCTTTGCTAATAAAACTTGGAAAATTCAGGAGAGGGAAAACATTTCTATAGGGTTGTGCTGTTCTGGTTTTGTTGTTTAAACCATCCAATACAGCTGAGTGCACAATAGTAGTCCTTCTAACAAATGTGGGAAGTGGAGAATTTAATGAGTCTTTTGTGTTAAATTATCTGAATAGATAACTGGTTGTTTTATTGGGTTTGGGGTTTGTTTGGTCAGATGTTGTGGGTTTATTTATTTAGGGTTTTTCAAGGCATAAGCTGAATTTACGTTCAGCTATACTATTAGACATCATTTAGCATTCAAACAAGTGAATTTTTAGAGCAATTTTTCACTTCCCCTATGGTAGTTTCAGTCTGTCCATTTGTTTCATTTTTCCTTGTGGATCTTATCCATAAAAGTACCTGCAGGAAAAATGATCAAAAGCGTGGCTAAAATGTTTCTTGGCAGCATTCTCCTCCCTCCCCAGTTTTGCAAGAGGCAGTATTTTTCTACCATGTCATGAAAATTCAGGTCACCTGATGATTTCATCTCTTAAACAACTTGAATTCTGCTTGATCAGCATGAGGAAGAGAAGATGGTATGGCAGAGCATTTGCTTATACATGTTCAAAGCTCCTAAGAGAAACAGAAGTTAACTTGGGTTGACACAATCCTTTGCCACAGTTCTTTCTTTGTAGTGAAAGTTTTCTCCCTCAAGGTTTGACTTTACAGAAGGATGAGATTTGACTCTTGACTTTAATGGGCCCAGAGAGGAGAGAAGGAAATTCTTGCAGTATAAGGAAATATGTGTAGCAGCTATTTAACAATGAAAAATCGATTTTTGCTCTCAATATTTAACACATAATTGGAAAGCAGTCTGCCTCAGAGGCTCTGGTTCCCAAGTGGGTAAACTGAATCAAGGAAGACTAATCAGTTTATTCCAATAAGAAAATCAAGGTACTCTGCAGAGCCAGATGGAACATGCTTCCTGATATAGTGATAACTAATTAATATTTCACACTTTATTTTCCCTTCACTTGAATTTATCATGTAGTTCCATTCATTAAAAAGACTAGATAGCTATCTGAACCATATAACACCCTCGGTGGGAGTACTAACCTAATTTTGCAATTAGAAAATTTAGATCTTTAAGAACAGTCAACCGCTAGCCAAAATCACAGTAGCAGCTGTGATCACCAAGCAGTAATACTGTTGTTTTCCTAGTTTACTTTGCTCTTGGCCTCCTTAAAACTGCTCAATAGTTTCCTGAAAAGCAAGCAGGTGTGAGTGGAGTTCATTCTTTCAGAAATGTGCTGAACCTGAGAGTTTATTTGCTTTCTAAAAATTTTGCATTTAAACCCACTCATCAGAAGTGGTTTTATCAAAAGACATAGTGCTTTGCATTTCACCACTTCCGTTGCTTTCTGGTTTGATATGAGTTTATAAAATCATGTGCTGCTTTCCTCTCTCCACTCAGTTCAGTTTATCTTTGTGGTTTATCATGTAGTGTCTTGGAAGAAAATCAATAAATAGTGTACCAATAAATTAGCCATGACACCTGTTACTTTCAAACCTTTTATTGGCAGAAGTCCCTGAAGTTCAGGGAGATAGGGAGCAACTTGCTCCCTTCTGTTAGATGCTTTCTTTTTCAGCAAGTTTTAACTGTGCTAGGCCAAGGTTTCTCCACCCTGTGACCTCTGAAGTCTGAGGCAAGTCCTGTCCAACTCCCACTGATGTCCACTGTCTCTCCTGCATCAAAACATCTGCTGACTTAGTGTTGCTTTCTCTGGCTTGTTTCCAGTCTCCTTCAGCATCCCTTCTCCTGGGAGCTGTCAGTCTGTACCTGGCATCTGTCCCTTTTTCATTTGTGTAGTGGCAAAGCAAAATACAATTTCTTTTTTTTTTTTGGAGGGGTATTTATTATTATTTTGTCAGTGCCTGCCTTTTGTCAACAAATGGTCCTTACTGGGTTTTAAAGGCATTATTGTAGCCTTGAAATTGTACAGTCCCTTTCTCTTGAGGAAGGGAGTATTTGCTTTAGAGGTCCTAATACTGTTCAGTAAAATTCACCTGCTGTGTGGCACTTGTACCTCTGGGCAGGAGTGATTGTTCTCCCTGCAGGAAGTGCGCTGTCACTTTCAGACGTTGTTCTTTATTGATATATCCAGCTGTGGTTCCTTTCACTGCTTAGATGGGCATCTGAGCTTACAACCACCGACCAGAAGTGGCATTAATCAGGTAACACTTTTTAAGACAGTCTGGCTTTGCCAAAAAAGTAACCTTGTGATCCATCTAGATTTATGCTAGATAGGAAAAGCCTAGTGGGAGGCTTCTTACATTTCTTTTCATTACTGCTTTGAACTCTTTGCTTAACTGGTTTTGACCTCACACACATCTTTGTTTTATTCATGTTTTCTTGACTCTTCATCCTTTGAAGTTTGTTCGTAACATAGTGACAAAGTTGCTTGCTGGCTGGAATCTCTTTAACTTGCCTGTTTGCAAAATTGAAACTGTCTTTGCTCTTGCGTGACTCTTCCAAAGCCAGATTCTGGCACTGTACCACTCCTCTCTTCCTCCTTGAGCCTTGTCCCAAAGCCTTTCTGCAGCCAAACCTCCCATCATTTTGAAGATGCTGCAAACATTGGTGTGCCTCTGATGTATGTTGCACCTGCCTTATAAATGCTCTTTGTGGTTCTGGTGGGCCTGTATTGGAAGAAATATAGTGCAATGAAAATGTCACAGGGTGATCAAAATGAGGGAAATAATTTTGAAGAACTACTTACACTAGGAGTTTTCAGCCTGAAAATGATACAGCTGAGAGGAAGTACAATGCAGGCATATAAAAGAGGTTGGGTGCAAAGCAGAATTAGTGATCAGTTGTCCAGCATCCTTTCCAATATGAGGGCTGGGGATTTAAGTGAAGTTCACGTGGTGCAGAGTCAAAGCAAACAAAGGGAAATGGTTCTTTACACATTGTGCTGTTAAGTTATGAATTCCTTAACAGAGGATGTTGATGCTAAAACTGTATGTGTTTTTAAGGGAAGACTGGAGACACTAATGGAAATCTACCAAAGGCTATAACCACAAAACTTTTCTTTTGGATCAGGTAGTCCCTGAGCCTCCATGTATTCAAGCCTAGAAGAATAGACTGGAAAAGAGTAATTTCTTGCTTGCTCTATTCTTGGGCTGTCCTGTAGGCTTCTATTTTTGTCAACTATCAAGGCCAGGATATTGGGTGAGATTGCTCTTAGTTTTGTCCTGTTGCTGTTTTTATGTTCTAAAGCATCTCAGCAATGATATTCAGGAATATAAAACAGAGACAAATAATTGTGGCATCTTTCTGCAGGATCATGGCAAATGCATGGGTGGTGTAGTTAAGTTTACAGTATGATAGTGTTTCAGTATCTCAGAAGTCCACTGGGTTGAGTGTTGTCCTGATAGACAAGAGTGCGAAATCCTTCACAGTAGCAAGGGGAGCAAACCCAAATCTCTCAACACTCTTCCCACTTCTGTGCTATGTGAAAGGTGGGCAGCACCACCTGTTTTTTTTTGAAGGGGTTAAATATTACAGTATTTGACTAGGTTGTTCAGGAAGAACCCACCAGATGGGAAGCTTGGGGGGGAAGATGCTTATGATCAAGTGTCAGGTCAGTAAGAGTGGAGAGCTGTGGTACGTCTGGGTGTGCAGTTCACACCAGAAGGTTAAGGTTTAAAAACACGTACAAGTTCCTGTGTAGTTCAGGTGACAGCTGAGTCTACTCTCACTTTTTACTTTCTTCATATAGTTCTACTAACATACTTGTCCCTATCCATGCCTAACTTGCATTTAGTTAAATTTTGTCTAGCTGTTAATTTCTCCTAATCCCATTTTACCTGTACTCTTGTACATAGTTCGTACAATTTTTTTAGTGTAATAGCAGTTTTGCAGTGTTTGTAAAACTGCTTTGAAATCTGATGGAAATTTTCTGTTATCTGATGAAACTTTTCTACTTATGAACATAATTTTTCAGTTAGTTGTATATGTTATGATGTTATTTTTGATTATCAGACACCATCATGCTAGCCTAAAAGGTCAATATGAGCTAAATATGGAGAAAAAAAAACATGAAAAAAGTGTCCTATGAGACAAATGCAAACCATTGACTGTTAAAAATACCTTGGTATAGATGATATTCACTTGAAATCAATTTCAGGTGGTGGAACTAATGTTAACGTACTACTTGTCATTTTACGGTGTTCCTTTATGACAAGTTAGAGAAACCATTAGAGTTGTCTAAAACTATTATTTTATTGCTAGCTATTTAACTGTTCATTAATAATCTGGAACTTCCTGCCATAAAAAAATACTTTAATTTTAGAAAATGTCAAAGGATTGAAATTTGAAACAAATTCTTTTACAGGAGATGGCTTTCTACATGGCAGTTGACAAATGATACTGTAGGATAATTTTTTATATGTATCATGGAAGTTATAGTCATTCATTAATACCTTGGGAGATGATTCATGTTAAGGACATTTAATTTCTTCAGTAAAATTCAGAGTACTCTTTTAAAATGCTGTCTTGCACAGTAATACAGCTGAGGTTTTAAATATAGTGTATCCTTTAATGCACTTTACATGAATATGCTCTTCTGTGTCTTAACATTTAAAAACTGCTGGCACAGAAAAGGACTGCAAAGGTCATTTATGTATAACCTTGTCATGTTATACCTTGCAACTTGGTGTCAGTCTGGAATCCTGCCTCCACAAATTTCACCTGGCACAGTTATAAGGAGTCATTTGCCTGACTCTGTATAATAGGTGCTGAACAAATTGCAGGGTGGTTGTGTTTGCTTCCAGTTAAGCCTAGATAACAGGAAATGAGCTGTGCCTCAAAACAAAAAAAAATTAAAAAGTAAAAAATCCAACTATTTTTATCATCTAAATGCCTTAAGAAGCTTGTAGTTGTACTAGGATTAAACCCAAGACTTACTGAATCCCTTTTTGCTCCCTTTTGTATGTCTGTAAAGCTACCTGGTTTTGTAGAATCTCCATTGCTTCACTGATACTGCCCTCTGTGTCTCTTAAACAGGATTAATAGACTACTCCACAGTTTCTGAAGCCAGGTACTTCCCAACAGCAACAAGTATGTTTTTAAACAGAAGACAGCATTTAAATAAGATAGAAAACTCATTGATATATAATCTGAATTTATCAGTTGAAAGGGTGAAAATTGCTTCTTTTGGCACTAGTGACACAGATTATATTGATTTAAGTAGAGTCTTCAGAAGAGATGGTTTTGGGGGTTTTGAGGGGCTTGAGGCTTTTTGGTGTGGGTTGTTTTTTTTCGTTGGTTGGGGTTTGTTGGTTGGTTTGGGGTTTTTTGTGAGATTTGGTTTTGTTTCTTTCTTTTAACTGGAGCTGATCAGAAGACAGCAACTTTGTTCTGTGGCTCTTATAAGACTTAGGAATTTTACTTGTTTCTGCAATGAGAAATCCATTTGAAGCATTCCTGCCTGTTTTGAAAATGCCATACACTTTCCCCTCTTCCATAAAATTATCAGGAGAACTTGAACTATCCAATTTTAATGGTGCTGTGTCTTCACTATATGGTCCAAAACCAAAATCATTTAATCTATAGTTTCTAATGGTCTTTAGTCTATACTTCTAAAACACTTGCATGTGAAGAAAATAAAATACACATGAGAAGGAATGGAAAGAGATGAAGTTTGGCTACCTGACTTTAGTGTGACCCTGCTAAACTGGGCACATTTTCCTTCTTTTAATGTGTATTTCATTAAATACCTCATGGACTCTGGTCACTGTAATCCATCTCTGATGGCACTGGGAGGCTTTTTTAAAAAGAAATTCTCAAGATGAGTGTATAATTACTCTGGAAAATAAAGATGTGCATCTGTAGAAAAGATGCAGTGACACAGCTGTCATACTAGAATCTTGTAGATGTGGAATTGCACTAAGATGAAAAATACAGACTCTGTTGCAGAGAATTCTAGTCACTTTTATGATTTCTTAAGATCTCTATTAATACATCCTTTCCAGTCATACTGAAGCTGAGAGCACAAGTGTTTGTCATACAAGTGGGGAGTTTTTATTCCTTTTGCTCAGTGAAAGTGTGCAAAGTTGAACTATTATGATGATGAATCTTGAATTCCTTTTTTTCTGCAGTACTATCCAAAATAGACATATCTTTAATTGTTGGAACCTAGCCTAAGAGTGTCACAGCAGATTGTAACTTAGGTATTTTGAAACATTAGTTGCAAGTTTCATTCTGGAAATAATTGGCCTCTTTCATACTGCTCTCTTATACCAGACTTGCTGATACCCTCCTTTCCTTCTGCCTTGTATTGTTAAAATAAAAGCTTTAGAAGAGCAGAAGGTAAAAATTAGTATGTGTATGCGTGTTTCTCAGTAAATTACTTTGTCCAAGTAAAAGACTTGTCCAAAGCCAAATAATTTTCATTGGAAATATCTAGAAATCCATGCCTTTTTCCCTAGAGTTGAACTAATTCCAAATCATACATTTGCAAAATGCCCATAACTTATTTTCCAAGTTCAAAATCAAACCAAGATGTGGCAGAAGGAATCAGCTGGAATGTCAGTAAGTGTAGCAAATATACCTATTCAACTAGCCAGTGCCTGATTTGTCATTTTGCCAGAAATTTCTCCAGTATTAATGCTGATAGCCAGGTAACCTAAGAACATTTGTGCCATGTACAGTCAAAATTTATACCCAAGTGTCTCCTTTTTGTTCTATGTCTCTATCCCATATTGAGGATCACAGTTAGAACCTAAGAGGAGTTGAGGTTCCACTGGAGAAAATAGTTACATACTCATACAGTAGAAAAGAGTTAATGCATCATCTTTGCTGTGAATTTCATTCATAATCATACCATAATTTCATCACATGAGTGTAATGAAAACAGTAGTTTTCCAATTTAGGGGATAACCCATAAAAAGTCAAAGGGTCAAACAAGATGTTTCATGTGTTGCTTTACTGTCTTTGCTCTTGCCAAGTTTGTTCAGAGTTAAATTATGACATGAGAAGGAGAGAAGATGCATATTCTGCATAGAATTGAAGATTAATGGTGTTTCAGCTGAACAATTCTACTTCCCAAGAAAGTATTCTACTCGCAAGAATATCAGGTAAGGCTAATGGTTGCCTGTCGGTGAAGACAGTGTCATCTGAAGCAGTAGAAGAATTGCAATAGCTGCAGTATTTTCTGAACTTCAGGGCAGAATTCTTTTTTAGCCATTACTTACCATGAGCAGAAGTGGTAAGTAGATCATCCTGCTTTCTCTTAGTTAGAGATGCCTGTTAAATGATAAGCTGACAAGAACCATGATGAACCGACTGGCTTAGTTCCCTTTTTTGACTGTCACTGCAAAGAAGTATCAGAGCCATGATGTCATGTCCTCTGGAGTTGTGTACAGTGAAAGCAGGTACATTTTTAAAAAATATTTTAAAGGAAAGACTTCCATAATAATTATTGAAAGTAATACTTTTAAGATGCTTTTTGTTTTAAATCATGCCAGCTTTGAATTATGACCATCTCAAACAGAATATTGATGCTGGTTTTTTGGCCCAATGTATCAGAGCATATTCTGTCCATTCTTTATGTATTTCTAAGCTTTCTACACACACACACTTCTTGTATGGAATTCATGGAGAAAGTTGCTGGCAAATCTTCAGTTTCATTTTCGAGTCTGAAGAGATAAGTAAATCCATCTCCCGTCTGGATATTATGTGGGGCTGAGAAGTGAAATCTGATAATACTATACAATAGATACTATAATGAATATGAGGATTTTAAATCTCCCTAATCTTAAAAATTTAGAAAGGCTACAATTTCCCACATACCCAAGTGTTTAAAAACAGCATCAACAGCAGAGTTGAAGTCCTTGACAGCTGGGAAAATAATGTCCTCCTTGACAGACTGGAAGCTGTCAAATGATGTGTTTCCAATGTGGAGATTTCTGTGTGGAGCATCTCCATGGGTTGCTCCTGCCTTGGCAGAGAGCTGCGTCAGAGAAGGTATTCTCAGCATCCTGTATGACAAGAGGGAGGAAAAATCTAGCACCCATGACTGGGGAGGGTAAATGAGCAGAGTTATCTGTAGCATTTAATTACAAAATGAAATTTAAAAAGAAACACCCAAAAAGCCCACACCAGACCTAACAGTGGTTTCTATCTCTGCTTACTTGAACTTTTTATCTGTGAAATATAGAATAACAAGTGACGGGAAAACATTATAGCATATGAACTACAAAGTACTCGAGCAGAATAAGGCATCTTTATACCTAGAATTACCTTCAGGTATGAAGTCTGTGTTCATAAATAAATCAGTGGTATTTTCGTTAAGCCTAAATTTTAAACCCAAGATGGTGGGGAATCCTGCCAATATTTTCCGTTTATGTTGTCTGAAGTTAGGTTTAAGAGCCATATCTTGTGGGCTGCTTTCTGGAAGTTCTGAGCTCTGCAGTTCTCATCACATTGGTCAAATGTACAATTTCAGCATTCTGTGCTGCTCAAAACTTATTTTATTCAGAACTTGATTTGAAGAAACACTAGAATGTAGCTTGCAGATGTGAGTTATTGAGGAGGAAAAATAGCATAAGGATCTGCTAGGCATATTTAGAAATTACTGACTCTGCTTCTCATACATCTGTTTTAGTTATTCTGTGGGGACCTTCAGAACCAACGCTTGCATATTATGTTGTCCATGAAACTTAGTATTATTTAAATGTCTTTCTAAATAGACCCATGATTAAACAAATAATGAGATGCCAAATAAAGCAAATATTGCTGTACAGACTTAGCTCAATCATAGATCTACCTTGAAAAATACACAATTTTTAAATTGTGCTTCACTTTTCATTCCCGATGACAGATTTCTGGAAAATTTCATGTAGTAATCAGAGGTCAGTCAAATAAAACACTTGATCAAAAGATATGGTTAATTAGTGAGTTCTGTTATTTTCACTTGACCAATTCTAACTTCAGTTAAGGCTTAGAGATGCAAAGTATCTGAGTATAATGTAATATTGAAGCCCCAAGGCTTGTGTTTTAAATTAGTTCTGGATAATGCTGCATTCACTAACTATGGCTGTCAGCTTTCAGTTCATCAGGGAATGGGTTTACACTGAGTACAGGGCAGAGCCCAGAAGTGTGCATCCATCTACAGCAGTCCCACCAGAAATGCATACAGAGACTAAGTCTAAAAACTGAAGAGAATTCAGATTCTGTACTTGTCTGCATAATTAGAACAAATTCTGCACTCAAAAATGCCTAATCTCGTAAGTGCCCTGTGTGGTCTTCCAAACCTTGGTCCTGCCTCCTGTGTTGCTTTCATGTCTTCTGTAAGCATCTGTGTGATGGTGAGCAGGGAGGTTGGGCTTGTTTGCACAGCCCTGATAAAACCTGGCCCAGAAAAGCATGAGATTAAAGGAGATATGAGGAGATAAAGGAGAGGCTTCTGTTTGCTGTTTCAAAATATGTAATAGCTACTCTTTTCTATTTGTTTACACAAATCTATGGTCTCAAACCAGGGCTTGTTAGAGCTTGCTACTGTGAAGGTACAGAACGATTTAATGGGTGTAGCTGTCTTAGCAGACGGGTTGTTTAAATAGAAATGGAGCTCTTGCAGAGTTTAGCTCTGGGTTGTTCCTCACCACTTCAGCTCAACAGATGGGGAACAATCCAACACTGCAAGGAAACTGTTTACACAGAGGTGATGCACTGATTCTACTAACTCACTTTTATGTTATTTTATGTAATAACTTTGCTGAGCCTTTGATTTCCCATTAAAAAAAACCAACCACACAACCCAAAAACCCCCCAAAACAAAACAACAACAACAAAAAAACCCAGCCTACTTTGACACACTGTATCCTTTGGGTATCTTGATATCCAAGGCAGTAAGTCATTGAATGCGACCTTGGGCTGGGAAAGAAACAAATTTATCTGGAATGTGTCCAAATGTCGAGAGAAATGTTTCTGGTTTGCATTGGCATTTTGTTTGATAAATGATCTGCCTTATCTCCCCATTCTTCTGCTGGTAGGAAATCATTGTCTAATGCGAATGTGTTCTTCCGCTGACATGGCTTAAGAAAGCTGGAATTCATTTCAGATGGCTTTGTGTTTATTGCCTTTTTTAACAGAAGTGAAAAAACTGTTTTAAAACCAGTTGTTTTGTTGAGATGCACTTGAAGTCTCAGCCTCTGAAAACAGATTGTGATTTAAACTGCTCCTGAAGCATTTAGCCTAGATTTTTCATCTTACTACTTTAGGAAACCTTCATATTTGAAATGGTGTAACTGTTAGACTTGCTTTGCACCAGGGGTCCACCTCATCCAGTGTCCTGCCTTGCAGTGTCTTTATCACATGCTTCATGAAGGGTTTCCTTCCCTAGCATATAGCTAAGGCATGTCCTAAAGAGAGACAAGTCTCTGAAGGGGAATAAGCCTATGTGTTATCCTAAATTGGACTTTTTACTGAGAAAATATATTTGTTTTTCAGACTGAAGGAAATAGCATAATACTAGAAGTATTGGTCTCAGTGTGACATTTAGTAAGGGACAGTCTCTTAATGAAATGTACTGGATAGAGTTCATTTCCTGCAGTATTGCAATGATGGAAGCCTTGGTGGTGTTTTCTTCACGTTGTACCCTAATTTGGAGAATGTTCACTGAGTTTCCTCTAAACCAATTAAAAGCTAATCATGTTAAAGAATTTACAAGTCTGTATTGTAATGTGAGCCTACTTTGCTGGGTTCATTTCTGAGTCTCAACATGAAATAATTTTGTAATATTCCTGTTTATAAGTAGGACATCAATTTTTTTTTTTAAATTTTCTGTATAGACTTTTTTTACATTTACTCATTTGTATTCTTGTTTGGTGAAGTGAGTTGAGTTCTTTTCATGTAACAGCAAGAAGTGCATGTGTTCAAGAAATGAACATTGTTCCTTCTTGTCTGTAGATAAAATGAGAAGCAGCAGCATGTTGTACTAGTTGGATATAAAATAGTTTTAGCATCATGAACCCCAAAGCAGAGATTTTTTCACCCTATGTAAGAAAGTACAAGGCTAAATTCCACCCCTTCCTGCATTTAGGGAAAACTGTAGTACCTTAGCACAGCCTTAAATAATAACTATGCAAAAAGAGCAATACAGATGCTTGAATATGTAAGACCTAATTTTATCACAAACCCATGGAGACAAGCTTTCTACTCAGCCTTGCCAGCTGTACATATGCTTAGGTTTTCTGAGCACAAGGGAACTGAGTCTGCAGTAAAACCAATAAAAATCAATTCTCCTTGATTGTGCTGTGTTGATTCCAGAGCTGCCAAAGCCTTGAAAGGTGGCCTTTATGAATGCAAGAGTTTTCTGTTGGTTCCTAGAGGAATACCTAGCTGAGAATATAAAGGCTGTTATGCATTCTTCCCCAGTTATGAGCTGTTTTTCAAAGACTGAGGAGAAGCTGAGTGATAATTTACCTTTTGAAAGTACTTGCATGGGCGAAAAAGGAATTGGGGCAGTAGGGCTTTGTTTTCTGATTGTATCTATGAGTTTCAGGTCAGATAAGAGCATTAGAAAATGTCCCAGTCATACCTGAAGTGGTTTAAATGGTTTACTCTTGTTGCTTTCCTTTAGTGCATTTTTAGCCTTTCTGTCATTATGTAAGTCCCTAGAATGATTATGGGTAGAGTTTAGACCTCAGTCTTTGCCACCTGGATGTGCTGATCCAGCAGTCCAGGCCAGAGTCCTGGTGCTTCTTCCTATACTGTGGAGTGGTAAATAGCAGTCAGGTCCTGAGTGGGGCATCATTCCTCAAAAACAGTTCCACCAGCCATTCCTGCCGTCCATCCTGCTTCTCTTTGTAAAAATAACTCAAGTCTGTAGCAGGGGTTCTGCTGTTTCACAGTTCTGATTGCTTTTAGCAGAACTGTTTGGGTGTTTTTCATCTTCACCATTACATTTGCTGACAAGTATTCCACCCCAATCTGTCTGCTCAAAACAGAGTCCAAATATGCAAAGGATATTATCTTTAAAAGCCTTATTTCTATCAGCAGACTAGTAAGGTCTTTGGTGAGCAGATTACTGGGGGTTTTTTCTCCGTACTCTGTCACGTGAATTCCCTGCATGTAATGAAGGGAAACGGGAGCGTACCCTTCGCTTTCTTAAAATATGCAGATGCCCACCATGCTGGCTCCATCTCTATAAAAGAGTAATGTAATGACTGTCACAAGTAAGAGAAGGTAAGGCTGTTTCATGTGCTCTTAGTTTAAAAAGGAAAAAGGAAGTTTAAAGCATGATTAGAAATTACTTGAAGGCTGGGGAAAACTGTCAGGGAATAGTTAATTGCGGAGAAGAAAAGTAATCCCATTTTAATATAGAAGTAAGGTCGACGGGTGAGCCCTAGAGTTATCAACCATATACATGTATTTTGGGAGCAAAAGGGATGGACACAAAGCACCTCTAAGTCTTGCAGACACGTGTGGTAAACATGCTGTCTGCGTTTCAGTGGTTCTGCAGAAATTCTGCAGAAATTCATCTTAAGTGGTAAAAAATAAAAGCAATAAAAGAATGGGGACATATCAGTCAGACCTAAAGAAGAAAACAGCATGACAGATTGGCTTAAGTTTAATGAGTTATTGAGAATTCCCTGTGGTAGTTATCACAGAGCTACAGAATTGGTGAAATATAAATCCAGTGCTGTTATCAACATTTCAGTCATTCTCCCAGGGAACAGGTCTTAATTTTTCAGTGGTGCACTGGTGAAATAGCAAAATCTATTAAACCCTCACTTTTGTCAAATCCTGCCAGATAAAACCTAAAAAACTTTTTGGAGAAATTGGCCTCTTAAATTTATTGCAAAAACCAATCACAGGAAATTGGCCTTACTAGTACCATGCACATTAACTGTGTTATGAATCAAAGTCACTAGCAGTTTCTTTTTGAAACATGAAGAATGCTGTTGTAATACTGTGCTTAATTTTATTTTTCTAAGTTGTAAAGATTCCTCCCTATGGGGAAGTGGCGTTGGAGTGAATGGTTTGCTGAGACAGGTTTTACGTATCCTCACCAGGTCAGCAGTAATGCGTTGGGATGAACTCTGGAGGACTCCTGTGAGACACTCATGAAATACCATCAATATTTAAAATAAATATTGGAAATACTTCTTTCCCTGAGGTTTGGATGGACTTTGCTTCCATCTTAGCTGTAAAGTGCTGGAGCATCCGTAGCAGAGGTTACATCCTTGAACTTCAGTCTTTGCAGAGCAGCTGTTTGCTTTCAATGACTTGTGCCCAGACACTTCGAGTTGCAGTGGAAAATAGACTGGGCAATGAGTCCTCCAGGTTTGTGCCTGTTGAGAGTATCACAGGGAAATCATGACAGTCTAAGCCACTGCTTACATTAGGGTGTTAATCCTAAAGGGTCAACACAATGGAAAAATAAAACAACAGAAGAAAACAGTGCCAGGCTTCCCTTCCTCCCCAAAAGTCTGCATTTGTGCAGTACTTCACATGGCTAGCATCTTTGAGTGGGATTTTGGGGGGGTTTTCTTTGTGTGGATATTTTGACTGCATAAACTGGGGAGGGTGAGAAGAGGTTTGCAGCAACAGGCAGACAGATCAGGGGGAAGTTCAATAGCTTTTGCATTATTATGAATTTTTGAGCGCCCACTGACACTCAGGATACCTGGATGTCTTTCTGCTGCAGGTTTTAGGCAAAGAAAGTTAATAAGAAATATTTGTTTCCTGCTTTGAAAATATTTGGCCCTTGCTGAAGTCTCTCACTGATACAAACTCTACAGTTCATAAAATTTCGTTCTCTTTTTAGTGATGTGAACCTCTGCAGTGACTCTTTCTCTACATTTTTTTGTCCCCACATAGTTCGTCCCAAACAAGAAATCCACACGTGTCTTGGTTTGAAAGACAGGTGTCTGTCAAGGAAGGCAGGAGCCTCCCTTGGAATGGAAAATGTAACCCCCTTCCCTCCAAATTATTATAATTTTGAAATTAAGGGGCTTTCAGGCAAAGATATGAGAAATAGGAATAACGGTTAGTTACTAATATTTATAACAAGGCAATAATACGGAAACACTGCCTTAACCTGACAGAGTCAGGATACAACCTGACGCCCTGCCATGGTAGCAGTCCAACTAAGGGATGGCTGCAGTCCTCTCTGAAGTGATAGATACGGTTCTGTTGAAGCAGTGACCCTGTAGAAGGGTCTGGTCTTCCTCTGAAGGTCCAGTGGTGTATATTATGTAGCTCTTGTCCTCTGGGAATCCAGTAGGTAAGGGCTGAGTGTGGTGTTCCAAACCTCAGATTATATCCAGGTAGGAATGCTTGGTTCCTCCCCCTGGGCGGAGCATCTCACAATGGGATGATGTAATTTTATGAGTCATGAAGTGAGGCTGGATGGCTCATTAACAGAAGATGTCTCCGGAGGGAGTTATCAGGGATGTGTCATGGAAGAGACAAAGAACGCTGCCCCACCTGGTTTTAACAACTGGTGACAGAATACATACTTTTAGTTACATCTTACATTGTAACCTAAGACAACAAGTTAAGTAGATTTACCATCTCGGTGGTGACTGGTGAGGGTCTTCCGTACGTTTGAGAGGAGCTGGCTGATTCTCCCCTTGAGGCCATCATGTACAGGAGGACCTGTGCTGCAATGACTGAAACGAAAGAAGCTTGAGGGGGTGAACCCTAAGGGCCAAGTGTTCCTGCCTCCCAGAGCACCTGAGAAAAATGTAGCAAGGCTTTCTCATTGCTGAGAACAGCTTGAAAAGACTCCTCTTCCCCTCAAACCAACAGCCAGAAAAATTAAGACCAGATGATATAAATCAGCATTGTTTTAGCTCAAATTGTTTTTACTCTACAGATTGAATTGTTTTCCCTTTCTTTCTTTAACACATTGTGCTTGCAGCCCCGGGAGCTACTCCTGATTTAATATTTCTGTAACAGGGAATAGGATGAAATCCTCCAGATCAAATATTTCTGTTAAATAGCCTAGCAGAGGTGCAGAGCTCTTGGTTCTGCGTATTAGAATTTGCATTTGTTTTGCAGCAGCTCATGGGATAACATGGGAAGGAAGGCCCAGCAGATCTAGATGCATAACAAAAAGACAGTTTGGATAGGATTCATGTCCTTTAACAAGGAGTATGTTCAATGGAGGTATCTAAATCTGACGTAATCCTCTTAGGCCCTATATTCAGACAAAAGAACTAAAGAGACATTTCATGGCTTTTAAGGAGAAATTAATTTTCCATATGATGATGGTTACTTTACGGGTAGACGAGCTGCTGTCATCTCTTTTCTACACTGACTTTAAAGAGAATTTAGAGCAAGTACCTCAGGTGTAGATCCTTATACTCTTCAGTGGGTTCATGGGTGACATAAATACATGCATAAGAATCTTTTTTTTCTGATCTTGGTAACTCTACCGCTCTTGTGTTATTTGGGCTTCATAGCACTTTAAATGAGAGTATAATGAGGTTTTCTAGCTCAGTTCTTAGTTTAAGAATTCTCTGTCCTTACTACACTTACCAAACCCAGTCCTACCTGTGTCTTGAGACCCTGATTCTTCAGTGGTCTTACAACCATGTGATAACAAAAAACTTTCCAAAAATCTGACTAGCATTATGTGAAATATCTTCAGTGTTTTGGGGTTTGTGATTTTTTTGAAACAAAAAGAAAACTGTAAGCTGCTTTTTTAATGATACTTAAAATAAGAGATTACAGAATTAAATGGGTTTTTATGTTTTTGAGTTCCAACTAGAAACTTTCAAGGATGTCTGTCTTGGATTTTCGTAGCTCTTTGTTTTGAATCAAATGATAACATTTTATTTTAAAGGTAATAAAAGGAAAAAAGTGTGGCTGTCAGAGTTCAGGCTGCTAATGAAGTGCTTGATTAAAGCCTGATTTTTTCTTCAGTCTGACACCCATGCAGCTGCATATGTCCCTGTGATGAAAAGAGAGACTATCAGCCCTCAGCTGGATTGCATCGGGTGCTCCTCCACCCTGTGACTGTCAAAATCTTAAGATGGAAAACAAAAAAGAGAGGTTTTATCATGGTTTTGTTTTTCTTGTGGACTTTGCGCTCTTCTTCAGTGCTTGAACTGGTCACTGAGTTATTAGATACTGTGTTTTTCTTCTGTTCCCTAGTGAATGCTGTTTATGAAGTAATATGTGTGTTCGCTTGATACCATGTTTTAAAACAATTCTCTGTTTCAAGGTTGGAAATTAAACATTGTTTCACTGTATTCTTTAAAATGTGTTTCCAGAATGAGGAGTTGTTTTGCTCTGACAGGTGTTAAGACCCACATTTCAAATACTCCAGGAGAGGAGCCAGTGAAATACCACTGCAAATTATTCTAAGTCAAAGCTTTCCTGAGGAAATGGGTAAAAGGTTTTAAGATCATGAATGGTTGATGCTGGGGTAGAGGAAGATCCAGGTTCTGAGTGGCTAAACACACTATGTGACAGCGTCTTTTGTTCTACCAATTGGGGAATGGTCTAGTTCACAACCTGGAGAAATGAGAAGGTAAAAGTCATGTTTAGCCTTTCTGAATATCAGAAGGCATTCTCATTCGATGAGTACTTCACTAAAATTTGAGCAAGTACATAGAAACAGTAAATGCTACAGCACAGGTCTGCAGCTGTTTATATATGAAGAGATGGCTTCTATGGGTGCAAATGGAGTGTGAGAATAAAATGCATGCCCAGCTGTGTGTGTTAGAGACAAAGATGTACATCAAGGGTCATCTCAGTTAGAAACCGTTGTACCTGTTGTTTCCAGTTTTACTTGCTTGTAGATTATGCTGGGTAAGGATTTGTTGGATGTTATACACATATTTAACCTGATTATCCTAGTGAGGTGAGCAGATGATGATACTGGAAGGTGGATGAATATTGTTCCAATGTATAATCATCTTTAAGCCTTGTGGATTAGCTCAGAAGAGGTGCTGCAATGATCTGGCAATCGGTGGATTCAGTTACATGTAGGTAGGTCCTTGCAGATGTGTGTGTATTGGGTATATGCACAATGGTTTCAGGAGAGCCTCTTCACTGTAGCCACCTGAGTGCTTAAGATGTGGATTTATTCACATTACTGTTGTGTAGCATTAAAGTCAGACACTGTAAATAGTAATTACGCCTCCCATGCATCTTTTCCTCACGCTCTATTTTCCACTTCATCAATACACTCAAGTAATGATATCTCAAGTAATCGTTTCTTCAGCATCTCTGCCTGTTCAGCATGTCTTGATTCCGTGTCTTGCATAAAAAATCTGGTGAGAATCTATTGCAATCTATTGCATTTTCATCTAATTTTTTTCATCTACATTATTAAATTAAAATGAATTATGCAAACCATAATTCATTGTAATGAAACTTCAGTTAAGTACTCTTCTTATAAGCAAACTGCTGTCTTGGAGGACAATTTTAAGCTGTCTCTGTTCCTGTGACAATCTGCGTGACCTTTACTTGGAGACGACCCTTACCATAAAACCTGATGCAGTCAGGGGGAGTCCTGCAAGAAGTCACACTCCTCAGAGCATGCATCTGTAGTGAGCAATTAATTCACACCCTTTCTTCAGCAAACAAATCAGTTCATGTTGAATGTGCCAGACCGATCCACAAATTTTGGGTGAATTTCTAGACATACTGAAATCAAAGGCTAAGTTTCTTCCACTAACTTCTGTAGGGCCAGATTTTTATCCTTGTGTGTTCTTAAGAGATCGCTTTTTTTAGGTACATGGTAACAGTGACATTTAAACACCTGATCTGAAGATTTCCTTCTGAGTTCTTTAGCCCAACCAACTCCTTTCCCCAGCCAAAAAAAGTATGTCATAGAAGTTAATAAAATATTTAAAGAATAAATGACTGGAGCAACTTGTTGTGAAATAAGTTTCAGACAGATTATGAATCCTAGTTCATAGGCCGAGATGCTGCTGTTATTTCTGATTTTCAAATGGAAGATAATTATGTTCGATGGTTCTTAAGAGCTCTGAGAAACCCTGAAGTGTCTGAATGAATGAATAAATGAATGATGGAGTAGTGCAGTATTGTACTGTATTCATTACTCAGCTGTAACTCAAAACCAGCTTGATTATTTATTTTCCTACTTTCTTCAAGGAGGGTAGAATATGAAATTATTGCTTGTAGCTTGGGAGTTACTAGTGATCTTGCTTGATCCCTAGTAAGGGGTTCTGAGATTCAGCTGTGTCATTTATGTCAGGCAAATTTCTTGCTTTTCTGTGACTTTAGCAAAATCAATGACTACCACATACTCTTCTGTTTTTCGCACTGTAGTTTTTTTCCTGAAGTTCATATGAAAGGATATGCAGTTGACTAAAAGACACACCAAGCTGCAGTTTTAAAGCAGTATTAAAACTGTCATTTGTCTTTCTTTACTTAGCTGATATCAAACCCAGGATAACAAGAGGGGTCAATCAAAAAACTTCCAATTATAAAGCAACCTTTGTTCAGCTCATTGAGAAATCATCTGTCAGTTTAAGACACAGTTTTTTAGCAGAATTGTTTCTTCTGTGGAAATCTCTAGAAGTTGTTTATCAGTAATAATCAGGGAAGGTAATTTGGGATTTTCTTTTGTGAAGAGAACTGTTGCTGCTGTCTAATGTGAAATTGGGTGTACTGTGATCTGCTTAAGATAAAAGGTCAGATGCATCACTAGTTTAGATCAGGGCAGTTGTATTCAGCCCAGTCTGCATAAGCTGAAGGTGCAACTGAAGCATTTGCTTGCCATGTGATGCTTCTTTCATCTAAACATCCACAAATAAATTCCTTTTCAATGCTTTTTGGTTATGAATACACACACACAAAAAATTACATGTTCTTCTGTATTCTGTATTAGCCAACAGTAAAAGTGACTGGCTAGAATGGCCCTGAACTGTAAATCCAAGTAACAGTAATGACCAAGGTGATGTGAGTAGACATTACTTGTTAGCTAATTATCTCCTGAGGCATTCTAATCATGGGAAACATTGTTCTGGAGTCCTTCTGATGCCAGGGATGAATAGCTTATCCTGCAGGAATTTCTGTTTCAGTAGCAGGCACAATTTATGCCAGTCTGACAGCTTGCTTCATTTAATGTGTGGTTACTGATTTACCAACAAGGCGTGATTTTCTCCCCCTCACCCCAGCATCCTCCCTCTGTAAGCTTTGTAGATCTCATCAGAAATCATTATTTGGAGACACCACAGAGGGTCAGCACGGACAGATACACAGTCAGGAAACTTGGATCATCCTAGCCTGGGAAATTTTATGTTCTTCTGATGGCATTTCAGTAGAAAATGTAGAGATGAAGGAGATGCTGAAGATATGCTTATTGCCACTAATTTTGGTTCTCATGACTTTTTGCTGTTATGGAAGACAGTTAATTTCAGTAGTTTTAAATTGCTCAAATAGACACCCAGGGTTTTGTATTAACTTGATTTGAAAGGTTGAGGGATACCCTATTGAAAATAAAAGCTAGCATAAATGACACAAATCTGGGGTGTGTAGACAGCTGAAATTGACTTCGAGTCCAGTCCCTGAACAATCCTTCTGTTGCTCAAGCAAAGACATCATTGAAGGAGAGCCCAGCTTTGTTCCTAAGTGATACAGGAGTGCTGGGCAGCCAGTCATGAGAAAAAAGAACAGTTTGAGGAAACAAGATCTGTGCTGACTTTCAATTAGTATGCTTACACTAAAGTGATTGGGGCTGTACTGATGTCCCATCAACATAAGCAGGCAGTTTCACCAAAGCCCATCAGGTGCTTTTTTTGCAGTGGTTTATTGCAAAATGTGTTTCCTGTTCTGGTCAAAACACACTGGCACATCTCCCTGATAACATGGAGGAGGCTCCTTCCAGACTAAAGTGTAATCTTTACATTTTGCAGAGTGGCTGAGAAAATAGATAATGCTTTTGGAGAGCTTTTGTCTCCTGGACTCCCTATGACCAAATGTTTCATTTGCTTCTCCAAGGTACTGAAAAAACACAACCATTCATCTATATTTTAATGTTCTGTCTGGATGCTTTGTTACTTAGTGTTCAGGAAAATGGCTCATTGCACTTACATGTCCCTTTCTCCTTTCCACATCCATATTACTTAACACCTAGCTAACACCACTCTGAACCTTCTTCTCACATCTCTCTCTGAATTGAAAAAACTCCCACAGTGGAAGAGTAACTTTTGTTTCTTTTTTTTCTTTTGAGTTAGAAATCTTTGTGACTATATTTATGCTTGTTTAGCTGTGTTCCCACTTAGTGCAAATGTTGCTGCTTGCAAGTGCATAGGCCACTGACTGCCTCCCTGTTTGTGCCCAGTGATTAGAGCAGTCCCAAAATAGATTTCTTCGTGCTGGTGGAGCTGCGTGCACATGGAATGCTTGTTTGAAAAATTGGAGTTAACAGCACACATGGGAAAAGACGGCAGCGCACTTGACTCTATTTTTGTGATTGTGTGCAGATGCTGTTCTAAATAATGGTGCTAATGGGACTAGGAGAAAAATAATGGTAATGACTGCAAATACAAGGCCAGTCCCTTGTGTGCTCTGCGGGGTAACACTCTTCATAAACACTCGGAGTGTCAGTCTCATTACGATACTGTCCCTTCAGAGCAGCAGCCCTTTGCTGCAAGAAAACACCAGTAGTTTATCATGATCAAGTCTTCATCTAGTAGGCATATCAGTGTTTGCCTATTTTCTTCAACAAATACTCTCCAGAGAAGAATTTACTGCTGTCTCCACTGGGGCGCCAGTGCTCAGTAAGTAGCTAATAGCTGGGTCATAGTCTTAAGTGAGATTTAGTTTCTCAGCTCTTACTGAGCATCAGAGAGACCTGAACACCCATTTGCCTCTTTTTCTTCCTTGCAAATATTCCATCTTGTTATCTCCTCTTTATTCTTTTTGGTAGGTTGTAATTTATACTGGATTTTCCTGCAGATGATGGCAGTTGAAATAGGGCAGGGAATAAAGACAGAATGGATCCAGTGTTAATTGTCCCATGTGGTCCCACAGCAGAAAAATGGTGAAGTCAAGTTTTCTGTGGACCTGCTCCCTGTCACTAAAGTCTTTGCTGTTGAAGGAGGAACATAGAGTGAGATCTTTCCTCATAGTCCTCTCACTCCTTGTGCTCTCTGTGGCTATATCTATAGCGGTAGTTTAAAAAGGACCTGTTTCTGAGCACTTGACCTCAATGGTCCTTGAAGGAATTCCCTTTTTTGTTTGTGACCATGGCTGACAAAAGCTCTCCCAGACAACCTCTGGACTTTATTTAGAAGTCAGTGCAGTACAGGGATTGTTCCCACTGGGCTGTTCTCTTGTGGGTACCCTTTATAAGGATAAGGGAGCCGAACAGAGCAAATGAAGGCTGTCCCATGCCCACTGGGTTGGAGAAGAGACCCAGGCACTTCTTGCCTGTGGTGGCTGTGGAGGGTAGGCTGCTCTGTTGCTCTGGAGAGCCCATTCACAGTGTTTCTGTGCTAGAGCCAAAGCCTTGCTCCCTTCACCAGTGTTGCAGTAAGGGAAGGGGTCTGGTTGTATTAGATGGACTTCAGCCCCAGGGTCTGCATTGTCCAGTATGACAGGTATGACAGCTGCTCATAGTCACGCCTCAAGGCCCATCAAAAGCTGAAGCCAAACAAATTATCCAAGTATTTTTTCCTTCCCTCTAGAAGCACTAATGCTACCAAGATTGTTAGCCAGTGGCAGCTTTGGCCACCAGATTTTTAAGTCACTGGGAAGGACAAGGAGAAGGAAACACATAGAGAGTGTAACAAGTAAACTTCATTTTCTGAGGCCATTGATAAAACCAGCAAAGTTGATTCTGCTGATTTATCTTCTGAAAGCTCCAATAACAGTTGCTGGTGAAAATGTGCTGACAACTCATGTTTTTTGTCTATAATTAATTAGTACCTAAGAACATTGTATTATTTTTGACAGTCCAATGAAGTTCTTGAATTGATATTTCTTGCAAATAGCTTCTAAGCAGAAGGAATGTGTTTCCAGCCAGAGTTGATGGATTTGAAATCATGATTAAAATAGATTTTTTAATCAGCCAGCAGAAATCCTTTACATAGATCGTTCATGTTTGTTTTCTGTTTCATTTGTACTTGCTAGTTATTTTCCTGGAGCAGCATACAGTCTTAGGGCACGCATGACCATTCAAAACATGCTGATTTACAACATGATAAAGCTTTTGTACTAAAAGCCAGGATTGCTTTGCTAAACTGGCAAATGCACAATGTCTAAGTGTCTACATACTTCCAGTTCCAAATGAATGCATACTAAGTATACTTATAAGTATTCTTAGCTTTTAGTATTTTTAATAGTTGAGATTTACTGGAGTTTTTCTGTGTTTTTTAACCTCCTTCTCATGTCAGACAATCTGTGAATGAGAACTAATGAGAGTGCAGTTGAGATTCATGTCAGCATTTTAAATTGGTTTTATTTTATAAACTTAATAAAATGCATTCTGCTACAAAGCCCATTTAGCCCAGTCTCTTTTTAATACCACCTGATAGCTGATGCCTAGGAAAGAACACAATGAGGTAAGTCTATAATAATACTTCCCCAGTGCACTATACTGGTCTCTGGAATCTGTAGCTTATGGTCTGTGTGAGCTAAATAAGCTTCTCCATGTTTATTAGCCCCAATAGATACTTCCCCCCCCCCCCCCTTACATTTATTTGTCTGGATGCTTTATGAAGCTGTTAGGATTTTTAGCATGTCTTCCCACAGCATGTAGTTTCACTGCTGAACTCTGTATTGCATTAAAAAAAAGCCTCCTTTTGCTGTTTTTATCCTGCCACATGCTGATCTTATTGATTTCATTTTATTTCTATTAGAAGAAACAGTGAATAGTCATTTCCTACTCACTTTCTGCAAGCTAATGAGGATTTTAGTCATCACTCATTTCTGTAGATCGTGAAGAGTCCTGGTCTGTTGAAATGCTCTTTATGTGCAATCTGCTCTGTGTCTTTGATGGTCTCTTTGTCTTTTTCTGTATAGGAACATTCTGGTTGTCCTACATCTGTTAACATGTAGAGGGAACCAGTTTGGCCCGTTTGAGGTGCAAGTGTAGCATGCATACATATAGAAAGCATTCTCTCTAGCTGTCTCTTCCTTGTCAAAGATGGCTTTATTTAATATTAGAGTGCTAGAATTATTGCAGTACTTTACAGACTGAGGGGAAAAATAAGTTTGCCAAAACATATTTTATGTTCAAAACTAACTGATCCATTCAAGAACTCAGTGAGTTCTTGTAGTTAGTGAACAGGTTTTGGCCATGCACTGCTCATACTTTTAGACAAGTTCTAGAAATGAAATTTCTGCTATGTTGTTAATAATTTATTTAGTTTGGGGTTTTTAATTTCCTCAAATTCTCATTGATTTTGTTCATAGCAGAATGACTTAGCTTGGCACCAATAAAGGTACGTATGATTTGATTTGTGTCAGGATTTGTGTTGGATTTGTCAGGATGAACTGTTTTTCTCCTTTCTCCTTGATCTTTCTGGGAAACAAATTATGTCAAGTACCATTGGAGAGAAGATGCCAGGATGGTAAAAATCTTACTATAAAATAAAATGGCACTTTTCTTACTCCTGGTTTCTTACAGGCAGATTTTTCATAAAGGTTAATGCAACAATTTGTTGTAGCTCAACCCTGGTGAGTCTCTATAGACTTTCTTAACAGAACAGTGTTAACATATCTTTTATTAATTTAGCTCCCTTTAATTTATTCTTCAGACCATTAAAATTTGATACACACATCAGTATTCCTAATATCCCATGTCATTACTTTTCACTTTTTTATTACAGAAGTCATCATTGGCTGGACACTGTTTATATATAACAGTAGATACGTGATTTTTTTTTTTTGCTTTAATATTCAATCTTACTAAAAAGGAAAAAAAAAAGTGGCATAACAATGTTCCCCTTGGCAATGAAGTTTGATTCATCTGTATTGCCATAAAATATTTTGCAGAGGCTCACAATAGATTTGGTCATCTTGTTTTCTTAATGCTTTTGGCTTAGCAATGACATTAGTTGTGGTAGGACTTTGGACTGCCAGAGCTGTAGCCAGTGTATGGTCTGTCACTAACAGCAACTGATCTCTTGCATGCTGAGTGGTGCAGTACTTACAGATCTGACACTTTCTGGTTTGGTTCCTTAAGGCAGCCATGGCTCAAAGTGGTGTAATCAGAGATGGTGTGACAGTCTCTTCATCTAGGGAAATGAGTGCCAGATGTATAGTTTTTCAAGTTATTGCTGTGGTTTAGTAATGATAGCCATGATAAAGCTATGATAAGGATACAAGTTTTTTTGTAGCATAACATTTCAATGATGGGTTTGCACCACTGATAGCAGCCTAAGGCTTAACTGACACCTAAGTCATAGATACAACAGTTTATTTCAGTGAAACTGTGTAATTTACATAGTTTCTAGATTTTCTGCATTGTGCAGTGTTCCATCATGCACAGTTAACAGCCCAGACACCTGGTTTCTTAGGAGTACGTCCATTCCTTTAAACACAACAATTCAAATATGAATTTGCTACAGTCAGATGGTAGAAAACATAAAATCAACACTCAATTTTGACTATAAGCAAGGTCATATTTTCACAGAAAGAAAATATTTTTATTTGTGGAATAGAAATAGTTGGAAGAAATGAGAAGGCTTTCAGGCCCACAAAGTCTTCTCATCTCTATTATCAATATAGGAACCTATTGCTCCAAAAACCTCATCCAGAAAGACATACTACAAGCTATGTTATCAATAGGCATGTTTAAAATGAAAAACAAGCAATCTTTTATGTTTCCTGAAAGAAAATTTTAGTGATGCATTTCCTTTCCAAGGCAAAAGCTTTGTAATGTCTGATAATGAATTTTCATCCCTGGGGCAAACCTTCACTGTACTGTATTTAACTAATAGTTTCTGTTTGAATGCTGGCCTTTCTTCCTATTTAGGCTGTGTTGAGGATGTTAGCCTCAGCTGAGGATTTGAGCTTTGATTGTAACTGTGAAGTGAACTGGGATCTACATTTCATCAGCTCTAGGTCACCCTCTGTAATGAGGGCATTTAGCTGGAGGGTGAATAGACAAGGGAAACAATGGAAAGCAGCTTTACTAACCTATTGAATCATACTGCAAATAAATATCAAATATTTTGCAGTTGTTTTCTTAAGAAATGTTATTATAAGAACATGAAGCATTTTATATCCTGAAGAAAAGGTTTTAAGGACAAAGACTGCTGATGCAATAACAGATGCAATATCTGATTTTGTTTCAGTCCTTTCCCATTCCGGTCTTTGTAATTGGAACCATGGGCTTTGTGTAGAGAAGCTGCCCATTTTCAGAACAAGCTGGTGCATCTTTTTAAGCATAATAGTGAAACTTAGTAGGGCATGAGAGATGAATATTAATAATAATATAGAGCTAGAAATTTTTAATAGTATGACTGCTTACAGTTGTCAAGAATGGCAGGCAAAGCTAAGTAAAGAAAGCTATAACCACTTGATTTTGAAATCTGTAGACATCTGCTTTGAAGTATCTTGCAGAAGCATCTCAGACTTGTCAAACTTGCTATAATGAACCACATTTCAAGACTACCCTGTTGAAGTAAGGGTCTGATCAATAGAGAGAGTGACATGAATCTTAGTGGTCCAAATAGGTCTTATGGTATTGTCCAAAACTGTCTGAAATACAAATCTCCCTTTTGGCTGTCCTTCCTCCTTAGGTTTTTCCCATTCTTGTTCTGCCATGGCCTAGGGAGCATAGTCAGCAGGATACTAGAGAGAATAGATAAGTATTTAAGATTAGTGAGACTGTTCTCCTTCACCATACCTGTTCTGCACCTTCCCACTTACACACTGAACACTGTTTCCCAAGAAGATGGGGCACTTCTGACCACTTTGGGATCCTGTCCCATGACCAGGATGTTGCTTTAGCCAGAGAGGTTAATCCATGTGTTACACAACATGGGAAATGAGCAGTGACGTGCTTCAAGCTACTCAGTGAGTCAGATTGATCCCAGCTGTTCCTCTGGGCTCAGAGGGAATGAATTCAGCCCTTTGCTTGCATTTAAAGTCATCAGCTGTTGCTCAGGGGCTGCCAATTTATCTACTCCTAGCCCTTTCAATGGTATTTTCTTCCCCTTACATCAGTCAAAGAATCATTAGCAAGTACTAAGAGACAGCCTGCTCCTCTTGCCCACACAAAGAATGTCAGTAATTAAAAAGCTTGTGCCTTTAAAGTTAAAAGAAAAATGAGAGGAAAGGGCCACATTAATTAAGTACCTGAACAATCGCTGTTGTCAAAAAGTTGAATACTAAGGATTTATAATTTTGGCTAGCACCTTCAAGGCTTTCAGAACAAAGTCATGATGCTAAATGAGAGGGACTGTCACAGGGTACCGTTAAGGGGATGTAAAAGAATTGTGTTGAGTTTGTATGTGCAAAATACAAAGTTGTGATGCAGTAACAGGTCTCGGTGTGGATGCAGCTCTTTGCAGATGGAGTTCACTCTCAGTCAAGTTTTTTAAGAAAAATATGTAATAGGAGTCTGGACTTGCTACGGCAGCTTGCATGTGTTATGCTGCCAGGCAGAAATCACAGCCCCAACTTAGGTGTCTCTTTTCCATCTGCTCTGTACCAGGAGCTTCTTGGCACCTGAAAATGAGACGCACCAAAGCTCTTGTTTTATTAAATCTTTCACATAATATGCTTAAAGCTTAGCTAAGTGAGTGCTGTGGCTGCTGGGTGATCTGCTTATTCTTCTGTTTCCTCAACAGATACCTAATGATGCTGTTGAAGTGGAACAGTACCAATTGCAGTTCAGTAGGCTACTGTAGAATATAGTGTACCCTTTGTCCAAGACAGATCGTGGGCTGTTATTTCCTGCTGTTTCTATCTGCTAAAAGTCCATTTGAAATGTTGCTTTATCATCCTTCCTATTTTCCAAAAAAAACCCCCTCAATTTAGTACTTAATACAATTTAATTGATAGGTGCTTTCACTCTGGTTTCCAGACCATTATGAATATATGATAACGTGTTCCAGGTGACTTCAGATCATATCAGTTGGATAGAAAAACTGTCAGTCTGCTCATCTCAATGCAATTATATTAAATTTGGGATATAAAACCCGTGTTTCCTGTTGCACAAGGCATTCTACATAAGTCTAAATTTTGCATCTTTTTTTTTTGGTCCAGCTGAGCAGTATTAACCTATGACAGGCAGTAACACCAGGTTGCAGGGGCCCACTGCAAAAGGACTTTGACTGAAGTGTGGGTTTTTTCATATCCTCTGTGTAACAGTGTATGAAGAAAAGGAGCCACCAGAGGCCTGAGTCTAAGGATACAGGTTACCAGCGAGCAGGCTTGTTGGCTACAAGAGGGACATTTAGTGAAATAATTGCAAGGTTGTATTTCAGGTTCAGTTAAGACTGCGGTATTTCTGAATCTTGCACATAGTCTTGAAAAAGCAGTACCACAGAAATGTAATAAACTTGCAGAGTAAAGTCAGTAGATATGTACAACTTCCCACATCCTAAAAAAAACTATATCCGTAGGTTTGTGTATTATTTTTTTCACCCAAGGCATGCATTTCTCGTACAGCCAAGGGGGAAAATTAAACCACTGTAAAGCTCGAGAAACTATGGATGTAGCAGAACCAGGGAAGTCAAGCAAATTGCAGAGATAAAGAATTCACCTGAGAAACCCCGTCACTGGCAGCTGATGGTGCTGTATTTTAAGGGTTTCTCTCCCCTTACTCAGTAACTCTAGGGGTTACTGAGAAGGGTGATTGTCATTTGTCAGTGTGGCACAAGGCCACACTCAGAAGTGACTTTATGGTCCCTTTCAACACACCCATGTTAGCTCATTACAGTTTTGTATTTTAATTGTCACTCTTGCTGGTAGTTTTACCAGAAAGCCATACTAAGTGAGCATGGACAACTCTTCAGTCTCCTTTTCTCCTGGGAACGTTTACTCATATTTTGGTCATAAGACAGCTTAAAATTTTGGGTTAAGATGTAATCACAAGCTGGACAGATATTTGCTTGTGAAGAATTTAGTGCATATAGCACACACTGTACTTGCACATAGGTGTTGGATGTCTTATTGTGACTCCTTAGGCAGTTGTGAGCTGCACCAGATGTTGCATTAGTTGCATTTCACTTTCCATACCTGCATTCTGCATGGTCTCTGTGCCATGTCTGGCAGTGCAAAGTTCCTTTCCTGTTTGCTGTATGATGAGACCTCCAGGCTCTCAACCAACCACTATTTGCTGAAGTTCTCCAAGTACTTAATTTCTTCCCTTTTCTTTCAAGTTTTGAGCTAAAGTGCAAATGTGTGAACGTGTCAAGAGAAAAAAACTATTTTTGTGTAAGTTCACACCTAAGTAAAACTAGGAAGAACTAGCAAATCTCCCTCATGCACACACCCACATCCACGCTCTCCCTCATCCCTGTGCGCACACTCCTCCTTCGTTCTTGCGTAATGCTCTTGCACCAAGAAGAGTGGGTGGGCTGAAATAAACTGCTTGATGCTCATCTGGCCTAAAGAGCTCAATCTTTCAAGAATTTGCTTCCCCACTGCTTAATCACTTCACCATTGTCTATACTGCATGTGATCATGCACACATCTGTTTTTTTTCAAACTGTCCTTTTCTGAATGATTTCATCAAATAATCAAGCCTTATCTGGTAAAGGAATGCAATAATCCTTCTGCAGTAATACTGATCTCTTTTCTTTGTATTATGAAGCCTTTCAAATTCTTCTCGAAACTGCCAAGGTATGGAGATTTTCTCCCTCTGGTTAGTATGTTTGCTCTCAGGTAATGCAGGCTTAGCACTTATCTTAAAGTTTGGAATACAGCAAGGTGAGAGCTTTCTCTTACCTTATCAGAACTTTGCAGCACTTAATAATGTGGACCTATTTAAGACCATCAGCATAAGGCTTAATATTTTGCTAGCACTGTTGTCTCTTTGATACCATCACGAGGAACTAGAGCAACTGTGGGACATCAAAACTAGCATTCTGCATGACAGCTACTTTTTCAGAAATTTAAGAATTTCATCCTCAGTGATGGATTCCCACATCCATGTCCTAAATACCTTATTACATCTCCAACACTCCTTTGCTCGCCATCTAATCCAGCACTGGGATGTGGCCAACACTGACAGGTGTAAGGAGATGCACAGAGCACTTCAGGATGTGTAATCAGAGATCAATTCTTCTCACAGTCTTTGAAAGAAACACCACTTTGCTGTAGCCTCCTAACAGAGAAGCTGCTCATTCTCCGCTGTGTGCAGTATCTGTCATACTGATTGTCACAGCAGGAAGTTGCTACTTACCCTCAGCACGTTTGCCCGGCAGTCTCAGGCAACTTCTATAAATGTAAGTATCCAGTTACTAGAGAATTAAATCAACTCAACATATATTTGGCTGTCAAGTCTTGTGCCGACAAAAGGAAAGCATGAATGAGCAGTCTGTACGTACATAAACAGCTTAGAAGGTAATATTTTCACAGAAAACATAATTGTTAGACCTTTTAGCTCTAAAAAACACTGTAGTGTTTCTGAGGTTTCCTCCTACTTGCTGCTATTTTTCAGTCAGAAGCCCAATTCGTATGATACCTGTAACATCTCAGGTTTCACTTCATCTTCCTTATTACACCCACTCTTCATCAGTCATGGGGGCCTCAACCATTCTGTTCTGTAAATTACTGCAAATACAGTGCAAATTTAAGGATACCTGGTTAAATAAAAGTAGGAAACGTAGTGGGCTTGCACTGAGCCTTGAGAAACAAAATACATGTGTTTCTTTCTAAAAAGAAAATGCATATATAGCCTGTACAGAATCTTCAAAATGTGTTGAGAGCTATGGAAATTTCTCCTGTGTTAACAATGGAAAATGTTTTTATCAAAATCATTAATAATTTTTGAGTGAATGTAGCCTGTAGAAAAGTTAATGGTGTAACGAAAGAAATACAAGGCATAGTTAAAACTAATAAAAAAACTCATAACCACACATTGACCATGCTTCTGTGGTTCAAAGCACACCATCACCTTACAAGACGATAGCATCTTATACATTTTCCCGTTAAAATAATGCCCTTTCGACCATGGCATTTTTGGGTTTTATGTCTAACAAGACTATCAAGGGTACTGTGTGTGTGAAAAATTAAATTCCAAAGTTGAAAAATGTAATTATTGGATCTTATTTGTTTTCTTAGGAAGCCTGTATAGCAGAATGGCTGTTCCTGAGAGCTGGAAGTGTGTAAAAATCAGTCATATCTAAAAGTGTGAAAGGGTGCTATTTTTACCTCCTATGCCTCCCTTTCAAAGCTTGTTTAGTTTTCTCCCCTGCCATGCCCTGCATGGTGATTGGCCTTACAGGAAGGCTGGGACACTCTGGGTACGGGCATAAGATTTTTGGGCTTATGCACAGTCATTAGGATTGGGTTTTTTCCTCTTTAAACGTTACAGGTTTTTATAAATTCCAGTTTATGGAAGAAGCTGAAGCACAGTGTCTGGTTTAAAGCAGGGACAATCACAGAACTCTGTCTGACCAGTTCTTTTTTCTTCAGTGACAACACTCACTTGTCCACCCTGCTGACCTCCCATAACACAATAATCATCCAAGTGGCTCAGAAGACAGAGTATCCACTGCTTTCTCTGGTTAATTGAATCAAATTTTTCCTCTAGTTGGTGTTTTGTTCTAGTTATTTTGGTTTTAAGTATGTTTAATTCATTAGACCTGACAGAGCATGTTTCGTAGTAGAGTTCAGTTCAGACTGAATTGCAATGATCATACAGAAATTTTGCAGTATTGACAAAAAAAATCTTTAAAAAAGTATTTAAAGGATTAAGTTGGCTTGTGACAGATGTAATGGCCTCTTGTGGGCCTGGGAAGCCTGCCAGGCACTCATCGTAACAAATACCCTGACAGGTCACCATGGTTTTATGTCACAAGTTTAAAATTACTCAATTTTGTCTGTCTCTGCTCAAGTCTCTGATTAATTTTTTCTCTGCTGTTATTTTCTCCCCAGTCTGGAGATGGGGAACAAACCAGGAAATTTGCATGTGATTTAGCATACAGAAAGATTGTCTTCTCTTGAAAGAGAAGACAAAATAGAAAAATTCAGCTATTAAAAATAAATTCATCCCAGAAAATCTTTTTTTACATTCACAGAAACGATTTAAATACAAATTTGTCTATGTCATGATGAAAATGACCCAACAGTACTTCTATGGAACTTTTAATTTTTGCACCAGTAAAATTCTATTTTGTCTTCTCTTCCATCTTTGCTACTGCACCTTCATCCATTAAAATACTGTCTTGACCATTCACACTTCTTTCTTGTAATAAAGAAACAACACTTTTTTTTCTAGATCAGGTTTCCAGTGCTGCCACTGCACTCTTTGGACCCTTTCCGTTCAGCAAGTTGTATATTATTTTTGGAGCTACTTTTTGTGTTCTATCAAGCCACTGACCTCTCTCAGAACATGTGTTATTAGCCATGCTTATTACATGTGCCCAGAAGCCATGAAATGTATTCTTAAGTATGGTCAGGACTTGCAACACGGAATAACCCAAGGAGCATCCGAGTTAAATGGTAATATGGATGCAGAGAGGAGTGGGTGAGCATAGTGAACAATGTGATGGCTCTAATGGAGATGGTTTTGATATGCTTTGTTTGAAGTAGAGCTGTTTAGATTTAGTAGTCAGCTCTCCTGCTTTGAAGAAGCAAGGAAAGGTGGATAACGGAAGGAAGTGAAATGGAGAGGAGCAAGGAGGCAGGAGGGAAGGAGCCAGCACCCACCAGAGGAAAGTAGGCAAACCTGGGGGAAGCACTTGGAATTTTCATCCTCCCTGCCTGGCTGGTTTTGCAACTGTGCCTCCCTTAGCTGTCATCTGCAGCCAGACTTCCTCCCTCATCTTCTCCCTCTCCTATCAAATGCCTCCCAGCTTTCTCCTCTCTCCCTTGTGCTTAGGAATGCTTTCCTCAAAGCTTTACAAAACTCTTAGTGCTCTCCTTCAGGTTTCTCTCTCAAACTTAGCTTTTGCTTGGGGCTTACAAAATTCTTGCTGATTATCAGGCCTTTGGGGTGGGCATGTGTGCACCCATGTGTGTGCATTGAAGGAAAAGGGTCTCTTCTTGGCATGAAATTTATGGTGTTTATTTTGGGCACGTTATCTGCAATCACTTCCTGTTATCTGCATGTTGTGTCTGAGCTTTACAGTTATACTGCAAATACCTGTGTGCATGGACAGTGCTGTAATGCACCTCTGCAGCACTTGTCAGAAAGTCTCTCTAGGCACGAACATACTGCTGTACCTGTAAAGGCTAATAATTCATACATTTTCTGTCTCCAGTAAAAAACTAAGAAAGATCTCCAGTTCTTTTATAGTTCTAATGTATTACACAGGATAATCCCTGCATAGTGTGGTTTGAGCTCCTTTTTTATTCTATGCAGAAGCAAGTATTCCTTCATTTTCCTGATTTACTACACAGCTTTTTCTGTCTTTCCTTCTCCTTATTTTCTCTAATATTTCTTCCAGTTCATGCTTTGACCCTCTTTTCTCTCACTGCAGCCTTCTAGGTTTGAGGAAGAGGTTTTTTTAGAGTAGTTTGGAGGCTCTTCTGTGATAATTCTGTTGTCTTTATCTTCATTTTAACTCTTCTATTCACACCAGCCCGCCCGCCTGCAATGTCACAGGGTTCCATCATCATTTTGGTGGTCCCTCTGTGTAATTGATGCTACTGTGTTGGATGTAGTGCTCTCTTCAGCCTGCACTCATTAAACAGGGAGTACCTTTCATACCATGTCTCACATCCAGAGAAGGAGGATAACTGAATAATCTGCTCATCGCTCACTGGTGAGGCCTTTCGGATGTATGTGTTGGGTTTTAAAGGCTTTATATGAGAATTCCCCTGTGGATTTTTTTCCTATCTATGAAAATCTCTTTAAAATCCTTCAATTGCTAATGAATGTTATTTGCTTAGGCCATCATTCCATGCTGTTTTCATTTTAACTAGATGTCTTCCTCTCATTAGTGCATGTATCCCTCCTTGATAAAAGAACCTGCATTATATGAAATGTTGCCATTAAGTCACATTGTTTGCATTCAAAAGTTGATTCTATAAATCTTTCTTTACTGTGTGGCAGTTGTCACTTACATCTTGTAAAAATTAAGTAAACAAGCCCTCCCTATTTATGGCAAGAAGCAAAAAAAAAGTCAGTGACTACGCAGAATTCCCCTGGTTCAGGCTCTCCTTTAATTTCATACCCATTGAACGGTGGCTTGACAGCAGAAGTTCACAAAACAGGTGGACAGTATGCACTGCAGGCCTTTGTATGTGCCTGAGTTCTCTATTCTTCATTGCTCCCACACAAAGCCAGATTTCCCCTCCTTGTAATTTTATACCACCCTAATTCTGCTGCTTTCATAGAATGTCTCCCATTTTGTGGGAAAAGGGGATAAATAACTGCATCAGTTAGGGTGTATTCTTAACCAAGCGAAATGAACCAGAAATTTCAGGTGACCGAGTCTATTCTTGATGATTAAATCCTCCTTAGGTTGCTAATATTTCATATGGGATTTGAGGACAGCTTTCTTTTATTTTGAATGCAGTATACAGCAATTCCCAGTGTTGGGCTTTTTACTGGGAAATAAAACCAGGTAAAACAGTCTTCTCAAAATGAATAGATTCAGCATTGAATCTCCCCTGTACAAATTCTGTCTCTAGCTTCAGATACCTCCACAAAAGAAAAATATGAGCCCTTCCTGACACAAGGACTGAAATTGAAGTTCCAGGGACAGGGAGCAGACCCAGGGCACTACTATCTGTAATGAGCTATGGCATCTGTATCTAATAAGTGCTCTATATTTGTTATACATTGAAAAAATGGAAAGAAAGAGAAAGACAGTCAAGTCTAAATTACCAAGACTTGAGTTTTATGCATTTCTTTAGTACTCATATGTAGTCACGGAGAAGTCACATCAAGCCACACTGTTCATCCTGTTACTGAGTTACAATAAATATTTCTAGGGGATCATGATAATTAAAAGGAGTCCTAGCTTATGCTATGTAGCACTTCAATTTGCATATTTAAAAGTATAGTGTATATCTTGATCAGATTAACTTTGTGTCCTGGTTCTGATCAGGACAGGCTTATATTTTGCAGTAGCCAGGAGGGGGCATGGCTAGGACTCAGAGATTATTCTGTCAGCTCATTTTCCAGGGATAGGGAAAGGCCTCTCTTCAGGGTGTCAGGCTCACAGTAAATGCTCATTGCATGTTAATCATTCCCCTCTTGTACACTTCTCTTACTGAAATTTTTGCTCTTACTGTTCATTTTCTTATCTCATTGCTGTTTTCAGTAAATTTTTCTTACTCAACCCATGATCTTTACATTTTGTACCTCCAGTTCTTTTCCTCAGCCTACCGAAAGGGAACAGGAAGGGAAGGAGCGGGGCATGGTTTGGAGTGGCTTCAGTGGGAATACTAAATTGGAAAACACCATTCCTAAACTATAGCACTTTGCATTAAGTGTTTTTCTATTAAATGTTTTGTTGATTTGGGGGGTTTTTTTGGTTGGTTGGTTGGGGGGTTTTTTTGCGCAATAATCTGTTCTGTGAAATTAAAGATGTATTTCTAAGATTCAGTGTAAGAAACTGCTTTTGAAAATTCTTGAAATTTGAAGATGATCACAGCTGAATGGGAACCTTCTAGCTCAGGCTCGTCACCACCAAATTAGATCTCATGTTAGCTTTGAAGATACGCAACACCTTTTAGTTCTGAAAAGCTTCTATACTTTTATGTTGTTTGTAAAACCTCGACTACTGTATTTAGGGAATCCAACTTTCTGTCATTAACTACTTACAAAAATTCACAAAAGTCTTGATGCTAGCAATTTTATAAATTGCACATATACCTGGCTTGCCTTAATGAAAACCTCATGTGCTTTTTTCCTCAGACTTTCAGTTCAGTAATGGCTGCATTTTACATCTCCTTTTTATCCATACAAGTATCCCTTCTGCATGAGTGTGAGCTGGCCTCATCTCTCATAGAGAAACACAACTTCCATGCAAAACATGAGCTGTGACCTGGCAGGGAGATAAACGGAATGAAAAGAGAATTCTGATGATTTTGGTTCTCCATTAAACTTGTAGATCAAATCTGGCATGATTTTCATAGTCCTGATTTTCAGACTCATCTTTTGGTTATAAAAGGTTAAATTTATCTTTTTCTGCCCTTCTCTCCTCCACCCCCATCTCCCCCTGCCCCTCTTCATCGCCTGTTGTCTGTTTCAGCACCTGGCTCTTAAATGCAGTACATCAAACATCTTTTGAAGGGCTCAGAGATTAAAGATTGTAAGTTACAATTAGAACAGCTATAATGATGATCAACTCTTAGTTCCTGCATAATGAATAGGAAAATGAGTTACAGAAGACTCAAAGCTTTAGCCAAGATTTGAAGATTGTGATTTTGGTTAAAAAAAAAAAAAAAAAAAGAAGAAGAAGAAGAAGGAAACAGCCTGTGATCTATTTTTTGCATGCCTGAAGTTCAGATGATTCAGGCTCAGGCTTTCAGGTACTTGCTCAACATGGAACATTTCAGAGCTTTTTATTTTATTACCTGAGACACCCTCAGACTTAAAGCCTTCTGTCAAGGCATAGTTATGTTTTCAAGTGACTGAAATGCATTAATTAGGCATTCGGTTGGGGCCTGGGGTGGGGGGAAAGATGTACCTTTTTTCCCCCACTGTGAATGATGGCTGATACAGGCATGTCAGATGAGGTGGTTATTGTGAAATATGATTGATTTGCCTCAGTCTCTGTGATTATTTGCACCTATATGCAAAAACATGTATTTTGCTTTAAATAGCAAAGGAGAGCCTGCATTGTAACAGGAATCATGATTTTAATCAAATGATGCAGCTGTGTGAGCTTTTAAAGTAATTTTTCTCTCAGAAAAGGGAGCATGCATTAGTGTTTTAATGTCATAGAGCAGCCAAGAGATTCTTTAGCAAGAACTTCAGTTGGTGGCAGTGCTGTGGTGTCCTTCTCTTAAGGAAGGACACAAGACAAATGAGCCTGCAAACAATTAAACTGTAGCTCTGCACATGGGCAGCAGTAGGTTGGTGTTTGCCAAAGGCTTGCAGAAGAATCAGTATCCCTAGAGGTGAGGCAGCAGAAAGTGCTCATGGAGGATCCAGCACCAGTTCTGAGTTCAAAAGTGATCTTCAACACTGAGCCAAGACCTGTCTGTAATGAAAGTAACCGGGGAGTTGTTTTCGTCTCTCACCAGTAAAAATGAGCACCCTTTGTTCTCTGAGTGTGTGTGTCTAAGCCACCTGAGGGTTTGGTATCCGTTTTCCAGTGTTGGGACCTCTGTTTCTTACTTAGAACTACTTACGACTTGCATACTTGAGCAGTGGTAGCATAAAATGGCACTCCTTCTCTGCCCTCAGGAGCTAAAATTATTCCAGAGCATTCTGGATATGCTCTGTTGATTGTGCTGGTAGCTATCTTAGCCCTTACTTACTGGGGAAAAAATGCAGACTGAGTGTTTAATATGAAAAAGGATTGTCCTCCTTTATGACTTGCCAGCTACTTGCTCATTATGTTTATTTCCAGCCAGAGCAGGAATGAAATTATGTGAGGAAATTATTTACCAACTTTCTGTTAGCATCTCTATCACCTGCCGGCCTAGAGAAATGTATAGAGTAACAAGTCAGTAGTTCTGAAAGGACAAATTATGTGGGTCCAACAGCAACTTTATCTGATCATTGTGCCACCCAGTTTCACCTGCAATGAGGAAAACAACTTTCTGCATGGTTTCCAAAGCGTATTGCAATTTTGGTCAGAGTTTTGATAAATGTACCCAGTTTATTATGTACAGAGTTTTTAAAGTGTGAGCAGTAGGCTTTTTGTGGGTCCCTGCTCTGGGTTGTATCCAGCCTTGTATATTTACACATCATGAACCAAAATAATCTTGGTCTTAGAAGGTGGTTATAAAAATGTACCAGTGAAAGACAACCTTTATGTATTGCACAGGGAGAGTTTCCACTTTGTTCCCTGCATTTCTATACTAGAAGAGGATTTGCCATGTCCTCAAGAAATTGCCTATTTCAGACATTTCTCCATTACTGAATCCACGTTTCCACTGATGTGTCCTAGTTTTTGTACATCTTGATGGTTAGCAGGAAGGTAAACATGAGAACACATAAATTATATACCTAGAAGGATACCTCTGCAAAGTAGTTTGGGCTGAGGCACGTAATGAATCAGTACGTGATCCTCCATCGGCAAAAACTTGCAGCTATGTTGTTCTGTTTGAACAGCCCATAAACAGCCTAAGGCAGTTTAATACTTTGCATATCTCTGCCTATTTATGCCCATGTTATCTAGTCTGATAGCCT
Organism: Aphelocoma coerulescens; assembly: GCF_041296385.1. NCBI lineage: Eukaryota > Metazoa > Chordata > Aves > Passeriformes > Corvidae > Aphelocoma > Aphelocoma coerulescens. The sequence continues at coordinate 75,937,665 of NC_091015.1, read as the reverse complement.
CAGTCTTCACTGCATGTAATGAATATGATTCAGCCTCACTTCTGAGCTGAATATAAAGGATACTACAGTAAAAAAACAGAGGGTTTTTTTTGTCTTAGTTATTTTCAGATTCAAAATACTGTATCAGTACTTGCAATCACCAAGTGCTCCAAGTGTAGGTCGATGCTTAGGAAAGGCCTTGAAATTATCACTTCTTAGTTCTTTATCTTTTCATGGTTTCTTTATCGTTTCACAATTTCTTTATCTTTATCTATCATGGACCAGGCTCCCACCATGGAATTGGGGTACGTGCAACTGCAAACCTGACACCAAGGAGCCACTTCAAGGGTGTGTGGTTTTAGGAACAGCCTGTACATCTTGGAACATCACCTCAGTGCATTAGAGGGCCTGTGTCTTAACCCTTCTATGTCTCAGTTTTCCTACCTGTTCAGTATGTGCCCTACCACCTCTTTCATGTGTGTGATGGAGCTATTTAGATTGTGGAGTCCTTAGTTCTCCATCTAAGAAGAAAATCTTGCAATGTTTTTAAAAGAACTACCCATAGCACTGTGGGGCATTCCTGCTCTAACATTAAGCTTTTATCTTTCAGAAAAAGGATACAAAAGAGAGGAAACCTGTTTCCCCTTCAGATCTTTTCTGTTTGCGAAAGGGCATCAACATCCACAGCTTTGCAGGGTTTTGCACAGCAATAATCTTCATTGTGTTCAACTCCAGTTCTGTGCACAGCAACCTGTTGACTAATTACTCCTGAACTAGTTTGACATTTCTAGTGCACAATTTAAAACATTCAGGAATAAGAAGATATTTGCTTTTCTTGTCTACCAATTAATTATTTCAGGAATAATCATCCCCTGGAGCTGGGAGGAGAAAAACATAACAGATCACAGGTTGTGGCGCTGTATCCGTCGAAAATCCAAGGCAAGAATCAAAGGCTGTGTTTTATTCTACCCCAAATGAAATCCCACTGTGACATCAGTATTTGCTTTGTACTGATTGCATCCCAGGCTGCCGAGCAGAGAGCAAGGAGCTAAGAAATCCCTATGCTGATAATAACCCTCACTTGTCAATTAGATGGCATTAGCGGTGACTGCACAGTCGCACAGTTCCGCTCTGGTCAGATTTTAGTTTAATTTTTAAACTTCACTTCCATCTCGTGGTCAGGTCAGGCATTGCATGCAAGAGGGATTGCTCACTGTCTTGGCAGTTTTTAAGCCCTAATTTTTCAGGCCTTCTCATAGGGCAGCTTGTGTCATGGTGTAACTCTATCTATTGTAAACGCGTATCATTGGGTTTGGGTTTGCCTTCTTTTCCTAGAGGTGTCATTATGGGGCTATTTTACACAAAATCTTGTCCCTGTGTGATATAGCATCTTTCAGCAAAGCTGGTTTTTTGTTGTTTTGTCGTGTGAGGGGTTTTTTGTGTGTTTGTTTGGGGTGTTTGTTTGTTTGTTTTGGGGTTTCATTTTGGGTTTTTTTCAGATAAAGTGAGGCAAAACGTCAACCAGTATGGGGAAAATTTTGTGGTGCAGCACAGCTAACCTATTAACTCCTTCCCATCTGAGCAGCATTCACAGTCTTTCTTATTTCTAGCTCTAAGACAGAAAGCCCTGCCCTCTTCTTTTGTGACACCTCAGCTATTCATAAGTTATAAATTTTTGTAATTGTAGCACTAATTTTTTCTGGATTAATGACCGGAAGATGATGAAGGGAAGCAGCGCAAGTTAGCTGCCATCAGAGAGAAGGAGGAGGAGAGATATGGATGCCTTCTTAGGCAGTAGAAAGACATTGTACTAGTTCAGCTATTAAATGAGATCTTCATTTTCAAACCATATCTCCTTGGGTAGCCACTGTCCAGTGTTTGTTTTCCTCCAGCACAGCTCTCCACTTCTTAAAGCCAGTCAGCCTTCTAAGGGTTTCTGAAGGCAGAGGGAAACTCACTTTTACACGCTTAAGAATGTCTATCCCTGTTCTTCAATAATTCATGGCTTCACTGTGGGTTAAGAAATAATGCAGGAAAAAAAGAGTTAAAAATTAAATAAATTTTGTGACTAGAGAGCCTTCATATTAAAGAGCTACCTACATGGCAGCCATGAAAAGCTACAAAGAGACATATTTTTTCCATTAAGAGATGAGTTAATGTCAATGAGAATCTAATTTCTGCTACCTTTCTTTTTGATTAAAAGTGGTGCCTTTCCCTATAGTAAGAAAGTGTAGTCAGTAATTTGTGACTCAAGTTTAAAAAAGTTTTATTTCTCATCAGAAGGCTTGATAATGTAGGAAAAGAAAAGATCAGTTAGTTTCCTGATGCTTTAACGATCCAGAAAATAACAATTAATTAGATCAATTTATCTTGTCCATGAGCCCTAATCCTGCAGCATTAAAGTAAGTAAGTCTTGTTATTGACGTAAAGATGTGAAAGTTAAAATGTAAATATGAAAGGATGCCTTAGATATTAAAAATGTGGACAACTCACTGGAAAATTGTGGACAACTCACACCAAGTCAAAATTGTTAAACTTTTCTATTTTGACTGTTTTCTTTACTGGGGGATTGCAAGTCATGGCCCAGTAGCTCAGTTTATATCCTAGAAAAAAACTCTGTTAAAGGAAGCAGTCAGTGTGAAGATGCCTGTGTGGGGTTGTACTGAATTTGGATTTATCTCCTCATTGCAGTCTGTGACTCCATCCTTCTTGTATCATCTGCATGTGCCTTCTGCAGTACCTGTTCTATGCTTTCACTTGTCATGGTTTTAAGTCACTTTAGTCTTCTTTTTCACAAATTTGAGGTGCTTATCTCACTTGTAAGAGGTGTTTCTATTTCTGAGATCTGCCAGGCTTGTAGTAACAAAGTTCCAAAGAATTAACCACATACTCTGTTGCCTTTCTCTGTTAGTGTGGTAAAATGGACAAACTAAGAGGAAAGAACCTGAAATGAGTTTCTGAAACTGACGTGTAGCACAGAGACCACGAGTAATCACTTTATCAGTACAGTTTCATGCGTCATTTCGTCATGATGTTTTTAACAATACTTAGAGAAGAAAATGCTATTCAGCTTAATATACTGAGCTTTTGAATTTGGTGGGGCTCCTTCACCTTCAACTTAGAAAAAGATTGCTCCAGTGCCCACATTATCATTTAATTATTCTGAAATAACAGTTTTGTTACTAATTACATAAAAACACCATCCATCCTTTACTAAATTTGCAGTGCCTGACTGTTAGAAATTGTGTTGTCATAATAAGGGTGGTTTCCTTTATTTGCTTATGCTGAGTTGCAGAATCTATAATTATACGCACGGATCATCAATTTTAGACTTGTTTGTATAATTATAAGTAATTGAACATGAAAGCAATTTAGAAATATCAGACTATAAAGTACTCTTTCTATTGTGGAATTGGAATAATTAGTAGATTAGAGGGATGATCGTCAGTTAAGAAAGAACTTCATAATTTCATAGTAATTTGAATATAAATAAAAAAACCACAACTTCAGCAGCAGCTTTCATTGCTTCCAATCAGGGACAATCAGATTTTCAAAGTTATTCAGATATGTACACATTCAGAATGATTTTGAGTTGGTCTAATGTGTTAATAAATTAGCACAGTAAATTCGCCCACTAATATTTTATGGACTGTATTCACTGTTGTGAATACAGGCATTATTAATAGCATTATTAAACTTATTGACAATACCTTTTATTGCTAAACAAATGAGAGGTCTATTAAAGTGAGCATTTGTCTTTTCTCAGTATTCACCATACATAGAAAAGAGCTTCTTGGTGATTGCAAACAAACTTGCTGAAAAGCTGCTGGGTGCAGAGGGAAACAACCATTCTTCACAGGTGCATCAAAAAAATGCAGGTGTGAGAGTACAGACACTTCAGTGGTCTCAGATGAGGCCGCTGACATTGACTTTCTGTCTCTTGAGAGAGCAGATGCTCTCAACTTCGAGCAGGCCCAGAAAGGTCAGAGCCGGGGCTTAGTTGGGAGTGTCAGAAAGCTGTGCTGGTGGACCTTGCTCCTCACGAGGGCTTCCACATTGTAACCTCCAGGGTCCCACAGCTGCCAGCCACTGGTGCTAATCCTGGCTGCAGAAATGAATTTCACCAGGGCTGACGTCACCTCCCCACTGCTGAAGGCAGGGATGAAGGGAGAGGTGGCATCCTCTGCTGAGCTGCGAGAGGCAGGCAGGAACTCTGCCAGCGCCACGCCAGGTGAGTTGTGTGAGTGTTCAGATGTTTTTATGCATCTCTTCACAAGGATGCTTCTTGTTCCTCATGGTAGAGTGGTGATCAGCTCATTCCTCCTGATGAGGATCAAGGGAAAGAGAGCTGCCTGCATGCTCTGGGTCCAGAGGAGAAAATAAGCTTAACATTCAGGGATAGATCATCTTCTCTTTTTTTATCTTTTTATTGATATTTCTGTGGCTGACACTTGTGGTAGTTGGGTCTTCAGTGTGCTTCTCCACCAAAAGGTAGTGCTTGGAGCACTGTTGTCTCTCCCTCATATGAACTCAAGTCAGCTGTTTTTTTTGGGGATCTCACAAATGTCTCTGATCACAGGAGACAGGTATTTGGGACCAGGTTACAAAACTGTTTGAAAAAATGGTGGTTTCTGTATTCCCACCTCCAGGGGGTAGTAGCTGACAGCAAAGTACTTCATAGAATTTCTTGTTATTCTCCCCCAAAAGGAAGCCACCTTCTATAATCTTACATCAGTTTTATTTTGCTTATGTTTTATTTCTCTTATCTCAACATAAAAGCAAGAGGTGTTTAAAAAATAAGCAAATTTCCTTGGATCAATAGCATTTTCTGCCAACCCTGAACTGAAAGTTGAAAGGAGCAAAGTGAGCCAAACTCAACAAAATCCCTAGAAAATGGGCAAGCATAGCACCACCTCCTCAGCATATGAAAGGAAATTTTCTTGCAGTCCGATCCGTGGCAGTTTTTGGGTTGATGCAGAGATTTCAAGCCTAGATAGGTTATTGCTCAGCTCTGCATTGTTTGGAAGCGCCATTATATGCTGGTGTGCCACACATACATAGATTTTGTAGCACTGACACCTGGTGGCAGGAGGCAATGTGAACTCCGAGTGGCAGTCTGGCAAACAGGGCTCCAATAGTCCACGCACTTTTCTCATCCCTATAGTTTTGGTGTATTTTCCAGTAAATGCAGCACTTGGTAAAACTAAATAATTGTGGAAGATTTGGGTCTTACTAATGCTGCTACAGTATAATAGTGAGTAATAATCAAAAGCTGATGACAACAAAAATCAGTAGCCGTTAAGTGGTAATTAAAGTTAAGGAGATGGAAAGGAGATGGAAGACAAAAAGCTGAAGATACCAATTCAAGGTATTCCTTTCATTTTGATAAAAAAAATGTTTCATGTGGCCTAAAGAAGTTATTAAACACTCACCAATAAAAATTTTGGAAAGGTTGGAAAGGAGAATTCTCTTCTGCTCTCTCTTGTTGGGATTCAAAAGTGTTAAGCGGTTCATCATTTTTCTTTTTTATCCATGTTTTTCTGCTCCTCTTTTCTGTCACATTGTCTCCAGTGAGTCTCAGGCTTGCATCTGGCTGTGATCAGAGCACTCTAACAATTCCAATACAGTGCCAGAAGCAGGAGCGCGAAATCATGAGACATGCCCCAAAAGACAATAAAACTTCCTGAGATATTTTTAAATTAAATTTGTACTGCTTTGTATTTGTGTTCTGGAGTTTGCGATATGAGGGATCACATTTTCAGGACTATCCTTACAATTAGGACTGAGGCTTTGTTTTGTGTACTTTCTTTCTTTTTTTTCCCATTAATAAAATCTGGTCCTGGTGTGCTCACCTGGTTCCATGAGCTCGGACCTCCAGAGAGCTGCCAGCTCCTGGGAGAGTCACAGGAGAGCTGTAGCTTGGCTGCAGTAAGCATCTGTGGAACTGTAAGTCTCCAAACACCCAAACCATGTCTGTATCTCTGTATCTAAGCAGACCTTGGATTCCCCTAGGAGACAGTCACATCCCTCATGGCCCAAGGTAATAGTGACCCTTAATAGCATCTCTCTTTTCTTGAGCATATGAATTCAGATCTTTAGAGAAATCGTTCCCAGGATAATGTTTCTTATTATTAGTGTCAATAAGCAATAGCTGAAATTCTCAGTTAACTCACCAGATTTTTATATGACAAAAGCTGTCTCCTGACAGGCAGCACTTGTAATTTTTCGTTATCTGCTAGGGGGCAACATCTGTTAAGTAATGTTATCTGCTCTGTGTGATTAATGCCGAGATCTGTAACAGCAATACAGTGAAGAGGATGCACAAAAAATTACATACAGAATTTCTGTACTTGGAGGGGTTAAATAATAAGTAACATGGAGATGCAAAGAAAGCTAAGAACAGCAATGGCCAGAGATCCTGATTATATTTAGATGAACAAACTCTAGCTTGCTTCATGTAGACAGGTGTTCCTCTGGTAGGTATAAGCACAGACAAGTGTTTAGCTTCCTCATGCAAGGTGCGAACGGCCCAAGCAGGTAATTCTGCACAAACGTAGTTTCCACACTACAGGCATTGCAGTGAATGCTGCTGTGCTGCCACTGGCCAGTGAAGTCTGGTGACTAGCTCCGGCTTTTGCAGAAACTTCGTCTCTTTGCACTCGGTCTTGCACTCATTTGAAGGTGTAAAATAATTAATTGTAAATGGTTCTAAGGATTTACATTCAACACCAGAAAACAATGCAAGTAAAAAGGTGTTTCATGTTTATTGACCAAGACAGAGAGAGGGAGAGGATTTGTACCCAGATTTAACACCAGTATAGGTCTGATCACAAATTCAAGATCAAAGAAATAAAAAAGACTGCAAGTCTCTTCACAATTGTCGTGGGTTGGGTTTGTAACCGGGCAGAAGCACCAATTAGCGTAGTGGTTTGGGCTAAAATACTCATTACTGTTTATCTTCTGTGAGATAAGAATTAGGAGAAATGCAAAGCAGGCACCAAACTTGAAAGAATATAAAGAAGTTTATTAACAGACAAAGGGAAAAAAAAAATTATACCACCTTCAAAACTCTCCTCCTCCCCTCACCTTCCTCCCTTCTCCCACTGACAATGTAAAAAGACAACAATGTTCAGTCTGTTTACCACTTCCATAATAACCTTGTTCAGTCCATTTAGAAAGAGAAGTCTCTTCTTGCTCGTGCTATGAAAACATTATCACAATGAGACAGCCACCCACTTCCAAATATTGTTCAGTCCATTTAGGAAGAGGAGTCTCTCTGCTCTCATGTGAGTCCCTTCCCCCGACTTGCAGCTTTTCCCGCAACTGCTTTCGAGGGTCCACTCTTGAAGTTTTTTGGGGTACAATTTTAAGGTTGAGCCGTTCAGAAATAAAAAAGAACAGAGGCCCTTCTCCTTCCCTGGGAGCAAAGGGTCTTCCTCATCTTCATCTTTAAGACTATCTCTGGGAGCATCTCTAGGAACTGAGGTTTTCTCCTTTCCCGTTTGGAGCAAAAATCCTCATCTGGTTTATCTCTCCCTGTCCAAACTTCTCATGAAATTACAGCTCTGTCAGCATCTGCCTATCTCAGCACAGGTGCTTTTGCTTACGAGTTGAACACTCCACTCCCCATATCTTCATGAAATTACAACAGGATACTCTGATATATCATAGCTTCACAACAGACTTTCAGCTTTAAGCATCTCCTCTCTCTCTTCCCTCAGGTTTTCAGCTCTTCACAGCAATAAAAGGGTTAATCTCACCTCGGCCTTACAGCTGGAATGTGGCTTATCGCTGTTGGTCACCTGACCTCTGCCGGACAGAGGTGCCGCTTTGCTGAAATCTTGGCTGCAGTGGGGGTGGGGAGGTCCGAGCCGCTCCGGCTGCCCAGGGCAAGGTGGGGGGGGGGGGGTTCCACGGCTGGAACAGGCCCATCGGCTCCAGGCTGGCCGTGGCCCGGCCCGGCCTGGCCCAAGCAGGGCCTGGCCAGGCCCGCTGGCCCCTGCACGGGGCCTGCAGCCACCTGTCCCAGCGCCGGAAACGAGAGAGAGCTTGGAGGGGGAGTTTGTCTGTTCTTAAGTGTGTATCACAGAGGCGGTCACAACTTTAAGTGGCTTAAAGAATTGTCCATATTCAAACTGGCCAGCTGATAGGTTCTATCAGGTCCCAGAGGAGACTGTAAACACCCCTTAGCAAGGACATCCCTTCCGGGACTATGCTTGCTAACCTATCACATTCTCCACCCCTCACCTCTGTGAAGACACATTTAAGAATTATTATCAAAATTACATTCAACTTCTGCTATATTCCACCCCTAGGTAGTTCAGTACAATTACAATATAAATTTTTCACTGTCATGCTACTTAACTTATGACTTAATACTTGCTTTGCCCAGTATTTCTCCTAATTCTTATCTCACAGAAGATAAACAGTAATGAGTAGTTTAGACCAAACTACTACACTAAATTGGTGTTTCTGCCCAGTTACAAACCCAACCCGCAACACAATTCATAAACTTTATGCACAGTAGGATACAACAAATGCATGTTAGGTAGTGTACATCTTTTCAATGTTTATTGGCATCTTTGACCATTTTCTTATGCCAAGCCTAGTCTCATGTTTGGATAATGGTGGCAGTTACTGTATTACCTTCCTGCTCAGGCTGAACTCTGGTGCACTTCACCCAGGAGAAACTCATAGATGAGAAAGTTTTTTGAAGTGGTTAGTTAGATAGCACTGCTTTTATATTGCTTGATTGTGAAATTCAGGAACATGTATTCACGTATTTGTTCTAGGACATGCCTACCTGTTGGCAGGTGGTTGGTATACCCACTGGGGACATATATTTTATGAGCACTAAACTGGATTTGCAAGAAAGAAAGAAATTCACCATGGAAATAATTCAAGAGATAAATAATCCAAGAGAGAAATAGTAGGAATAATTCAGTTGTTTTTTATTAAAAACCCCTGAATCCTTTTAAAACTAATATACATGAGTGGGTGCATTTAGCAGAGCGTGAATTTTGTAAAATGTAAAACAGGCACAGACATAACCAAGTGAGTTCTTTTTCTTACCCAAGCAGTCCAATTGAATTCTTTACAGGATATACAGGCCCTCGGGAGTGTGATGAGTGGTTTAATTAGTTTTAAACCATCATATTTAATCAAGCACTGTGCATTTTCAAATGGCTACATTCATTCCACTTCTAGGAAGACTTACAGATCTTTTTATCATTAGTAGACTACGAGACTTTGGAGCTCTATATTCAGTGTGAAGCAAATCTCTTTAATTGACACCACTGTGTTGTAAAACTAAATGATTATCCTCAAAGTCAAACCTTAAACCTATACTCAGCTTACAAGAAGGATGAGCCATTAGACATTTCTAAGCTAAAATTTTAATTGGGATATCATTCATCTGCAAAGCAGCCAGAGTTCATTCTATTTATCCCTATGATAAGACGCTCCAAAAGGCGTACATGATAGGACAGTGGACCAAAAGAAAAAGGGAATATACCCATAACAATTAATTTCATTTTGCTGAACAAATTTTTCAATCAGAGCTGCTATGAGACAACTGAAATATTTGGTTTGCATTTTTATAAACTTCATTCATCAAGCAAATATCAAAGCAAAATAATGACATCTTAACCTCTCACTGTACTAAATAAGCTTTAATTAATTTAAGTGAAGAAAAAAAGAAGGAAAAAGGCTCTTGTGTGTTGTGATTTTTGATTGGATGTAAAGGAAAGTACAGAAAATACATCTTTATTAAGTTTCCATGTGGAAACATACTTGCAAACAAAGAAGCCGGTTTGCACCATGGTTTTTTGCTGTGTTTAAGCAGGTTTGAGCTTTGCTGATGCTATAAAACAAGTGGTGCAAAGTCTGATTCTTACTTGGACACGGGGACTCTGCTAGAAGCTCCCCGTAAGATGCTGAGAGGATCAGGAGCAGGTTGTGTGCCCAAGATTAGGCTGCAGCAGTGTGGGGAGAGGTAGCCCATTGCTCCTGCAGCCTTGCCAGCTTTTTTTGTTAGGTGTGTACCTGTCCTTCAGCTCCTCTGTGCGGCATCCGTTGGGGGAGCTCCTGGGTCCTGGAAATAATCGCTTTTATTGATATGATCTGGACCTGTCACACATCTTAGTGCCACTGTTGTGCTGTTCACAGATTCACAAAAATGGACAGTTGAGGTCAGTTTTGGTATTTTTCTATGAAACTCCATACTTTTTGAACAGTGTGGCATTAATATCAAAAATAACTTCATCTGCCTTTTTTACAAAAGGTTTATATAGTGGATTCCAGAAAAAGTCTTTCAGGAGAGTTTCTCCTTGTTAGACAATGACCACCATGAGATTTTGAAGCATGGAATCTTATGGTCTTAAATTTTTTTTTTCCCTGATATTTATTACCATTCTAAGTAGAGAATTAGGTTTTAAGAGTCTGCACTGTCTCTTAGGGAAAACAAGAGACAACTGTTTTTCTTTACCTGATAGATGGCACCACCATGCCTAAGTGCTTTAGAATAGCATATGGTTATGATTCTCCAGTCTTCATTAATTGCACTGCTAATATTACAATAAAACATAGACGGTCTGGTAAACTGGATCCTCTTTAAGTATCCCTACTGCAAGCGCAGTCCTTCCCCTAAAAAGCTTGCAATGTAAATAGACAAGATTGCCAAGAAGATGAAGGGAAGTGCTTGCTGAGGGAAAGGTAAAGTGATTTGCACAAAGTCGCCCAATCAATTTATTAGAGAGCTAAAAATGTACTTCTCGATGTCCTTAGAACTTAGGTGGAGGGTTTTTTTGCTGGTGACAGATTTAAGGTTTGCTGTCTCACAGTCCTTCTGATCTAGTCCCAGGATTTACAACACTGCAGTAAAATTTATAGCAAAATTTAAGGTATCAGACCTGAAAACTGCAGGAGTCTTATATATGGGAAAGTTGTACTGGGTCACTTTTAGGTGCTTCTAAAATTGTATCAGTCAATCTTTTACCTTGTACATAAAAATACGATGAGTAATTCCCCCAAAAAACCTCTTACACTGCTCTGAGTTTTCTGTATATGTGAAATACCCAATACACAATTTAGCCTGAGGGCAAAATGTTTTCCTGGCATTTGTTAAAAGTAGTACCAACTGGAAGCATCCCAAGTTCATGACCTCATGATGGACTAGTGAGAAGTTCTCCAGCAGAATGGTTTCTTTTTTCCTACCTGCAAATGCTGATTCATCAGAATGATACTGATTACAATGTTCTTTGGAAAGAATTCAAAGCAGACAAGAAATTACAATGTTCTTTGAACAGAAGTCAGAAAAGAAAGCAAGTGAACTTTTGCTGGAAATCTCTCAGACTTCCTCTGCCTGGTTTCTCAGCATCCTGTGGTCTGCCTTTTAAAGGAGCTGAGAGCGTGGAGCACTGGCAGTGCTGGTTCCCCAGTTCCCAGGCAGGCACATCCTCAGTGAGTACCTCTTGTTAAGGCAAAAATTCATCCTCTCAGCTGAGGGTGAAGGTAAAGAGCACAGAGGAGAAGAGTGGACCCCTTGGCCTTCCTGACTGGGGGAAGAGGGGTGTCACTTGCCTTAAACATGTGTCTGTAAACAAGGAGATACAGATGTACACAGCAAAATTCTGACCCATGATCCCTTTTTTTTTTTCTTGAATCACCTGCATTCACTAATGCAAAACACCTTTTTTTATGGAGAATTGGGATTTTGGAAATGGAATACTGATTTTTGTCTTCTGTGGCACAACAAAAGCATCCATGTGAAATCTTCACAAGTTGAATTGGCTCTCCCTCCATACCCCCTGGGCTCTGCTCAGTGATACATTTACACATTAGAAGTGGGAAGAGATGATACTCCAATATTCTTCACTCAGATGCAATTCTGCTAAGTGCTGGCTAGGGGAAGCCTTTCACTGTGAAAGATGCTCTGCAGCAGGAAGGTCTGGGACTTGCTGTCAACCACAGAACAACGCAGACTTCCAAAAAACCTGAAGTCTCCAGGACAGGGCCTAGATGTTTCATGCTAGCTGCAGAAAGAGGCTTTCCTGAAATGCAGGGACTCTGAAGCACAGCTCTAAAGCCTCACATCCTCATGAGGCTGTCTGAAGTGCTGACGAAAAGACCACAAAGGATTGCTGAGACCAAGGCTACAGCTTGCAGTGCTATAGAGATTTCAAGATTTAAAAAATCATGTTTTTACTGCTGTGAGGTCTCTATCTCCTGCTATGGAGGTACTTTAGCTTCTTTCTTAACTGAACAATCCACCCTATGCCCCTTTCAAGCACAGTGCAGAATCTGGCACCTTTTTGATGTGGTTTTCTTTGTAGTCCTTTAATTTTATTTCTCTCTGAATAAAAAGGGAGAGGCTTTTTCTTTTAGTGGTATGTTTTTCCTCCCCCAGGTACTGTGGTATGATAATTTTCTATTACACAGTTTTGGCAACCACCTCGGACTATGTGTCACTTCTGCTGCTAAAAAAAAACCAGTTCTGTAGGAGAAACAAAGAGATCCTGTGGCAATAAAATGAGTACCAGAATTCATGGAGCTGAAGTTTTGCTGTGAGGGAAGGAAGGTGATTCTTTGGGTTGACATGGCTGCAGAAGCAGTCTCATTGAGTACAGAGCTCTGGGTTCTCAGTCGTGAATGCTTACAGGAGGATGAAGGTTGGGAGCTGAGGCTATAAACTGATTCAGGCTTTGCCAAAAAGCCCAAATAACTCACTGCTCCTCCTTGACTTTTAAGTGTTCCTGAGGACTTCTCTAAAGGATGTGAGAGTCCATATTCCTCTTGTGGCTGGATGTGCAAGTGTATGTCAAGGTTGCCAGGCAAGAACCTTCTTTAAGACAAGACATCAAAGGCTGAAGCCCTTACTGTTACTGCCTTTTTAAAACAGTAATTTGGTACATCTCAAATTCTTGTTTTGTTTGATTTATCTGGTTGTTTTAATTTGCATTCCCCCTTACCCTTAATAATTGTGTCTTCTTTCTTTAGTCACAGACTGGGATTTAACTTGGGAGGGTTGGTGCACAAGGAGCTTTGGTTTGTTCTACAACAGCATCACACAGTTCTGCATCATGTGAAAACTCCTTTCAGAGTAGAATAAAATCCTATGGAAATTGCTGCAGGGAGGTTTCTAGAGCACCTTCTTGCACCTCCTGTAGAAATGTGACTTCTTTTCATTGACACTTTGGGAATTGTTCATATGTGTTGTCATTGAATTGTGACATATTAGACATCAGCTCTGAAGCTGAATTTAGCTGACTGGCCTTTTTTGTATGAGTTCAATTTAGTTTTGGATTTTTTATTTGATTTATTTGAATAAGCTTAAGAAACCAAAAGCAAAAAGGCTGCTAATTGCTAGGATACAGAAGACAAGATGGTCTCATTGCATTGCAAAGGTACGTTTATAGATAAATTTATCATGTCTGAGTACTGGTCAAGCTAGTCAGCTTTGACATTTTCCAAAGTGCTATACAATTCCTGAGAGGGATCCTGGCTGTGATGAGTACAGTCCCACTGACGCTGGAGCAATAAATGCTTTTTGACACAGTGTTTCAAAAGAATTACAGCAGTAGATTCTGGATTGTGCTCTGGTTGTACATAGCAGATAAGGGAAGTTGGATGGCTTTCAACACCTAAGCAAGGGTCCATAGAATCATAGAAGGCTTTGGGTTGGAAGGAACCTTTAAAGCTCATCTAGTCTAACCCCCCTGCAATAAGCAGGGACATCTTCAACTAGATTAGGTCATTCAGAGTGCCACCAAACCTGTCCATAGATTCATAGAATCACAGAATGGTTTGGGTTGGAAGGGACCTCTAGAGATCATCTAACAACCCCCTGCCAAGGAAGGGTCACCTGGAACAGGTGACACAGGAACACATTTGAGAGGGTTTTTAATGTCTTCAGAGAGGAGACTCCATGACCTCCCTGGGCAGCCTGTTAAGTGCTCTGCCACCCTCAATGTAAATAAGTTCTTTCTCATGTTGAGGTGGAACTTCTTGTGTTTCAGTTTATGGCCATTGCTCCTCATCTAGTCACCAGCACCACTGAAAAGAGTCTGGCACCATCCTCTTGGCACCTGCCTATGAGATATTCATATGTGTTAATGAGATCCCCTCTCAGTCTTCTCTTCTCCAGACTAAACAGGCCCAGCTCCCTCAGTCTCTCCTTATAAGAGATGCTCCAGACCCCAAATAATCTTTGTGTCCTTCCACTGAACTGTCTCCAATAGCTCCTTGTCTCTCTTGTACTGAGGAGCCCAGAAATGGACATATCACTCCAGATGTGACCTCACTAGAGGCAAGCAGAGGGGGAGGATCAGCTCCCTCAATTTGCTGGCCACACTCTTTCCAATGCACCCCAGAATACCATTGGCCTCCCTGGCCACAACTGGCACACTGCTGGCTCATGGACAACTTGTCACGCACCAAGGCCCCCAGGTCCTTACTGAATCCATGCTGACTACTCCAAATGACCTTCTTTTGTTTTATTTACATGGTGATGACCTTCAGAATGATCTGTTCCATCACCTTTTCAGGGATGGAGGTGAGGCTGACTGAGTTCTCCTTCTTGTCCTTTTTGAAGATGGGAATAACATTGCATTTAAGGTTGCAAAAAGGCCTCTGAGATCATCAAGTCCAACCATTTAACCTGATACTACAGGTCCATCACTAAACCCTGAAGGTTTCCAGGTTGTCCAGAGACAACCTCTCTAGACAACCTGTTGGAGTGTTTCACCACCCATGTTATAAAAATTTCTTCCTTATATGTAGTCTGAATCTACCCTTGTTTAGTTTAAAACCATTACTCCCTGTCCTATAACTACAGGCCCTACCAAAACGTCTGTCCCCATCTTTCTTACAAGCCCCTTTTAGGTGCTGGAAGGCTGCAGTAAGGTCTCCCCAAGGCCTTCTCTTTTCCAGGCTGAATATCCCTAGCTCTCTCAGCCTGTCTTCACAGGAGATGTGCTTGAGCCCTCTGATCATCTTTGTGGCCTCTGGGTTTGCTCCAGCAGGTCCAGGTTTTTCTTGTGTTGGGGGCCCCACATCTGGATGCAGCACTCCAAGTGGTGTCTCACCAGTGTGGAGTAGAGGGGCAGAATCCCCTCCCTCGACCTTCTGGCCACGCTGCTTTTGATGCAGGATGTTGTTTGATGCTTTCTGGGCTGTGAGCACAAATTGCCAGCTCATACCCCGTATTTTAGTCACCAGCACCCCTAAGTTGTCTGCAGAGCTGCTCTCAACCCTTTTGTGCCCCAGCCTGTATTGATAGTGTGGCTTCACGCAACTTGAAAGTGTGACTGCATATCTGAAGGGTGTATGGACCAAAGGAGAACATGATAGAGCAGGACAAAAGAGAAATTTTATGTCCACCTATTCAGACCCAAAAGCAGTATTTGTGGCCTCAAGGTGGTCCATAAACACATAAAAGGAAGATATGGATCCTCTGTATTGCATTAATCTTAAGTGAACTGCTGGTATTGTGACAGGTTTTTATATTTACTGTGGAAAAAAATTGTGTGGGTTCTTTTAGGCATCACTTTTGAAGTGTACAAATGTTGGGGTTTTTCTCATGAACTCTTTGCAAGTACTGCATCTGTGCTCTCTCATATGTTGAATAAGAGAATAAAAACATTTCTCTGAAAAGTTAGAAAGCAAAGATATAGTAAAAATGCTTGCAGTAAGAGTTCCGTTTAGATCTTTGTTATAAACGATATTTTCATTTTCTACTTAGTAGCATCAATTGCTAGTTCAGCTTCTTCCACCCATTGTCTCAAGGCTTTCTCTTTTTTTTTAAACATTTTTAGATCTTTTTCACAATTCACGCACATAGCTGCACAGGATTTTTGTAATGATTGTTAGTCTTGATAGTTTCCTACTTCTTCTTTGCTCATATAGTAAATTATTTTAAGTGGCAGTGTGGTTATTAATTTCAGAGATGAGTCTTTCAGATGGCTCTTTGGTAGGATGATGAAAAGTGTCTGCTTGATGTTACCGTGGAGATTACTTATGACCCTTTAAGACAGTTTAACGCAGTTTAAGAGGTACGTACAATGGAAATAGCAAGTGTACTAGGAGATTGATTTTGCTCTAGAGAGTTGAATCCAACTGAGCAAAATGGCAGAGGAGCCTGCAGACTTACTTCAAAATCCCACCTACATGCTTCCCTCTCTGCACACAGATTTACAGGATCAGGTGCCAGCTCTGGATACTCTACTAGTACTCTAATGTATTAGTCAAATCCACATCTCCTGAAACTGGAGTTCAGATCCAGCCCTTTGGGTTTTGGCAAACTCAGCTACTGCAATGTTCAAATACATTTCCATTGGTTGTATCTGTTCCAAAGGCAGGACACTCATACAGACTGGTTTCCAAAATCTCCCATTTATAGTGCTCAGATACCTATTTTTGTCCAGTTAATGATTGTTTTTTGGCTTTTGGTAGCTTCTCTTCATGAATTTGCTAGAAAAAAAATTAAAAATTGTTTACATAAACATTTTTCATTAACAGTCTAGATGTCCCGGGTACTTTCTATGTTTAAGAAGCTCAAAGTGGTTGAAGTGAGGCATCTTCTGTATATGTCTTCTGACAATCTTCTTAAATGTGTGGTTAAAAAAAAATATTCTTTTGGTCTCTGTCAGTTCTTTTAAAAAAACTAAGAGAACAGTAATTTTGCTGTGCACCCACCTGATTCCAGCTCTGTGAAACACTGATCCTTCCAATGCCAGCAGCTCTTTGGCAGGTTGCTTAGGCCACAGTTCACAAGCAGTTCTCCCCTGGGGGCATGAGATGTATGCCGGCACTGAATATTAAGGTTGCCTGGATGCCACACTGAGCACAGAGTTTAAAACCTGTATTGGAGTCTTGTCTCTGTAAGCCCTCAGGACAGAGCTTTCTCTAACACACAAGGCTGTGTGCTTTGCAGATGTGCATTATACAGCTCTTCTCCCCGATCTTGCCTAGAATAGAAGTTGCCCTATATGCAGTGAGGGCATGAGGGAAGACCCAGGCAACTACAAACCTGTTAGTCTAACCTCAGTTTCTGGAAGAACTATGGAGAACATTAAACTGGATTGTTCTGAAGGGCATTTAAAAAAATCAGCCACAGTCAACATGAGTTCACAAAAGGGAAGTCCTGTTTCACTGATACCCTTTTACAGTAAGGTCACCTGCCTGGTGTGTGAAGGGAAGGTGGTAGATGTAGTTTCCTGGATTTTTGTAAGGCTTTTGATACCATCCCTTACGGCATCCTTCTGGACAAGTTGTCCATCTCTGGGATGAGTGGGTACACACTGAAGAACTGGCTGAACAGCAGGATGCAAAGGGTTGTGGTGAATGAGGCTACATCTGGCTGGTGACGGGTCACCAGCGGTGTTCCTCAGGATCAGTTCCAGGGCCAGCACTGTTCAGTGTATCTGTCAGTGATCTGGGGGCACAAATTGAATGCCCCATTAGCAGGTTTGCTGATGATATGAAACAGGGAGGTGCTGTTGACTCGAGGGACAAGAGTCCTTGCAGAGGGATAGAGTGCTGCATTGGGCAGCATCAATGAGATGAAATTTAACAAGTCCAAATGGCTGGATCTGGCTCCTGGGATGGAGTATCATGGGCACAAGTATGAGCTGGAGGAGCAATGGCTGGAGATCAGCCCTGTGGAAGGGGATCTGGGAGTGCTGGTCAGTAGCAGCTCCGTGTGAGCCATCGTGTGCCCTGGCAGCCCCAAGGGCAAACCTCATCCTAGGGTGCATTGAGCACAGCACAACCACCCCCCAGGAGAGGGGATTTTCTTGAAATTCCTCATACTACAAAGAGCTTTAGGTAGCCATCCCAGAGCTTTTTAAGAAACTTGTTCAGTAAAGATTCCACACAAGTCAGTAGATCTACAAAGGGTTACATTTTCCTT
This sequence comes from Aphelocoma coerulescens, assembly GCF_041296385.1. NCBI lineage: Eukaryota > Metazoa > Chordata > Aves > Passeriformes > Corvidae > Aphelocoma > Aphelocoma coerulescens. Next base: position 75,919,778 of record NC_091015.1, on the reverse strand, counting down.
CAGGTGCTGGCCAGAATTCCTTGCAAAGTTATGGAGATACCCATGGAGTAATGAATTCTCTCTGTGGCTCAAACTGCTTTTCTACCACTGCATTTAGATTTGACTTTAAAGCCAAATCTCATCATGTTTGCTTCTTCCTCCTGTTTTTAGTGAATGCCACTTGCTTGGCCCTTGTGAGTCTACAGCCTCTTTTTACAGTGGTTGACAGAGCTATTGGTCACATTTGTCACCCTTCTCTTAAAGGATACTGAGGACCAGCAATTTTCATTCTCCTGCTTTTGTTATGGCTCCAGCTACAGCATCCAGATTGATTGGGTAGAGGAGACTCATGCATTGTCAAGCCAAGCAACTCCGACTGTATTTTTGCCCTAGTACAGCTGTCTGAGTATTAAAAAGGATCTTATGTACATTTATGGTTGAACTGTGTACGTATTCCTCACATAGACACAGAGTTATTTTGCTTATTAGAATTACGTGGCCTTTCAATATAGAGAGAGCTACAACCCTCCTTATTTTTTAAAGTGATGGGTTATTCATTAAGAAGAATGTAAGATGTGGGTTTGGAATAATTTTCTGTCCTTTAACTTTTAGCCTTAGCTTCCCCTATGTCTTTAGCCAAACAATTTTACTATCCTACCTCAGTGGGCCTTATCTGTAAAAGAATTAGTTATCTCTGAATTTCAAAGGAGTGTTGTAAGGATTAATTTGCTATGCTTTCTGTTGAATGTTTTGGAAAATGATTGATGCTAAGTAAGTATTATTGTTTCTAAAGCATTTTTGTTCTGTGAGTTTTCTCTAAAATACAGCACTTTTATGCTAAGAATATTTATAGTGGGGGCATTTTTCTTAAAACACCATGCATTTAATTTGCCTCTGTGAAACACTACATAATATGAACTTTATTAATAAATTGCTCCAAGTGTTACAGACAAAAGACTGAATTCAGAAACCCTCAGTATCTTACTGAAATGCCTCGTTATTTAGCAATACTTAATCAAATTAATCTGCAGTAAATCTCTCTGTGTCATTAAAATTCTGCTAGGCATTCACTTTATTTCTAGGGACTTTGAAGTAGACGAGGCTTTGGATTTGTTGGGTTTTGGGCGTTTTTTATGTGTTATATTGAGGAAAAAAAAAATAATTCGATAGATGTTTCACAGAGATACAGCATTAAGAACAAGTCTGTCTAGCAAAACTAGAATAATGTATTGCTGTCTCTGTTTCATGTTTATGTTCTGCTTGACACAAAATAGATTTGCCTATTTCCCACTTTGATAGGTCTTAAAGCTTTTTTACAATTTTGATGAAATTAGATTTTTTTCATATTTATCTCTACCGTGCAGAAACAAGAGGCAGTTGGTTTGGACAGACTGTACTGAATTCAGTGAACCTGGTAGAGCTGCACTAAGGATTGATGGCTACCCAAAATGTTCAGACTTTCTGTTGGAGCACAGCACACAACTTCAGGGTTTCTCATGGAATCCCAGCTCCCCAAGTCATGTGAACATGCTAGAATCACAACTGCTTAATGAGGTTTATTTTTAAAGCACAGAAAGTAAAAAAATAGACCAACCACACATAGCAAATCAAAGAACAGTTGTACAGAATGCTCTTCTATATTTATTACTGAGTTTAAAATACTAAAATCTAAGATCTGGGGGGTTTTTTCAGACTGCACATGATGAAACTAGCAAGAAAAAGCTTCTGATTCTTCAGTAAATGTTGATCCCCTTAATGAGAGTCCACCGTGCATTTCTAAGCTGTTGTTATAAGCAGCTAACCTGGGTCACAGCCTAGTTGAGGCTGGAGACTGAAAAATTCAGTTGAGGGGAGAACTCTTTACTGGAGCAGACAAGCGCAGACAGTTCAAGATGAAACTGGGTGATGCCTTCTGTCAGGTTACCAAGGATGTTCATGAGATGACCATTAGGTGTTGCTTTCCTAAACTGTTCAGAGTAGCACCAGTCCACTTGACTTGCTGCTTCCCATTCAGCTAGTGATTTATAGGGGGGTAACTGTGGTACACACTGTTGTCTTTTTCACAAGACAGGTAATAGATTTTGATTCACATCGCCATTGGATGGACTTTACTCTGGGTTTAAGCTCCCCTTTTTCTCTTTATCGTAAAGGTTTCTGCTGAAAAAATAAGATAAAAAAGTTAAACAAGTACTATATGTCCCTTCCAGAGGCTAATAGTTTCAGGACAGTAAAATCACAGAAATCGGTATATTGTCAGCTTTCTGCTTTATGCCTTTTAATACATGCCAGTTTTCATTCAGATTAGAGTCCAACACCAAATCCATCCCATCACTGAATATCCCCTGAGTTAGGGGACTCCCACACTAAAATATTCAGCAACCCAAGTAGACTTCAACAGCATTTTCTTTTTCCTGTTTTTATTGTGAATGTTAATTTCCTGTAGGGTTCCCTGCACGTGCTTTGCAGGGGATAAGTGGAATGGGTAAGGAGAGCGCAGCTTGCTCAAGAGACAAGTGTCAGCATGATGTCATACCCAAAGTGGAAAGGTTTTCAGAGAGAAAAAAAGATGCAGCAATCCCAAGAGACAGCCAGGCCCTTGCTTAATTGTTGTGTGCTGGGAGATCAGCCCACAGTTGTATCACTGTGTCCACAAACATCACCAGCTTAGAATGAGCAAAAAAACCTCACATAAATGGCGGGGCCCAGTATGTGCCTTTCCTTCCAATAGCAGCTCTTTTTCCTGAGCTTATTTTCCAGTGCATGATATTAAACTATTAGAGAGCATCCAAAAGAGGGCAACAAGAAGGGCGAAGGGCCTTGAAGGGAAGCTGTATGAGGAGTGGCTGAGGTCACTCAGTCTGTTCAGCCTGGAGGAGACTGAGGGGAGACCTCGTGAGGGGAAGAGGAGGCGCAGACACTGATCTCTTCCCTGTGGTGCCCAGAGACAGGACCCAAGGGAATGGCCTGAAATTGTGTCAGGGAAGGTCTGTGTGGAATGTCAGGAAAAGGTTCTTCACTCAGAGGGTGGCTGGGCACTGGAACAGGGAAGGGGTCACAGCACCAAGGCTGACAGAGTTCAAGAAGCGTTTGGACAATGTTCTCAGGCACATGGGGTGATTCTGTGCAGGGCCAGGATGTGGATCCCTTCCAACTCAGCATATTCTGTGATTCTATGGTCATGGCTGTCAGCCACCCCTGAGCTCCCTCCTCAGTGAGGATGGCTGTACATAGTAATATTGGGAGCACTTTGGAAAGCTGAAAGATCTGTATTTGAAAGTGCTTCAGGCTGGATTGGATCAGAAGGAAAGTTTCAGAAGGATACATACCACAGACCTGAGAAGCTGCCCATTCCCACTGTGGGTCTGCACACCTCTGTCAGTGCCTCTTCCATCAAGATTCTGGTCTTTGGCTGGCTCTTGCATGCATTTTGGCAGCATGAGGAGTAGCTCTGACCATAAGGAGAATTACAAACAAGAGCTGTGTTATGGAGGAACTTGCCTGCAGAGACAAGGCTGCTGGTAGCAAGACATACTTGGTGTGAGGCATGGAAGAAGGGAAATGCTGGGAAAAGAGAAGTAACAATTACACAAATATGTTACATTACACTGTAAAATCGGTGAAGTGGTAAAAATGAAACTGGCTACCTCATTACACAACTTAAATAGAAAGAAAACAAATAATAAGCAAAACTGTGATCAGGAAAGAAATATGACAGGCAATTTGTGAAAGAAGTTGAAAGTAATCTAGAAGCAGTTTATCAACTGAAGCAAGAAAGCGTATCTGTTCCTGAGGATTTAGGGGGCCTTAAGAAGTATGTCTAACCACATGGGCAGCATCCACTAGAAATGGGAATCTTTTTGTTGGGCCTCACATCCTAGCACCACACCTGGCCATGCAGAGCCAAGCCATTACCTGCAGAGTCTCTCATTATGCACCACTTAGATGCACCACAGCAATGAATAAAATGCTCCTTAAGCTTAGGGCAGATGAAAAACCATCTTGGGCTAGGTTTTAAATCAAGTGCAAATTCCTTTGTTGATCCCACCATGACAAAGTCCAAGAGCTCTCTGTGCTTCACTTGCATTTATAAACACCACCATTCTAATCTTCTTGTGTCCTGCATGATACTTTCCTGAACATTATGATGGAACTGGTCTAACCCAAAATCTCGTATTCAGATATTTTTATCAGATTCCTTTAAACTTTATGAAACTCTGAAATTTTCTCCTTTGAACCCTAGGTATTGAACCTGAATTTAAATTTTAAATTTTCCACTATTTTGTAACTATGGAAACTGTTGGCCCCCCAAATCTGATACACTCGCATTCATACATATCCTCCTCTTCCCAGTACCCATTTCCTTCTTGAGGGCATGTTGCAGCCTGTTTGCCTGTTTATTTTGAACTCCATGTACTGGTGGGTTCCTCTCAAACTTAGGTGGGGTTTACATTACTCCGTAACTCATAGAGTTTTTCTGTGACAGCAAGCCCTGGGAGAGTGCACACTGGGAGAGTTACAAGCTACTACTTGCACAGAGATAGTAGTTCCTTGTCATCACTGGGGTTTGTTTCTCCCGACCTCATATGATTTCCAGATGAGCTTAGCATACTTTGAATCCTCTAATTATGCTGCTGCAGCCATGTGACTGCCTGGCTGAGTAATTCCCTGCAGAAGGAGACAAAACTGCATGTAACAAAGCTCAACAAACAGCGTTCAAAATGTGAACGAGTCGCAGTAGTATACAATACCATACCACTTTGCCTGAAATCTCCTACTGGTGCCACAGCCATGTGGAGGCCTGATTTATGGTAGCAATCTTAGTGATCTGCAGGGAAGAGCATGGGTGGGGAGGGAAGGCTAGATGGACCTTTGGCTTGTTTCCTTGTCACCTAATTCAGAGGTCTCAGTGAGGAGGTAGGAATCCCTGCCTCATGGAGATAAGGAGCAATTGCCTTCTGCACCACCAGGGAGCCCAAATCCATTCTGGCTGTTCTGCAGTGGTGTAAGGTAGAAAGACAGAGCAGTTGGCATCAAATATGCAGCAATCTGCTGAAGACCTTCTTGATTTATAGGTAATATATGTAATAATTATTCTCGTTTTACAAAAAGCCTTGTGCTGTTTTCAGAACGGTTAATAGCACTGATTGTTCTGACCTCTGTATCTTCCTTTCATACGGGAGCTGGTCATTGAATTGCAACTTGTTTTTCGGCTGGCTGACGGCGGAGAAGGGGCTGTCTGGCACGGCAAGGCTGGATGGGTGTGTGTAGAGCGTGTGCATTTTCAGAGCATGACGCTTCGGAGGGCTGTTGCTCAGTTGCCAAAAGCACAGCTGTTGCAGAGTAAGGGAGGGAGCCTGGCAGCAGCCTTATAATCAGGTAGGCAAACGTGCAAACCATATGCTTATTCCTGCCTAATTTTATTGCTCGAAGTGGCAGTGTTATTAGTGGGTAGTGTCTGGGCACACAAAGTCCTCTTTTCTGCCGGTGGCAGTCAGGCGGGGTTGATGAGAGCAGCTGGGTGTGTTTGCCCAGAAGCTGGTATCTATGAATGAAGAGATCAATAGCTGCACTAAAAATCACTGAGCCATCTGGGATTTACAGATAGAGGATTGACTTGCAAATCCTACTGAAATTGAGATCTGCAGTAACTGCTGAATAACAGCACAAGCAATGGAGGTGGCGTAGAAAGTTATCTAGAAGACCTGAAATGGCCTAGTGGTACTTTTCTCAGCCCTTGGTCACAAAGAAGCTCAGGAAAGGGTGAGAAAATGCTGAGGTAGGGGGAAATTATGTTCTGCTGCTATTTTTTTATTTTTAACCCTGTTGTTGACATGTGATTTTGAAGGTACTGCAAGATGATACAAAATGCAGCTATATTTTACCAATACCTGATGGCTACCGAAATCAATCTCTTTCCATCTGCATGTAAACAGGATAAGCCTGTAACCAAGCAGGAGAGGGAGAGAAAAAGGTGGAGACAAAAGAAAATACTTGTTCAGAAAGGTGCCAGAGGGTGCACTTGGAAATGGAGTTTTGAGCCAGTTTTATGCTTATTCTGTGCTCTGTGGTTATGCAGAACTACAGCAGCTGTCAGGCTGGAGAGAGGAGCCAGGAACAAACCAAGACCTGAGAGTGGAAAGAAAGTGTACAGAAACAACTTCTACTGTAGGTGAAGAAAGCCATGCATTTATAGCAGAGACCAGTCATGTCTGTAGTACCTTTCAGCGTGGATTTCAGGTCTGGAATTGGTCTTCCATTGATTAGCAGGGATACTTGCCCGGCTTACTTAGCACAAAGAAATTAAAGTACGGGAAGTGTCCTGTGGGCTTCTGGTTAAGACGTTCTAAAACATGGCCAGGAAGAAGGAAGCTGTTTGCTGGCATGGGGTGCTGTGATTATAGACCTGCGTAGCAGTCAGGTAAGTAGATATGTGTTCATGGCAAGGGGCAGCACAGGTATTCTGCTCTGCATGCTTCTCTGCTGTCTTTTAAAATGGGCACAAACAAATATTGAAACTCAGCCATCTGTGATGAAGCTAGACATCTAAAGGCATCTAAGTAGGAAAATAGTAACGTGGAGACTACACAGGCTAAACAAGTCGGATGTTGTAGAAGTTTGGGAAAGAACTGGAAATGCAAACCAAACCACCAGCATTTTATCCATTAACCCATTCCAGTAAAACAGAATAACAGCTTTTCTCTTTTTATTGTTTGTTTCTTTTTCCTAGCAGGGCATGACCTTGACCTTAGGTTAGCCTAGATAGTTGCACTGTCCTGTGCTGTTCTAGTTTCTATTTAAGAGGTGGTTACAGTGTTTATTTTATGGTGTTGTAATACTGTCCCAGCCCGGCTCTGTGGGGTCCCGTGTGCCCCCACAGACGCACGGGTGGGTTCAGTGTTACAGTCGGTAGCAAAGAGTCGAGAAGGGCATTTGCCTGCGTTCCGGCAGGATCATTCATTGCTTCTACACTGTCGAAGGTTGCAGAGGCAAATACCAACGTGATCCCAAAACTCACAGTTTATCTGGGGGTGGGGAAAAGGCAGGACTAGGGAACAGGGACCAATGGGGAAGCTCTGGGGGAGTGACAAGGGGTAGAGGCTGACAGCCAACCGGGGAATTCAAGCTGGGATAGATTAACATAACAGAACAATGCTTCCTAGGAGAAGCCTTTTTGGTCACCCTAACATAACGTGGTTCTTGTGCTACTAGGGACTTACTGAAAACTCTCTGTCCCTTGTAGTGTATGTTCACCGGCCACCACAGTGTTGTCTGTGTAAACCTACATCTAAGAGGGGAAGATTTTAGTGGTGGGTAATGTAATCTCTCTTACAAGTTTGTAAAATGTGGTATGTGATTATTGGTCCTCCCTAATAGTGCTATTGCTAACTGTGCTGTATGTTCAGAGGTCTGTCAGTGTTAACAGTGTTTTCCAAATATTTTTCCTGAGTTTATTTCTCAGTGGAGGTATCCACAGTAAAAAGACTTAAGGTAAAAAATTCATGAGTATAAGGCATAAGTATAATCGTTCATATCTGTCGTTGTCACTGGAATCATGCAACAGCTAGAGTATTGTGACTTTAACTAGCAGCAATCTAACTCCACTGCCTTTGCTGATGTGTTAGCAGAGCTACACTTCCTGCACTGGCCTTCCTAAGAAGCAGAGCTGGGTCTTTGTAACTCATTTCTGTTATTGAGACTGCAGCCCTGCTTGTTCTGCTCCCAAAATACAGACCATGGCCCGTTGAAATTAAGAAGCAGTTTGTATTGTCTTGGGGTGCAGTTACAGGAGAATGTCTCCTCTCCTGTGACCTAGACCACTGAAAGTCATCTCTCTGCAGGGCAATCTCCCCAGGTAGGTGCTGAAGGTTATATTTATCATTTCTGTAATGCCATTGCTCCATGATATTATAGGGAACATCTGTGTAGTCAGATACATTCACAGCTATCAAGAAAGCTCACTAGATAAGTCCTATATCACAGCATATCCCTACAGTATCTTTCAAAGATATTGAAGAAAAAAATATAGTTCAGATGTCTTCTTACAAAATCTTTCTCAGTGCTCTGCAGTCTCAGAGATCTGAAACGTCTTTCAGCATAGTCACACTTATTTCTATGCATTACCTCCATGAGGGCAGTAGGAGTGAGGATTAGATAGGTAGGAAAGCACAGACCTGTTAATTTTCATAAGGGCTGTCAGTCGTACTGAAGATTAGACTTTTAATCTCTGAAGGAGTCATCATGCTTTATTGGATAAATGATCTTCAAATGAGAACTTTTCTGAGGAAACTCTGTGTGATGGGTGACAAAGAAAGGAAATTGTCCAGCACAATCTTTCATATGTTGATCAGAAGAAAAATTCTGGCTCGACAGTGAAGCTAGGATTTGTCATCTCAAATTGAGAAACAGTCTTGAACTTTGTTATTTTTGCCTTGATTTTCAAGCAATAGACTGCAATAGGTATGTGAGTAAAGTCCAGGTTCCTCGAACTTTCTAAGCCTAACACTCTCAGACAGCAGAACAGAAGGTGTCTGACATTTTTAACAGCCTATTAAGCTGATAAAGGAGCAAATGTGTCTGTTAGAAATTCTGTGGTTTATTAACCTGAGAGGGTAAAACAAGCAAAAAAAACCCACAACAGACAAAACCAAATAAAACCCAAACCTAACAAACAAAAAACCCAAACCAAAGAAAATAAAAAACCAAAACAACAAAAAAAAAGCCACAAACCCAAAAGACAACAACAAAAAAGCACGCAAACAAACCCAAAACACAAACAAACAGCCCAAAACCAACCCAGAAAAATCTGTGCAAGGTTGTATTTTTGAAATACAGTGGCTAGGGGAAACATGAAATCCACTTACAAGTGAAGTGCAGAGCAAACTGTAGCTGCAGCTGTGGCTTTGACCAGCACTGCAGTATTTCTGCCTCTAAGTAATTCTTGTTTCACACTATGTAAAATGTCTGCAAGAACTGGCAAAATATACCTGGATTTCTAGTTTTCTTAACCAGCTGTCAGATCCCCATAGATTCACAATGTAGGCAAACTAAGAGAATTCTGGAAACTTTTGAGAGTGCAGCTGTAGTGAAAAAAACTGTTTTCAGAAAGAGAGAGCACTTTTTTAGAGAGGCAAGTGTTGTTTAAGAGTAGTTTCCTCTTCCTTGTGACAGATGCAAAGAGCCAGAAAGGAAGCTCACAGTATGAGTAAATAATACTCTTGTTTGAAAATCGTTTTTGTCACACTTTGAGTTGTTTCAGAGCAGTGAAATAGAAAAAAAGTCCCACATGATTTCCCATAATTGACTCAGAACCAAAACTGAGTACCAGTATTCTCAAGTTTTCATGCTGTTTGTTTCAAAGTTTACTTTTTTAGGGATCTTGAATTTGAGTAAGACAACTTTTCCCAGAATTATTTTCCAATTTACCAAAATTCAGTTTTGAATAAACCAATGCTACTTAGCATCAGAGGATAATTTAGATCAGAAGGGATTTCAGGATGTCAGGGCGGTCAATTCAAATTAATGTTAATTAATGTTAATGTTAAAATGGTCCTTCATTCTGTAGCAGTTCAGTATAATAGTAGGCAAAACTTTGAAAGATTCATATTGTGAGTCTTTTAAGTTGTAAAAGAGATTAGGGAGATTCCATGTGAGTAAGAACTTCTTTGTAAAAGCTTTGGGTTTCTGGTTTGGGATAGTTTTTTTAAACTTATGCAATGGGAAACTCAGTTTTGCTGAGCTCAGCAAGGCCAGGCATTCCTGAAAACAACCTCCCAAATACTGCACCTTTTCCAGATGTAATGGTAGTCCAGGCTTCAAGCCCATCACATACTTTCCATGGTGTGTTTTGCCCTCACACACATTTTTCAGATGTGAACCTAACTCAAAGTGTTTCGAAGCATTGGTCTTTTTTATTTTGTTAATTTATATACACTTAGAAATGTATTGGGAAAACACTTAAAAAGCAAAAACCCTTCAATCTCCTGCTGGGAAATGATGATCAGGAGAATCCCTCTGAGTGTGCATGGATTTGATATCAAGTCAAAGCCTTTCCAAGAATGAAAGGAGTCTACTTTTGTAGTCACTGCAATTACACAGAAGATGAATCTGTCTCCCTTTGTACCATTCCCACCTTTTGCTTAATGTGGCGCAATGAACTAAAACTTGAAACTTGTAGAGCACCATTTTCACTGACAGGAATATCTGCTGATTAATCAGGCTGCAGTACTTAAACTTTGCTTACTATAATTGACTGTTATGTCATGCTAATGAGATTTCTTTCAGTTTTACTGCCTGCATGCTGCTGATGTAGACAGCCAAGAATTTTGTATTATTTTATGTTCACCTATGCCTTACTGGCTTTTTTGCTTTTCTTTTTCAGTGGGGGGGGCAGGGGGAACAGTAGATTGCTTCTCTGTTAAGTATTTTGTCTCTATCCGAAACAAGTGAATACGCGTGTGTTTAAGCATATGAGGCTTCTCAGCCATCTTTGTTTTAATTTTAAAAAACCAAACAGAACCTGAAAGTAGTGTTGTATCTTTGTTAAATATCTAAAAAAATATTTAAAAATTACAGAGACTAAGGATGGGAAGTAGAGTGGGGAAGAATCACATTTTTAGGGAAGGAATTAAATAAAGAAGCAATGGCTTCTTTCATTTCTGCAACTGTAAGCAGTTACAGAGTACAGTGAAAAGATCTAAATGATGTAACTAGCCAAATGTTCTTCCTCTGTTTCCCAAAGGCAAAGCTCATCTACTCATTGGAGACCTGACCCAGATGAGAGTTACATCTCCTGGGGAAAATGTCAGGTCTTGAAATGAGCATTGAAATGAAGTTGGTGGGATCATTAACATTGAGAGGCCAGTCCACTCTGGTGCTGTGCCCAAGCTTTGACCACACATACTTTAAATTTACGTGTTTTGCTCTAGTTTTTCATGGACACAGTGTAACTGCTTGTACTGTATAACCAGTGTAAGCTGATGAAGGGTCTGGAGAGTGAGTAATACGCAGAGCAGCTGAGGGAGCTGGGGTTGTTTAGCCTTGAGAGAAGAAGACTCAGAGGAGACCTTACTGCTCTCTACAACTTCCTGGAAGGTGGCTGTAGCCAGGTGGGGGTCAGTCTCTTCTCCCAGGCAGCCAGCAACAGGACAAGAGCAACCTAAACCTCCCCTGGCCCCACATTGTGCCAGGGGAGGTTTAGGTTGGACATCAGGAAGAATATCTTCACTGAAAGGGTGGTATAGCATTGGAACGGACTGCCCAGGGAGAGGGTGGAGTCCCCATCCCTGGAAGTGTTCCAGAAGTGACTGGACATGACACTGAGTGCTGTGGATTAGTTGGCATAGGGGTGTTCGGTCAAAGGTTGGACTTGATCTTGGAGGTCTTTTTGAACCTTAATGCTTCTATGATTCAGTGTTCACTTCACATGGAGGAAATGGCCCAGGGATATTTTATCTGCACAGGATGTGAAGTGAGTGTAGTTCTTTGAGGGGAGAGGCAGGTTTAGCATTCAGGTGACTGTTATTTATTACTCCTGTTTGTAAGTCACATCACAAGAGAGAGTAAAGGATTTAGCCATGTTGAATGTGATAGACTTATGCTATCTTACATTAGCAGTGAACTGAGCTAATTAGTGTGCTGTTCTGCATATTTATCACAGTGACAAAGAAGCTTTGGCCCATTCACAAGCCATGGAGATGCAGTAGCTCCAAGGCTTGAGCATATAGTCATGAGCAGCAGGAGTGACTAACCTCCGCTTAAGAATCCTCCTTTACGCCTGAGGTGGTGGGTTTTCCCCCTTCTGCCAAAACATAAGCCATCTGCAGAGATAAGTAATCCTTATCAGTTATTTACAGATGCCTTAAATAGCAGAAGCAAGTAGAGGCATTTATTCTGGATGCCATGGTGTTGAACAGTGATTTGTTGGGATTTTTACTCAAAGAAAAAGGGAATTAAGAAAATGAACCCAGCACCACCAATCTAGAGTGGCCACTAAAATGTCTGGTCTTGGAATGCTGGCAGGCTGAGGAGAGAAAGGGGAAACAATCTGATAAAAAAATCAAATCAGCCGTAGGCTGAACACAGACATTTCTTGCAGGGACCAAACCAAAATGAAGAAACCATGGTTGAGTCTCTGATGGCCTTCATTGTAGGCACCAAAGCTAATTGCCAAGTCCACAGACCAACCCAGACTGTCCTAAGGGCTGGACTGTGAATCGGAAGCTGCAAATTCATGTTTAAATGGGACACAGTCTGTGCTGGATGCCACATTCTCTCCTAGTTAGATCAGGATTGTGTCCATCCACAGTGTAGGTTACCCAGGATTTTTTTATAGCAGTGATAAATTGGAAACCATCCCTGCTTGTGTTCATCCATTTGTTCCTGATGTGTAACTTCTCAGAAGAACAAGTGTCGGATTTTTTTTGCAGCCATTAAAATTGACCTGCTGTTTTCAGCCTTTGAGACCTCTGAGTCATTTTGGAGTGGTTCTGACCTGTTTTGTGCCTGAGTTCTCTTGCTTACAAGCTGGTTTTCCCTGAAGAAGTGCTGTTATAATTGCTACACTTGCAACCCTGCTTTTGTCGCGTATGTGACTCTGTCTGCAGGAGTCATTCTCTGCTGTTTCTCTGCTCTCTGCTTGTAAAGTCCATGTTGTCATTTCAGAAATTGTATTTAAAGATGGGATTTAAATTGGTGGGGTTTAGGCTTACCGTTCCCAAACAATTGTGCTTTTGTTTGCTGATGTGGCTGGCTGGACACATTTTAAAGGGGGCTGCCTATTAGAAAATTGTCACCCCTTGCTTTTGAAAGTCTTCAGTGCATATTAAGCTAGGCCCATTTAGTCACTAGTCATATTTAAAAACATGGACCTTCAGACTGCCCTTTTTTATTTGTTTGGGGATTTTTTTAAATCTTCTTTCTTTGAGACCTTAAGGGAGAGACAAATTAATCATCATCTGGTGACACTCCATTAGGGAAACAAAATTCTTTCTGAAGTCTCTATGCAGTTATTACAAGGAAACTTTCATTGTGTCATAACCTAAGAGATTAAATGTCATAAGACAATGAAAAAAAGACCCATTTCAAGAATGTGACAAAATATTAAATTTGTTCTGTGAACTCCTTCGTGATACACTTTATCATCCTTAAAAGAGAGGCAAATGATCTAGAATGGAGTATTGTGTCAGGTGTGTGTCTTTGTTTCGGGGGCCACCTTTGTGCATTATGTGAGTGTCCATGTTTGCATAAGGACATACTCGGTGCCTTCCTTGTCTCCCAGTATCTGTAGGTTGTAATTAGCAAAGCACTGCGGAAGATAACTCATTCCAACTAATGCTGGAAACTGAAGCCATAGCTCAGGGGAGTGGGATACCGGGTTTAGCACTGAAGGTTGGCAAAGAAGTAGTGAGTGTGGCTGATGCTCAGCAAGTTTGAAGGGAGGGGATGGGCTGCTGCTGGCTTGTTTTCACCTCATTCCCTCCAAGCAGGTAGTAGCATACCTGAAGGCAATCTCCAAAGCAGAGTGATGACATGCCATTACTCTGCCTTGTTTAGGGCTAGAAAGACAGAAACACTATATTTATAGCTTTACTAATGCCTGCCCTAGCTGTTTCTTGTGCTGGCTTGCTTTTTCTTGAGAGACTGAGAGAATATATGTTCTGTGAGCAACAGGCTTGCCATTTGGGGTTCCAAAATAGAATGCATTCCCCATGTCTGAATGAGGTGGCTCTTCCCTTGGTGAAGGCTCTTGCTCTATCCAGCCCGGAAACTAAGAGTCCAGAATGCATGTAAGCAGTTGCTTTTTTATCAAAGCAGCAGGGGTTTTCTGAAAGCTGTAGGTATGTCCTTCCACGTGTCCCAGCAATGCAGATTTCTGCCACCTGTAATGAAATGCCCAGTTGCCAGCAGGACAAAGAACCAGGCACCAGTTGACACTCAACAGGAATATTTTTGTTGGCTTTACTGGGCAGAATCTAGAAGTCTACAATCACTACATGAAACTGAAATTGCATTCTGGAAACATGTAATTGAATGCAGACCTGGGCACTCTTGAGATGATAATGAACCACAAAAGCTCAAGGTACTAGATTATGATGCTATCTCTTATGGTAGGCATCAATTTATCAATTGTTTTGATGCAAATGAGTATCTCATACCAAGCTAAAATTGTGTTTCTGCAGCAAATCAAAGCTAAGCAGTAGGATTTATATATAGATAGATAAATCATAGCTATGCTTAGCAGTGCTTCCCTCACCTTTTTTCCCAGGGACAGTAAAGTCATTAATCTTTGCTAGTGAGAAGCTTTTTAAAAAAGAGACAGAAAAGCTTAGGAATATATCAACAATTTAGTGTTCAAAGAGAAAAGTGGTTACTGGAAAGAGTCCTGTCCTACTTAAGCCAAGTCTGAGTGTGTCACCTAGAGTAAGAGAGTGATAGATGGCAGTTGCACTGCTAGATTGCATGTGCTGTACCATCAAGTGTGCTTTTTGGGTGAGATTCTGCATGCAGGAAGAGATACATTTTGAGCCTGACTGGGGCTTCAGGTCTCATTTGGTGAGGAAAAAGTGTACCCCCAAAAGGGAAAGAGCCACTGGCACTGCAGAGAGGAATGCTGCTGGAAGTCGTGTAGGACTCAGGTATACACTGCTTACCCTGGTATTCTTTCTGCTTGTCTTTTAAATGAAAGTACTGCTTTATAGTTTCTAATGCACCCCACCACATAATGCATTCCCTGTGAAATGTAATGGGAAGTTACTGCTGTAATTAACTCATTGATTGTTTAAAACAATTGCTAGTTGTACGTGGTTGGAAAGCTGGGAGGATCTCACTGTCACTAATGTGACTGGATAATTATAGATTTTTCTTTTCATATTTTTTTCTGTAAAACATGTTTTCTTTGCAGTAGCTTTTATTTTTGGCCACCTAACTTTCAGTTCCTGTGACTGACAGATGCAGGCTAGCAATCAGCCTCAGGGCAGGAAAAAGGATGAAGACATTTCAGACTTCAGTAATTCAGCCCCCTTAGGGACACTCTAGGTAAACCAAGTATTCATTCTTATATGTAATGCATGCATGCTGTGGTAAACATGTGAAAAACAAAGGTCTGTGCAATAGCAAAAGAGTCTATATACCACTGGAAACATCATCTTTGGGAGGCTTCTAAGTGCCAGAATATGGTTCAGTAGTTCTTTTTTTAGAAGAGGAAACAAAAAAGGAAGACAAATAGCTTGGAAAGCCACCTCTGAGATGCTGCTTCTGCATCTTGGCATAAGAGTCTGTACCCTACCCACGCACATTTGATATTTCTTTTCAATGGGAAGTGCAGTTGCTAGCTTTTACCACAGATCCCGGGGAAGCTGAAAAATGCCAGCTCTCTCCTGTTCTTCTTCTCACAGCCAGTTAACAAAATGTCTGCATGGCACAATGTGATGGCACAGATACGTCTTGCAGATAATACTTCTTGCAGATAATACGTCATGCTCCATGCATCCTTTTGCAGCAGTGCATTGCTCTCTGTGAATAGATGTCTTCTGAAGCAAATGCAGGTCCCAGGCCTAGGAGTAGTAGCAACTTGCAGCCCCTTCTTACTAAGATATTGGGAGACTTTTTAAGCAAATGTATTTGCAAGGACTGACTGGAGGCATCATGAAAAACAAGTTACTCTCTTCTGATGTGTATCTTTTTCTGCTGTACTTCAGACATGCAGTCAGTTTGTGCAAGACATTGCTGTATCTCAGTTACTTATCCACAGGATAAGTACATTTGCATGTAAGGGGACAGGAGCTCCTTCTGAGTCTTTACTTTTGTGACTAAGCCTCGAATCTTCACAGAGGCTTCCAGAACTCAGTGTGGTACATTTACAAACTAGGATTTTCTTCTGGTGCTCTGTTTGTTTATGCAGTTTAGCTCTGCTTTAGGTATTGATGTATCTGGGAAGATCTTGCTGTGTCAGTGATGCCTTAATAATCATGGCTGTAAAGGGCTCACGCTACATAAGGACTGAATTCTGCTAGAGTTAGTAGTACTGAGTAGTATATTTTCCTCACTCTGCATCCATAAAACAATATTAATATCTAAAGTAAGGCCTATAAGAGGCCTTTTTGCAATATAGACTGCAAGGAAATCATTCTCTTTGAAGAGAACTTTCCACAGTGTGGCCAGAGAGGTTCTAAGTGTGTTTTTCCTTTGAAAATTACATCTGTAGTCATGGGTTCACTTGCCTTATACTGAGCAATGCAAAAGACATTTTGCAGCAATATTTGCATGTATTTGCATTCAGCTTAACATGGCGGGGGAGTTTAGTTCTGCATTAATCTGTGCATTGACTTTATAGTAGTTATTTCATAGCTTTATGGGGGAAGGTAAAGCTGCTGAAGAGTTGACACAGATTCAGTGGGATCTTCTTCCCATAAGACAAGGCCAAAGTGAAATTTCAGTGTATACAGGAGGAGAGTTATCCAACAGAAATTGGTCTGGGACTTCTGTTTTAGGAAAGGCTTCAAAGTATTGTGATAAATAAAAAAAAGAAAACATTTTCGAGGAATGAAGGGTGCCCGACTTGTTTGCTTTTCAGAGTGAATGGACTCACAGCAGAGCCTCAGAGATGCAGATGTTCTCAAACACTGAGGCTGAGAATGCAGCTGCAGGTGGGGTCTATTTGGCACAAGAGAAATGTTATTTGGTTGCATTTTTTCCATGAGAAAAAGGGAGTGGAGGGGGGAGGGTATGGAATCTTTGTTTGTATGATATCCTATGACCCGAATCTGGTAGCATTAGGTTTTTGCCAAGAAGGTGCATTCTCCAAAGATGCCCAGTTTCACTTGGTCGAATGCATATCTATGTATATATACATGTATATATATATGTATATATATGTGTGTGTATATATATATATATATATACACGTAAGACAAAATCTGTTGAATGCTTATTTAAATAATTTTTTATCAGCTTAGTGGGTTGGAAGTACTCCTTCCATTTCAATTCTGGTATCAGTGACTCCCTTTAAAAAGTCTTAAGAAGCAATGAAGATTCACTTTCTTAGCTTAGAACTGTATCTAGTCTTAAATGCCCTAAGTGTTTGTTTCAATCCAGCTCTCAGAAGAAAGAAACAGGGGAAGGTATGAGTAAATTCTAAAACCTTCAAACCATATACCAACATTAGAATTTTGTATTTGGATCAAAAATCAGTCCTAATGAACAGAAATTTAGATTTTAATGCTCTGCTCTGAGAAGCTATGCAGAGTAGAATGAGAGAAAATAGTAATTTTAATTGTTACTGGGGAAAGCAGCACAGGAAATGATTTTTGCAAAATGGCATTGATCAGGACTGTAATTAAAAGGCATCTTAAAGAAATAAAAAGAAGCTCAGCATAGATTTAGATTTTAAAGCAAGCTGGATTTAGAGTGCTCCAGATGTTTTGCTTAGAACAAGTTTCATTGACCTGGAATATCAAAGTGTGCCAACATACTCACTGGAGCATTGTTAATGCCTCTGGCTGGGTCTGTTTCTGGATCCTTGGTTTGAATTTCAGTGTATTTAATTTTGTGAGCACAGTAAACTACAGAGAATGATTAATCAACAGAGATTAAATTAATAAAGGTATACCAACCATCCAGACACAAAGCTTTGCACTGTGACTTCTTCCTATTCTATTTTGGTTTTAACTAAGTCATCCCAAGTGTGTAGACCCATTGTTTCCTGGAAACCTATTTTTACCAGGCTTGCATTATCAAAAATCTTTATTAGCACAACTGTGTTTGAAAAATGTTTTCGCCTTTTTAAAAGGCCCGTGTCTTATCTGACCTGTCATCCAGGCACCTTTTATAGCCAAAGATACCAGCAAGTCATGCCTGAAACAGTTGAAAAATTACCAAAAAAACCTCTGTAATCTTCATTAAAATGATAGTTAAACAACTACCCATCCTCCCAACCAGTAGATCATTGGAAAGTATTAATGTTGGCACACAGTTTTAGACCTTAGAACTTAAAGACACTGATTTTACAGTGTCTCTCATCTCAAACAGTGCCATGCTTCTTGTCAACTGAGGCGAATGAGTCAGGCTTGCAGCACCTCCTGTGTCTACTGAGACGTGGAAGAACCGCCCTAAGCTTTACAAGCATCTATTATGCAGAGGCAAAGTGTATTCTCTAAATTGCTTCTGTGATGCTGTTGAGATATGTGTTCTATATCTAAATAACCACCATCAATTTCAAAATGTGAACAAAAAACAAAGGTTACAGGCCTTGTCCTTCACATCTCAAGACCCTCAGGACCATGAGTCTTCCCTACTATTTTTCTAAAAGCTAATGTTCTCTTGGTAAGTGTCCCTGAATGATGTCATTTTGTCAAAGCTAGCATGACCAGCTCTGACACTGGACAGCTGTAAGCCTTTGATATCTGGGGCTATGCACTGGAAATATCAATGTCTGTAAAATCATCCCAAAGTCACCATTACTGTGAAGCAAAAATGCTGTGTTACATGTTCAGAGTCAAATGTGCCAGGAGACAGAATGTAAAGACAAAGATTTATTCAATCCATGGGCTTTTAACAATGAAAGAAAACATCAGAAGAATAAGTAATAGTACACAGTAGTTTAAGTGAGAGTAAAGAAGCTTCTCGACTGATCTAGCACCTCAGCTAGCTTCTAATTTTTTTCTCCTGAACCAAGCTGCAATCCTTCCCCCTTCCTTTGTTGTCCAAAATGCCTGCTTCTGTCTGTTCTCAGAGGATGGGGAGAAGGCACAGAAAGAAATGAAGCAAAAGAGATTACCTCCTGTGCCATCCAAAGCTAGAATCCCTTTGTCTCTCCTTAAAAAGCTGTGCTTTTTTCTTCCTAGCCATGAAGACACTGCCTTCCACCTCCTCTCTCAGATACCTCAATTTAATATTACTTGGTTGTACCTCAGTGAGCACATTCCTGCCTTGGAGGCATTCACAGCTCCCAAAGTCCTAGTCCTAAACTCCACGCTTCAAACATCATATAATTGTGATTACTTAACTCTGGTACAATTGTCAAAATACAAACTCTTAATTATATGAACAGTGCAGCCCAGAATGGGATGCTGAAGACTGGTTAACCTCCCATTCACTCTCCTCCACACCATTAGTTTTGTGCTAGTCCTTCTATGAACTTGAGGAAACTGATGTTTAAAAAATTTGCACAGTCCAGTTATTCAACATGATGATACTGCTGCAAATGCCTAATGTGGTCCCATTGCACAGGCTCAAGGAGGAACATGAAGCAGAGTAGCATTGCTTAGTAGTGTGCTAGATGAAGCACTGTAGTGTGTGGAATTTTAAATCCGTGCTAAATCAGTGACAGTGACAATCGACTACATCAGTATAACCCCACTGATGGGTCAGGTCACTGCAGTTTCTCTGGGGTCTCTGTGTATTACCTCTCTGTATCTTGTCCTTGCCTGGGTTTTTTTTATCCTTCCAGGATCAACTAAATTTCCTAGATTCCTTCTCCCCTCCAGTTTCCCTACCTCTTTTTGTCCCTTAACTAAGTCTCCATTCTCCAATACCTCTAATCTCTTCTCATGTATTTATTTACTATTCACAAATATAAGAAACAGAGGATTCATAATTCTGAATTGCTGAAGATTTCAGGAAAGGATCTGAACTACAAGTTGTGGCCTGCAAACCCCAATGTAGCTCTGACAATAACCTGGTAGAAGAGGAGTTGTCCACTGTGTAAAGATAATGTTTATAGCCCTTGCTAGCAAGCCAGAAGCTGACGCCATTCCTTGGTACTAACTAACACGCCTTCTCTTTCTCACTGGGGAGATCTGTGAGAGCAGAAACAGACTCTTGAAAGATGCTGATGAACATGGTGGCTAGTAAAGGGCACCTTATGTTCTTTGCTTCTTTATATAGATTGCAGTTTTGCCCAGCAGGCACTGTGCAATTTCTAAATGCCCAGGCAGGAAGAACTGGCTCATAACTGAACATAGATTCAAACAAAGCTCCAGCACATCACTTCTGTAAAGCATTGGAGAAACAATGCCATCTTTCTCTTTGTCATATTTAAGTAACACTTTTACAGTTTTATCTGCTTGAATTGTAACCTTTTCAAAGCTGGGCTGTTTGAACAGTACCTTGTTTAAAGCCCTGCCTCATGCAAGTGGAGGTGCTTATTGCAGATAATTACTTATGAATAAACCTTTGTCCCAAACAGCTTACAAGGGACCAAGCTCATTCCACAAAACCTGATGAAATAAATCAGATGGCATTCATGTTCAGTTGGTACTGACTTGACCTGAATTCAACCTGTCTGATATAAAGATGAAAATCTTTCCATATCATTATAAAGCCCCTTCAACCATTCATCATCTCTAATTGCTAACTTCATTATCCCCTAGCTAAGCATCAAGCCAACTGTTCATAATAGCTTTATAATAAGCTGCTTCGTTCTCTAGAACCCATATTCTTTGTTTTCTCACCTTGTCTCTCTTTTAAGTCCTGCTTTGGTCAGAAGAGCAAGAGAAAGAGCAAACACTTGTTCCCCATTAACAGTCCCTGCATTTCGATTTGAATGCCAGATTGGCCTCACAGAATTCCTGTTCCTCTTCCTTGTGCAGCTGCAGCTAGTGCCCTGTATTGTTAGGGCTGATAGCCTTTTCATTTCTCCCTCAGCATGTTTCTGTGAAGGCATCAAAAGAGTGATGCCTCAGGCAGGCAGAGCAGCCCTTTGTCATTTAACACATTGTGTTTCCCAGGATAGCTGTCTTCTGGCAACCAGCTTGTAGAGGTGGCATTCCTTCAGATGGAGGTGGCTAGGAAGTGATGGAGGAACCTTCATCAAAAAGATTTAAAAGCATAATTGCAAAATATGCATAGTTTTGGATTTCTTGAAACAGCTAGAAAATGGCAAAATATGGCCAGGGGAAGGAAGAAAAAAAATAAACCAGTAGTGGTTTGGTATGAAAAGCTTACTTGCAACTTGCAGTGCATGAGATCTCTCAAGAAGGAAAGCTGCAGGTTCCCTGAGGAAGAAGGCCAAATGGCTTCTCTGGAGAAAACTGAAAAGCTGTGTATATTCCCATGAGCACAACTCACCAGCTTCTGATCAAAGGGCTGTAGCATGGTCACATCCCACTCAAATATCTTGTTTGAATGGCTGAAAACTGTTACCCTGCCAAGAAAGCTTGGACACTTGCAGTTGCAAAGTGCAGAAGTACACCCACACACCCCTTACACTGCCTTTGGTTGTTACCTCAAAGGTGTACAAGTCAGAGGAAGATACTACCGGTTGAATGTTTTAGAATCATAGAATAATTTAGGTTGGATGGAACATCCAGAGCTCAAAGCAGATCTAGTTAGATCAGATTCCTTGGGGGATTTACCCCTTCCAGCCTTGAAAACCAACAGAGATAGACAACCTTCCTGGGTGACTTGGTCTTATGATTGGCTGTAAGTAATTACTAGTCTCACCTTTAAGCCTTAATCTGTTGTGGGGAGGGGAAAGTATCTTTTTGCAGAAGCATGTGCTTCAGTGCAAGCATCACAAGAATGAAAACTGTGTTCTCTCATGAATCTTTTCCAGCATGCTCTTCCAGTACTGCTTATGAACACGAAGCTCTTAGTTGTTCATGGTGATGTAAGGAACACAGATGTGTTTGACCTCTTAGTATACATTTTGGTGATATATTTCCAGCAATAACCCATAAAGTGATTGAAAACTTCCATCTGCTATTGGCCTCGTGATGCACTTAGAGCTTTCCCAAAGCCTTGAACAAACATAGTCTTGAAGCCGGGATGCTTTAAGCTCAGAGGATTACTGCTCTAGAGGAAACGTGAAGATCATTAGGACAAAAAGTCTGTTAAAATGTCAGAGTACATTGTATACTGCAGTCCTAAGCTCTGCTGGGGCCCCTTGGAACTTTTGTAATACAAAGTAATAAAAAAGATCTGCAGTGGGTTTTACCACCATTTTGCTGCATTCACTCCACTGTGAATGAAATGTGTATTGTACTGCAGTCCTTCTAGTTCAGCCTTCAGTCACACATTCTTCTCTGGTTTAAACCTTTGGGAAAGCAAAATCCTGCCCTTTGTGCTACATGTGTTCCCTGGAGACTTAGGTTTTGACAGACAGACATCATGGATCATGCAGGTGAAGCAGCTGAGTCTGTAACACCTCAAAAAATTAGCAGGTATTAGGAGTAAGTTTTTATTTCTTGTGAATAATTTACACACATGATGGTTAAGATTGTGAAGAGTACTATAGGTATGTTGTTATATATGATGGCAATGCATCACTGAAAAAGCTGAATTAGATTTTAGCTGTTAATATTTCCTACTTTTATAAAAGGCCCTAAAAAATTACTAAAATCTAGTCTGGATATTGAGGCTTTAACCAGTGGGCAGAAATTAAAGACCTTGGCAAGATTCACATTAAAATATGTTCCAGGATTTCGGCAAAAACTGATTATACAGCTATTTCTTCAGATCCTTTAGCACACCACAGCTTCTTTGTGTTGACTGCTATTCAAGGTTTTAAAGAGGCAAACAATGCTTAATATGGCCTTTTGCCAGCAAGACCTGTTGATGGTGCATGTATTGTCTGCTAGTGTTGTAAAGCCTGGTTGTGTTAAACTCTGGGGATGGTAGGAGAATGATGACGTGGGACTGATGCAAAGCCAAACTTCTCCCTCCATGCTTTGTGCTTCATACCAGTCCACAGTGAAAGTACAAGCAGCAACTAAGGGATAGGGGTCTGATGATGGAAAATGACCGGCCCACAGAAAACAGGGGCTAAAAAGAACTCTTTTCTGTGCTTTTCTTTGGAGAAAATATAAAAGTTCCTCATGCAGGTTTCTGTACTGTTCAGAGGACCCCATGTTTATGCTGAAGGAGGAAAGACTGAAAAAGATGCTCGTGATAATGTCAGAAGTTTCTTGCTTCACTTCAGCACTGCTAGCTCACTGGGTGATATGTATAGAAACTGTATGCTATTCCTAGGGATTTGTGTTGTGTCTTAATTTCTAATTTGAGAAAAATGTGAGCACTTACTGAAGTGAGGTGATTGACAGTGTGTGCTGCTGTCAGACCCAGTGGAGGCAGATGCTTATGAAAGCTTCCCCCTACAGCTTTGCCAGCATTCTTACCTTAATCAGCCTTTGCAGCTGCCTCAGTACTCTTAGTTCCTTCACTGTTCACGTGTAATTGCAAAGTGCTTTTCAGTGGTGGGGAAGCCTCTGAAGGTTGGGAGGGTCTGTTGTTTCAAAGTCACCCTGAAATTTTATGTGTGTGTTCACAGCTTTCCTAATATCCTCTCTTTTTCTTCTCCTTCCCTTTATCTTCCTTCTCTTCTGACTGAATGTTGCTTCCTGTCATCTCATGTTCTCCCTTGATTCTGCCTGCCTGCTTGCTTGTTTGTACCTCTGTTAGACCTCATGAACCTTTAGCTTATTCCCCCAGCTCAGCCTCTCATCCTTGCTCTGAGCTTGGTCAGGGTTTGACTTTACTGGACTTGCTGTCTGGCTTTCCCCACACATCCATCCTCCAAAGCTTTTGCATTTTGTGACTTTCTCGGATTTCTTTAAACACACTGGTACTGGAAATCACGGGAACCATAGTGAGCTGAAAAACTGAAATGAAAACTTGATCGTTTTGTGTGACTGCCCAGTGGCACAGAAGAGACATGGCAAGTCCCAGGCCATTGACCTGGAAAGTTTGGGTAAGAGTCTATAACTGTGTTACTGCAAATGAGCTCTTTGGGGCCAAGTCTGTCAAACGTATTCTTCTTCATTTGCTGTTTCCTTTTCTGTGTGAAAGTGTTCCCTAAATGAATGTGCTTCATGCACAGTCATATCCCTGACCTTCAAGTAAACTGTTCTGAACTGAAAGCAACAGACTTAATATGAGTCATTTATAAAGGCAAAAAATCCAGTCATCCCTATTATGCGCTGATTGTAACTTTGTCTGCTGTAGGCTGGTGATCTCAGTAGCCAATAGAGAGTTTCTGAGATAATAACTATCCCTTTAATTGCTTGGAAATAAATCTTTGGTCTGTCTAGAAATTTCAAGCCACACTCTTACTTACTTTGGATGTATTACTTCAACAAAGATTCCTGCAGTGTGATCCTTCTCCATAATTTTGACCTGAGAAGCAACTTTTATAAGTAAGGATTATCAGCAGGGAGTGTTAGTCTGTACATTCTTGGGGAAGCCATGCTATTTGATATGATCAGGAATTAATTTGATTAGTTATGTAGACAGAAATATGAGGGCAGTTTGTGCTGAGAGCAATGCTTCTGCATGCTGATTGACTTCACTGCAATTGCCTGTGATGGGAAATTCAGTTTGACCTATTTTCTTAAATTTTCCTTAAAGCCAGATGAATCAGACCTTTTTGGAGCCAGGGCAGACGGAGCACTGTGTATGGCTCAGTCCTTGAGTGGCTGTGACAGGAAAGTCCTAGACTTCTGGGATTTTGTGATGTTCATGTCTGTCCCATACACTCTAAAAAGGACAGAGGTTCAGGATATCCCAAGTGGCAGGTCTGCAAAGACTGAGGTTTTCTCAGGTGTCTGAAGTTGATCACCCAGGATTTCCAGACACTAGCACTGAAAAGTACATTTTTCTGTCAGCATTGTTTCTTCTTTTCTTATCTTGAGACGTGTAATTCTTGAGAAAACAGGGAGAAAACCATAGTGACATCCTGAAAAGTGATGATTGTGACCTGCTTTATTGAGTTTTCTTTACATGCAAGAGTCTCCAGAAAAGGCTGTTCCAAGTCATAAGTTTATCACAGTAGAACCTTGATAGGTTCCACCAAGCTTCAAGTTTCTCTATCCCATGTTGTAAATCCAGGACTTCTGCTGTATTTTCCTTGTTATTTTAAGAGAAACACTTGATTTTGTCCAAATTAGGGTTCTTCTTATGAAATAGTTGTAATGCACAGCTCTGGAACCCTCCTGTTGCCTTCTTTGCTTTACTTTTCAAACATGTAGTTTTACTTGGAGCCAACAAAACCGTAAGTGCCTGGTTTCTATATCCATAGGAAGCAGTATAAAACTAACCCATGATGTGGAAGTAGTTCTGCCTGTTTGTGAATCAGAGGTGACCAGTACTTGACTTTATTTACTCTAGAGGCTTGGACTCCTCCTGTGGACCTTTCCTCTCCCTTTTTCCTGCCTCGGAGCATTTCTGACAAGAATAAGTCATATTCAGTTTTTTCCCCCAGGGGCTTGCTAGATACACAGGTACACACATAGGCACACTGGCTTCTCCCCCCGCTGAGCTTTTTTTAGCAGGCTGTGGGGGAACAGAACCTTGTGAGGAATTATAGATGCAGCCTCATACCTGACTGTGGGTTTAGTTCTGTGAGCATTTTAAAAATATTTTTCTGCATATATATATATAAGACAGCTCTGGGTTTGATGGAAGGAAAGCAGAAGGTGGAGAGCTGTTTCTTTATTTATGCACAGAAAGAAAAAGGTATTTTTGGGGTGGTGTGGGGTGTGAAAATCCAGTGTATATCGTACTTTATTCTCTCAGTGTCAATTAGGGAGTAACTAGCAAGGAAGCTGCTGCACTGATGCAGGTCTTCAAGTCACCAGTGCTGTTGAGTTTTGGTATATATTAAGGTGTGCAGTCAATGTCATGGAAAAATTCCAATTAACTTGAATAAGCACTGGGTCAGGCCCATATTTTGTAGTGAATCTTACTAGTAGAGTCTATTCCAACAGTTCCAAACACATGGGGCAAAGCAATTATCAGTGTCAAGCTGCAGTCTGTATGCTCACATCAATGCTAAGTGTGATCCTTCCTAAATGGAATGCCTAAATTGGCCACGCAGGACTTAATTCAGATTCCTCCTTGGTTTCAATCTTGTAATTGCCATGAGGTTTTTGGATCCACTTTTTGTTAACTTCAAGATGGCAACTATATCAAACTCTTGGTTTAAATCATGCAGGGGTGCTACCAAGTCCCAGTTCATGCTTCTGCTCTATCCTGTGTCTATTGTCAAGACAAAAGAGGTTTCCATTTCTCTGAAAGTTACGCAGGATGTGCAACGTGCTCCAAACAGATCATAAAACCACAGAGCATGCCACATCAAAATTAGATACAAAAACTGAGAGTAGATTTTCTAGGATGGGAGGTAATGACCTTGTTAGGACTGTAGTGACTAATGGCTCTGGTGCTAGGACTTGCAGTAAGCTCTGCAACAGCAAGAGCTTCACCTGTAATTTCAGCATAAAGATTATCTTCTTCTCAGCGTCATCTAATGCTAATGGTTGCTTGCTCAGCTGTTTTAGAAATCCAGACCCCACACTGGTTCATCACTGATGTTTACCATTAGCTTCATCAGGCCTTTGGGCATTCATTGCACATAGATGTTTGAGCATTCAAGTGGCATCTCAGCAACTTTCCATCTGTCCTGCTAGATAGGATGACATCTTCCTTTTTATCCTTAGAAGGCCTTTGCCATCAGTTGTTCTTCACTTTTGCAGCAAACAGGTGTTCCTAAGATTACATGTTTTTTATGTGTAACCTTTTCTGTTCATTTTCATCACACCATATGGTATCACATTGAAATAAAGCAGGGCTTCTCCTAAATAAGGAGAGGACTCCATCATGGCAAACCATGTACAGAGGATGTGGAGAGCCCTGCAGGTAGAGCAAGAATGAGACACGTGATGCTTCAGCACTATAGCTGAATGTAGGAAAACCAGGGAGGGGCATTTTCTTTCCTTTCTTCTTCCTTCAGTTTGCTTTTGTTTGTGCAGCACTCATCACCTGGTTCTCTTGGGCTGAAGACTGCCAGGAGTAGCTGGGATTGTTGCTTAAGAATGTGTTTATAGCTGCAAAACTAAAAAGGTCATATTCTATTTTGGCCTGCTGGAGTCTCAGGCTGATTCTCCCTCCTCCTTGCCCTCCCATTTTTGCTGATGTGCCATGTAGTAAGCAGAAATACTGTCAGCCTAGCACCCCGGAGCCCCTGCCATGGACCAGAGTCCTCCAGCTGCAGTAACTGCCTGGCAAACAGAAAATATTTGGGTAGACAGGTTTGAGTTGTGCACTTCATCTCTAAAGATTCTCCACCTGTCAACAAACTCTTTTGGCAAATGTCAGCTGTCCTGAGGTGGTTTTGGGGGCATTTTTTTGATAGTAAATTGAAGATGCTACCAAAGGAAGTACTGTGCTAGGGGCTGATTCCTGTATTGCAGTCAGTGATCAAATTTTCTGTATTTCCCTCTTTACTCCAAGCTGATCAGTTTGTATCAGTACAGTGTAGTACAACATTGATGTATGCATTAATCACTAGAACAGCTGGTAATTAATGAATTTATCTTTATCTTTTTTTTTTATTCTCACTGGGATGTGTAGTACCATGAGCAGAGGAAATAGGAAGGAAAAGAAAATATTTATGAAAAAGTGCCAAGTACTGGGGCATCTCTGTAAAAACATCACTGCCTAAATAGACTGTAAAACATGAATCATGGTGTTTTGGTTTGAAAGATTAAGCTGGCTGAGAAGAAGTGATGCTGCCTTGTTAAGACTTGCATTTGTCTAGCATTTTCATATGAACGGTGCCATTCTGTTAGCCATGGCTTCTTCAGGGGAACACTACAGCTCTCCAAGACAACATTTGTATTGAAGAAACAAGGATCAAAGGTTTCCACACAATTTCTCTTATTTGTGCTGGAAGAGAGAGCCTGTCCAGCCCACACAGAAACCTCCATGTTGTTCAGCTGAGGGCTGTAGGGCACACTTCAGGGATGTCCTGACTGGCATTTTGAACAGTGCTGCAGCTTGGAGAAAGCAGTAAGAGGAGATCTTCTTCTCTTTGGTGTGGAAAATGCAGCTGAAAACTTGCCTGCTCTTTCAGGGCACAGTGTCCCAAAAAAGACTCTTAGCCAAGTGATCTGTGACATGGGAAGACATGGTCCAGGGGGGAAAAAAATGGTATGACACTGTCAAGCCTCAAAGATTTTGATGCAGATAAGAACCAGTATCTCAGTAGTCATCTGTTTAAAGGGGATGCTGCTTTCATTTTCTTCTTTATGGACAATGGAACTGGCACTCTCCTTAATGGCAAAGGCTGCAGGGGGGAAAGAACTGAAGGTACAAATAGTTTCCCAATCTTATAGAAGAAGCAAATGTGGGCTGGGAAAAGGATGCAAGTTTGTTGATTCACTGTCAAATAATGAATTATCTGACATCCTGTTCATTGATTTTTTGTTGTCCACTGTGCAATAAAATTATGCCGAGGTTTGTAGCTGTGTACTGAGGCAGTGAAAGAGTTACTAGACCTTTTTTTACTTATCTTTAAAAACAAGGCAAAGCAAGTCCTTTTCTCCAGGACTACTGTAGTACATTCATTTTACATTATTTGTCCTGGAACTGATTAGCAGCGGCAGCTTTCACCATAATTAAACAGATCATAATTAAACATATTTTTGTTTTATGAGCTGTGGCAAATTCAGATTCTCTGTAAGGTAGCTCTTAGGAATGAAGGTAATTTGCATGTTATAGCAAAGAGCATGTTACAGGAGACATACTAGCAGATGGCTTCAGGGCTTGTTTGCATTCAAAATACATAGCACCTGCAAGCAAAAATGCACTGGTGAAAAAATCCATGATAATTTGGGGTTCTTACCCACATGGAATCAGTGTTACTCACTGGACCAGTTATTTAATTCCCAGTCGTCCACAAACATGTCAGAGCAGCTGGGCTTCTGCAGTCTCCTGGGATCTGCTTTTAAAAACTCAGTCCATTCCGGTAGTATTTGCTGGTTCTTTCACAGAAGGGAATACGAGTGAGTCTGGACTAGAATGGAGGTGATAATCTTCTAGTCTCTGCCTGAGAAAGAAGTTGCTTCTGTCCTGCTCTAAAAGTTGTCTGGGGTGAGGAGATAATAGCAGAGTCATTAAAAATGCAGTGTTTGGATATGAAGACTATTTTCAGATCCGAGTTGAATTTTATGGCTTTAGAATGAAATGAGTTGGAAGAGGAGGGATAAATACTGTCGAAATAAAGTCAAGTGGAATAAAAAAACCTAAGTCTGGAGTGAGTGAACTGTTTGGGCTAAGCCTCATGGAACATGTTTCTCCTGTTCCCCCTCTCATTTTGCTATAAACAGTAAGTCTCTGTATTTGAAAAGTCTGTTTGTATTCTCTCTGTGATATACAAACACCTTCAGAGAACCTTAGATTATGATTTCAATAAAATTTGTCTGAAAAACAGAAACATCAATGTCACTGTTCTTCAGCCAAGGAACTGAGTTATCAAGAGGTTGTAAATAACTTGTCTGAGGTCACAGAGGGAGGCTGCAAAAGACTGATGACTTGACCCAGTTTTTCATGTTCTAGTCCTTACCCAGTTCCTGAACTACAAGACCATTTGCCTTACAAGACCAGCTCTTCTGGTCTTCAGCTCGTCTAAATGTATAACTCTAGTTTTCTTTCTTAGGACAGGTGAGACACAACACCCCAAAACTGCCCTGAGACAACAGATATGATATTCCAGTTTTGAGTTCACCCTCCATTTAATTAACACTCATATTTCCCAGATTCAGGGAAGTTGACATTTGAATGTGCTTTCCTCTCCTGACCCATTTCCATAATGCTGCAGTACTGAGTACCAGTGACAGCTGTGAACTCTAAGCAAGTTCAGAAGGTGAATTATGATCATGTCTTCCGCTCACCTAATTATTTTCTGAATCACAACCAAACTGAAGGTGTTCTCAAAGGCAATGAATAAGTTAGAGGGAATTCCACTGTGAGCGTCTGAACTGCTGTCTGACTGCTAGGGGAATCAAACTCTTCTCAGCCTTTACTTTCCAAATGTGTAACATAGCAAATAGTATCTCGGCACCAGGCCTTCAAAGGGATGGCTTTTCAGTGCATTAACTCAGAACTACACGCTATGCACATTTGGGGAATTCACCTGCTTATTCCGCAATAATTCTGCATTCCCTGTTCTCCTGCCACTCATATGAAATGGGCAGGAATTTAAGATGAGCAACACATGCAAAATCAAGTCCTTTAGGGCAATACATCACCTAAAGTGACCAACTCTGTTCAGCATAAACCCACATACATAGCCCAGTGTGTAGGATGCTTGTGTGGCTTGGTGAACAGCATAATTCTGCTGAAAGAATGCTTCAGTCCATATTTCTGTGAGATCTGATAGCACCTAGGCTGATTGGTGAACTCTGCTGAGGAAAGTAAAGCCTTGCATTTGGTTTCAACTCCCAGGAGTGCCAGGTGAGAAGTCAGACCTGCATCAGAATGACGCAGAACAAGTAGGTCAGCAGTTTCATTGTGTGCATCTTCTGTGTGCCTCTCTGTGTGCGTGTGTGTGCATGCGTGAACTTGAGAAAATGAAAAACCATGGCACTGAATCCCTAAGTTTCTGCTCTGTCTTCTTTAGGCAAAAGTCTCACTGACTGTTTCATGTGTAGTTGAAGAGAATCAAGGCTGTTTAGTCCTCCTGTTGCAGTAAAACATGGGGCAACAATATGTGGAAATGGTAAAGAATTGCAGAATTAGTGGATTTCTTCTAACAGTGAGTGAGAGCTTTGGCTAAAAATAAGGAGAATGGCGTTATTCTTTGCCATGTTTCATCTGCCCCAGTTGCACTCTCTCTGCTTAGTGTCTGCCAAACTGATAGCTTGGTGAAGATTTAAAGAACCAGCACTCACATTCCTGCAATAGCAGCCAGAATAGCTGAGGTTATCATCTCTTCTTCAGGCTTTCCTTCCCTGCAAGAAGCAAGCATCTTCACCCCCACTCCTCTCATTGTCTATGTCACAGGCACTGTCCTGAATTGCTGCTTCGGCAGGTTGGGCAGCTTGGGTTGTTTACCATGCCGTGAAAACGCACAGCAGTTTGGGGGCAGCTGGACAGCAAGGGATTGACAGCATGTCTGCCTGAGGATTATAATCCCTTTCAGGCTGGGGGAGTTTTGGAAATGCGAGCAGCCTGGAATGATCAGGCTGTACTCTGGAGCAAGCTGCACTATGGGCAGGAGACAAGGAAGACAATGAAGTTCATCGCCCAGATAAGCAGTCACAGACTGTGGGTTAGCCTTTGCCGCGGAGGAGCAGTGCCCCTGCAGGGGCTCTTGGGCCGAAGTCACCAGCCATTGTCCATGGCTGCCCTCTTAAGCCCTGCACGAGCCGGACCAAGCACTTTATCTGGCTTTTATAAGAAGCAAAGGAGGGGAAAAAAATCAAGAATGAAAAGCGGATGGGGTTTGGTTTTGCTGGGCAGCTGAAGTGGAGTGGCCCTGTGCCCCTTGCGCCGCAGCGGACGATGGAGAGCCGGGGAGGAGGGTTTGCAGCCCGCTGCCGGACACTTCTTTGTGTGTACATTCATTCCGCGGGACGGGCTGCGCTGCCGCCCCTGTCGCCGTGTTCGCCAGGCCGGAGGACGGCGGCGCTGGCAGAGCCGGGCTGTGCCCGCCATCCCGCAGGGCCGCGGCCCGGGGCGCTCGGGGGCCTGCAGGAACGGGGGAGGGCGTGGGAGAAGGCGACGCAGCGGGAGCGGGAAGCGAAGAGAGGCTCTGCCTCGTGAGTGTTCGCAGGCAGCAAGGTAGCCAAAGGTGTGCCAGGCTCTCCCATGCCGCCAAATGTGTCCGGCTCCCGCGGCTAAGGGAGAGGCTCGGAGCGGGGACACGCCGAGCATCCTCCAGCCCAGCCCGGGGGATTGGTTAAGGAGCGGGGTCGCAGAGGGCAGGCAGCAAGGCTCAGGCAGCGCTTCTGCCTGCTCTGCCTCCCGCCTCCCCCTCTCCCCCAGCCCTCCCCTTCATCCCTGTTGTGTGTGGCAGCTAAACACCGAGGCGAGCGAGAGCGGATGGCGGACTGCACGCACGCCAGGCAGCCTGGGATGCTGGCTTTTCCTTCTGCTGGCTGCAGGCAGGGCTCGGTTTCAGACATGAGTGGAGAGAAACCTAAAAAGAAAGCTTTCTATCTAGTGAGGATGAAGCCACTGAAGGAGCCCACCACCACCACTAACAACAATGTCTCGTTTGTGATACAGTATCACATAGGCAAGGAGATCAAACACATTTGCAGCAACTGCAGTCGCGGGGAGGAAGCCCGTGACGGTGAGTGCTGAGATCCTGTGGGTGTAGGAGCGAGGCAGGGGAGCGCGTGTGCTTGCTTGGGGGGTGCGCGGACATGTGTGCGCTCCCGTCGGAGCCTGGGATGCTCGGCTTGCTCCTCCACAGATCCCAGGGAAAGAGGAAAGGAAGCGCGGGAGGAATGCGCTGGGCATTGATTCAGCCTGTCGATCAGGGAGATGCCAAAAGGGACAGGTCCCTTCGTCTGCCACAGAAGCTTTGTGCTAACAGTTAAGGCACCAACTCTTCTCTTTTTTTTCCCGTTCCCTTTTCCCCCCAGTTGCTATAGAAATTGCTGTTTGTATTGATTGTGTTTTGTTTCCATTCCTCTGAATTTTAGATCAGGGGTTTTTGCCTTGATACATCAACTTTTTCCTTGTCGTGCTGCAATAGAGTTTGCTTGACTCAACTGAATATCTGGAAGGTCTGGTTTATCAGGAATACCGCTACTGTGATTTTCATCGTGCTGTCAAATGCATGGGGGAAATTGTATTTTTATTGGAATTAATATAGTGCTCTTCAGACAACTGTTCTCATCCCTTCCCCCTCTCCTTTCGGGACTGAGTAAAACCTCTAGAGGGTATTCAGAGAGTGACGGTGTAATCAATCACAGGTGTTGCTACAGGTAAGTATATGCTTTTTATGTTTCATGTTTCTAGGAATGCAAATATTTGAAGGCAACAATGACAAATTCTTTGGATTTTGCCAAAGTCAGCAATTAGGAGAAGCTGAGAACTACAAGCAGCATACAAGCATTCAGGCAAAAAATAGCCTCACAGATGTTACCCCACATTCTTGTTCAATGTTGTATTACTTTGCTTTGCTGTGAGGATTTGCATGTTACTTAGGACTGAAGGCACTCGACTTAGGACTCCCTATTAACTGATGTGGTAGACAGATCTCATTTTCTGAAGGTCAGGGAAAGACTTTTTTTGGTGATAAATGTGAATATGAAATTGTTGTCGTTTTCTGAGCAGAGGTTCTTAGTAGTTGTTGGCACTTCATTTTTCAGCTTTTGTCATTAAGGTTAGTATTATTACTATTATTAATAATATTTTAATTAACCAACTCTGCTTTCATTTGCTCTCTGCAAAAGAACAAAATATCATTTGGGATCTCATGGTTCTTTGTCAACCACAGGTCTGCAGTTTAACGAAGTAACTGTGGTTTTGCTAAATGTCTCTTCAGAATTAGCATCCTGCTAGTGTGATTATAGTTTCCTTTGATTAAAAAGCAGCTAAAGCTGAACAGAATTGCTTTTGGTGAAAAAGGAGAAAAAAGCCTGAGAAGCCTGGAAATCCACTGTGGGTTAAGCACTCTTTCTGCTTATGCCAGTACAGCTGAGGGAAGAATCTGATGGATGCTATGTAAATTGTTGAGTGTTTCCTTTCCTGTTATGTGCTGCTGGTGACAGCAAGCCCTACAGATATTAAATGAAGGGCTATGTCCAGCAGTAGTAGTTACTTTACACTATTAGTGTAGTTTATGTATCCTTAAAAGCAAATGAAGCCTTTTATAAAAATATGCTTTCCTAGATTAATTGAATTGACCTAAAACTCAATTGCATCAACATCTTTTGCTGTGGTTTTTTTTGAACCTTGTACTTGAAATCTTAGCACAGTAAGAGAAGAATATGCTTTCCTCCCTTTTAAGGCATGCGTGTACGCACGGATACATATGAATGTATAACTCCAGTTGCTTGTACCTCTTAGCAGACTAATAGGCTTGTATTTAAGGAGTTTGCTTCCTTTTCTATGTTTGGTTATTTATCTTCAAACCATTAGATACTCCACGGGCAGGGTATGCCTCTTGGCAGGAGATAATCTAGTAACCCTAGAGAGGCAAAGAATAGAGCAGAGAGGCTCCCAGCCATCAGGCTTCCAGAGCATGTCATCGGTCTGGTTTTGCCCCCTCTTTCTGTGGGGTAGGATTTCATTCTGCCTCATGCAAATGACTTTTAAGATCATAATTTTAAAAGTATCTAATACCAGCACAGCCTTAATCTTTTCTTTCCCACCAGCATGCACAGCTATGAGTTTCTTTCAGAAAGTAAAGAAACTGTCGTCCCAGCTATGCTGCCTGGGCACACTCACTGATTTGACTCTGACACGTTTTTCAGCAGTGAAAAATGCCTGGGGTTTTTTTTCTGACGAATGCCTATTCTAGACCTTTTGGTGTTTGGAGGGAAAGGATGATAAAATGGCCTGAAATGACGTGATGATCATATCAGACAGATCAAGTAAAAATCTGTGAACACTCAGATACAGAGAAACCTGTCAGAATCTCAAGATGTCCGTGCGTCCTCACAGTTGCACAGCCTGAAGAGCTCTTTGGAAGGGGACCATTTACTAGTTTTTATAAGGGAAATGCACAGTGCTTTGCAATGTGAGCACCCCCACCCTCCTATTCAAATTATATATAGTTTATGCATGGTCTTGCAGGCCTGTAGCTGCTGTAGTGTACCCAAATGTCCTGTGTGGGTCCTGTGACCTGAGCAACTATTGTATTTGTTGGAACTGTGTACAAAGACTAGGATTCAGTCCCTATGGCATAGGCAAATCAGTGGGATACATTGATTTAATGCTGAAATATCCTCCGAATCCAGTTATGAGTCCTGGATTCTAGTCATCGTCTTACTCTGCATTTTCATTGTACTACTACTCTAGGAGAAGGGAAATTTATGCTGAAACCAAGGGAAATCCTTAAAAAGCCACCACCAAATCTAGCAAAAGTCACGACTAGGAGAATAGTAAAAGAGATAGCCGTGAAACTGAAGGAAAAGATGGAAGCAGATACTGAGTCATACAATATCTCGGAAGGGAGGTCATGTAATTTGGAGAGAAGTCAGTGAAGGAATTTAGAGATGCAGATGGGCTCACTGAAGTAAGGGTAAAAGGAGTTGATGTGGATGCAGCATTTTGATGAGGTAAAAAATAAGAAGTGAAGAGTTCAAAGAGAAGCAGGAGGCTACAGTAATAAGATGGACATGGGAGATGCTTGGACTGAAAGGAATGGATGTATTTAATGCTATTTCAGTTGCGAAATAGAAAACAAGAGGAGTCTATAAAAGCACCAATACTAAAAGGCTGGGTGACAGAATAACAGAAAGGGTGTTGAAAATGGAGTAGTGAAACTGTATGTGAGTGAAGAATGAGGTGTGTGGCCATGAGATATTCAGGACAGGATGCCAGAGAAGCAATCAGACATGGTGGACTGAACCAAGAGGGAGAGGTCAAGTGAAGAGAGGTGTGAGCCACCTCCAGGAATACAAGAGCAATCAGGGCTGAGCTCTGAATGCTGAGGGCTGCGAGGAAGGTGTTGGGAGAAGCGGAATGGTGAAGAGTTGCAAAAGTCCCAAGAAAAAACAGACAAGAATTGAGGAGACAACACAAGTTGTTCCAGAAGCATGAAGGAGAATGAAAATGCTTTCTGAACATAAATGTGGGGAAGTGACTGATAATCCTGTAGAGCAGAAGGAGCTAGAACTACAAGAGATCAAGGTCCACTGCAATGCTAAACATGTCCTGGTATATACAGAGCACTTCTCAGTGTGCTGATTTTGGTGGTCTCTGGGAGGGCTGTGATAATGCTGGGTCATAGCAGATGACATGACTGATGAACAAGAGAGTAGTAGTTAGGGAAACAATTAAAGAAAGAAGAGATTTGTCTGGTTTTTATTTATTTTATACTGAAAACGGACTGCAAATCTCAGTGTCTTACCGAAGTCTGAGCCTGGCTCTGGAACATAGTTTAGACACATCTCTACTTTAGTGTGGCTGGAAAGAACTGTAGAGGCTTCAAAGACACCCAGAAACGACCTAACAGGAAGAGTGAGTGGAACAACTGAAGTGGGATACTTTTGATTTTTATGCAAAGGATCTGACAAGAAAATTTAAGTGGAAAGCAGTTACTTAAGAGTGTGTTGCAAGAGAAGGAATTCACAGAGAAAAGCATTTTTTTATCATTGTCAGATGAGGGTTCTCAGCTCAAGGGTTGTCTGCAGAGTATCTCTGGGCAACTTTAGGCATGTCCATCATGTATTGCTCTGTACCCAAGCTCTTTGTCTGTAAAATGGAGATAGTAGGATTTCCTTCCACTTGCCTGCTGGTTTGTAAATAGATTATGAGTCCTTTAGTGGAGAGGGGGAGGAAAGGACTGTCTCTTCCCATTTCCATTCCTAGTGCCAAGGACTATGGGGCTCGCGATTTTTAGGGTCTTTAGGTTCAAGTGTAGTGGAAGTACAAATAATATTAAGAATGGACATACCTGAAAGGTTTCATTCAGATAGACTGATATTCAGTCTATTTATTATGTGCTCCTATACTTCATGGTTTTGCTATTTAAGCAGAAATTATTCTAACATTTTATATATGCATGGAAATCAGTGTGGACTGAGATACTGTTGCCGTAGGAATTCCGACACTTGTTTTCCTGCCACTGCCTATCTTCTAAGA
This sequence comes from Aphelocoma coerulescens, assembly GCF_041296385.1. NCBI lineage: Eukaryota > Metazoa > Chordata > Aves > Passeriformes > Corvidae > Aphelocoma > Aphelocoma coerulescens. The sequence continues at coordinate 75,883,265 of NC_091015.1, read as the reverse complement.
GCTTCCAGATGAATATGTTTTCCAAATAGCAAAGGGGAGGGTTGTGCATGGGGGCTTGTGCATGTGCGTGTGTGTGTGTGTATGCATGTGTGATTCCCACCTGGAACTAAAGACTTTCTTCTTTTCACTGGGAACTTTGAGAACATTTACTTTAGCATCACTTAAGAGATTGTCTCTGAGGTGACTGTATTGCTTCCCACAAAAGTAATTACTAAATTAAATAGTTATCTTCTAGACAAACTGTAAGCCCTGGAAGAGCTGTGTATAGAAATAAGTTTTACTTCACTAATTCCCACATTATTTCAGACGGTAACTGCTCTTCCATTACCATCTGCAGAGTGAGCACAGTATGTTGCTATGAGGCATTGCAGTCTTCTACGATGGTACCTGTCAAAAATTGTAAAATATTTTGGAGTAAAAAAATTAGACTACATAGAATGGAAAAGTAGGTAAAAAACCAGTGTACCTGGTCTTGTTGTGAAGTGTGGGAAGCTGAAAATCATGTTCGAGGTTTGAACAGCTGATACAATTATGCAATGTGTGTCTTTAATCCCTAAGGGATAGTTACTGCAAAGAAAGAGGCAGAGGGGGAAAGACATGGGCTTTCCTTGCAGAGTGAGATATGCCTCCTTTGCAGAACAGATCATAGAACAAAATTGGTTTATTTTTGTCAGTTGAACTCTGTACTATTTGATTTGGGTGAATATGGCTATGCTAGAGAAAGTTGATGAGATCAAGCAAAGATGCTCCACTTCCTGACAGGTTGCTGGTGAGCTGCGCCACCCACTTTGCTTTCACCAGCATCACTTTCTGCTCTGGAAGATACAAGCCCTTGGTGTTTTGCAGGCTGAGAATAAATGTGCCTTCCAGGAGGAAGGTGTGATGCCTAGTCAGGGTAACTTCCAGATGGCAAAATCCGAAGGCAGCCAGGACATGATCCTTTACCTTTCCTTTACCAGGGAGAGGAGGGGGCAAAGCTCTGCTCCCGTCACTTTGTCTTGCACATTGGGGACTAACAAAAACTCATCAGTTACCTGTGGGTTTGACCTGAGATCAGAGAGTAACGGATCTGTTAGTGCTGCTTCGGCTGCGCACAGCCTGTGGGCAGGGAAGAGAATGGGGAGGAAGAGGAGGGGAACATAAAGGTTAATTTAGGCTGTAAGATGGCATCCACCTGGCTTACGCATTTGCCAAGACTAGCAAATGCAAATGGCTGACCAGTGATATGTGAGGCTTTCCTTAAACACTGGCAATTCTTTCAGTTGTCTAGTCTGCAGTTGAAAAAAAGAAAAGGAAGGGACATTTATGTCCCAAAATAAAGCTGAAGAAATATCAACAAGCCTGGAGCAGATCATTAACTGCTCACGTGCATCTCTGTAGTGACTAACTCATATCCTGGTAAACTGCCTGTAGCCAAAGCTGCTGGTGGCAAAATAAGCCAGTTGTGTACCATTCCAGGTGTCACTGTGCTGGCACTACAAAATTCACGACCAGGTTTGCATGGGCTGTCACCCAGCAGAGCTCCAGGCTTACTTTGAAGTGCCCTGGAAGATGTCTTGTCCAAAACTGCAATATAATTTACATTATTGACAGAAACTGTAGGGAAAATAGAGGCAGTAAGCAAGGTCTTCACTTTGGTAAATTAGATAGTATGAGGAGAAAAAGTGTACACAAGATTGGGTCAAGCTTATGCAAGCAGATGACTAAGTTCTTTGTTTTCCTGTGAAAACTCCTGTGTCCTTACGGGGGAAATGTTTGCCACCTTTTTTGGGAATTCTGTATATCTGTGTCATTGATTTGAGGAGTTTTAGGTGATGCCTTTTCCTGGTCTTAAAATCAAGAGTCAAACATAGTTAGAAGGGAAAAAGGGATTTTACCTTGGTATTTATTTTAAGGATCCTTAGGTGCACTATATCCAGGTGGAATGCACCCCAATGCACACCGCAGTGCACACCCCACAAAAGATCTGGTATAACTTTATAGGTTTTACTAATTAGCATATCTATCAAAGATTCCCCAGTGAGAGGCTTGAGTGAGCCCCCCTCCCTGAGGAACCTTCTCCTCGATGGTTCTATCTTAGTTTACAGAATGTGTTCTGGAGAGGACCTTAGTGTCTGGGGCACACTGATCCCTAACTGTGAGGCTTCTAAAATGTTTAGTCTCTTAGCTTGACAGACAAGCCCAAGAATGTAGGCAAAAAGCACTAATACAGAAGCTGTAAAAGGGTATAAAAGGGATATAAAAGAAAAGGCAAAAAATCATCATGGCATCATAGGAACAAAACCAACAAAGATGATGGAATTGATCATGATGGCTCAGCACCCCCTCATTTTTATTACACAGTGCTGACATAATGACACGGATAAGAGGACACCTCAGTTCTCCGGGTCTTTAGAGAGCAGATGGCTCGTCTGTTTCAGTTCTGTCTCCTTTTATTGTTTTCTGCCCTTTCTGATGCTGTAACTCGGTTGTCATCTTTCGATAGCATTTTACCATCCTGATTTCTATCTGAGAACCAAGTTTAAAGTCTTTGTACATGTAAGCTTCTTGGATGCAAAGACTGGGGTAACACCAAACACTCAATAAAAAATCATTTCCTTGCAGGAACTTCGAAAAAACAGATAAAATGCCATCAGGCATGATGAAAGCAATACAATGGTTTTCCTGTATTTAACAGTAATGATCTGCTCTGAGTATTTGTTGCCATCTTGATTAATATGCCTGGTTTTGAGTCTTCTGTATCAAGTTACATACATCAGAAATATAATACAGAACTATTTGATAAGCCATAAAAGGCCACAGATTTTCCATGTGTAAAATATGGCGGCAGTTTATAAAAATGGGGCAAGATGTCGATGGTGGCATAGAACATGGAAGGACATGTTCTTGTTGCACTCTTATTACCAGATCACTTCAAACCACCTGATACCAACCTGGCTCAATAAGTTTGGCTTTCTGTGTCTTTTTTTTACATCCACCACCCCTATATCCTAGTCTATTCTTTGGTCCCTGCCCAGGTGGGCAGCTGGATTCCATTTCTGTGGTTTTTTTCTTCTTCTCTGACTTGCTCAGAGATGTTCCTCTTAGAGGCTGATTTGCTCATTTGGCTTCTTAGTTTTTTGAAACTTGCAATTCTTTAGAAGAAAATGAGATAGATGGAAGTACTTCACTCTACAACCATTACTGGAATTTCATTCATTAATGTTGTCACTGCCTGAAATACTGGGTATGTAGGGAAGAGATCTGAAGACTCAGTATTCTGCCATGTGATGTCCCTTCCTTTCTTCTTTTTTTCATTGTCTTTTCTTTATATATCATATCATTAAAAGCAGCAGAGTTTGTTTACGGGCTCCTTGACTGATGAGCAAAACCTATCCTGTAAATACTGTTGTATTTATAACATTTTCATTCATTGCTGCTCCCTCAGCAGAGGAGGTAGGCTTTCTACATCAATTTTTGTATTGTAAGATTTTGTTCCTTGATCTATTTCAGTGACTGGTAGTAAATGCATAGCTATTCCTTGATCTTGTTTGTAATCAGACAATATCAAATTTGGCTTCTTGTTCTTGGCACCTTATTCAGCCCACAATTAGCCAGAATTTAATTTCAAGAGCACAGTATAAGTATATGCAGTACCATCTTGCTAACAGTCTGCAAGGATGTCTAAGATAATTGGATCTATTTGTAGTTTCTTTAATGGATCACGCCAGGTCTCACACACCGTCCCAAATCCATTAGCCAAACCCCAGCATCAGGGGACTGGTGTAACTGAAGGGCAGCGCCAGAGTGTCCAGTGGTTAAGCCAGCTTTGTCTGTGTTTCAGTGGCTTTCTTAGAAACTGGAGGGTACTGTGATGTTTGCCATTATCTAGATGAATGCAGCAAAGCTGCAAAGGGGTGAAGTTGGGACACACTTGGAGGCCCTGTTTTTCCTTTGTGACTTTGATTTGCATGCTTCTCAGAAAATAATGATGTTCTTGCCATCCCTGTGAGGTGGAAAACTGTCCTCTTGCTGTTTTTTTGCTCTTGTGAAGTGACATGAATCTTCACTGGTCTGTTGCTTTTAGTCTCCTTGTCTCAGAAAGGATTGGGTGGAGAGGAATAAAATAATGTTTGATCATGTCACTGTCATCTCTCACTGACTTTTCTGGCTTTGGGTCGAGCTACTGAAGATGAGGCAAATCTAACAGAGCCTTTGCCTTTGGATGAGACTCTTAGATTCAAAAGATGAGTTATTTCTGTTGCTCTGAAAAACAATGAGCACATGGTATAATTTAAATCAAAGATAAAATCAGCCACTATAAAATCACCTGCTGTAGCTTCTTTGGAACCACTAGACATAGCATTCTGGCTTGGTAATGTGCAGGCTACCCTGCCTGAAACATGCCCAAAATCACTGTGCCCATCAGCCAACATTAAGCTGTGCTGTTGAAAGAGATCTCATGGGCAAGCAGTGTTCCTTCCTGAAAGAAAGCTCTGCATCCCAAGTGAGAGAAACCACAAGTAAGAGATGACCAGACGTGACTGACAGCCTCTGCATATTTCCTCTGCATAGACAGTGGAAATTTTTAAGGTTTGAAAATATGACTCAAGACAAACATTTCCCCAGGCTTCCCCAATGCTTCCCCCCCCCCCCAAAAAAAAAATTGTGTCCAAAATGTCCAAAGAGAAGAAGGCAGGTTTCTGCATATTTATGATTTGTAGTGTGATAGTCAGGACATAAACTGGGGTGAGAGACCTGCAGGCTCCAAGTCTTTGGTTTGCATAACCTGGTTTGTTATTGCTGTGCCCATTTCTTTGCCCCTAACCAGGAGAGGTATTCAGTCTCCGTGACTAACTGAATCTCCCAATCCCAAGGGTTGCAATTTAGGATGTACAGCCTCTTGTGCAGGGAGAACCCAGCATATCTATTGATTGGGTCATTTTGAAAAGGATGTAAGGCGTACTTCAAATCTTCCCTTTGCTTCCTCCTGCCCAGGGCTGTGTAGCCCAAGGCTAGGATGACAAGTTTAGCGCTGCAGTTCAGTAGACACCCTCCCCTATGACTACTTAGGAGAAGGATCTTTCCCTCTGCCATCTTTTGCATGACATCTTTCAGGCCATTAGTCTAATGGCTTTGTGCAATAGAAGTGCAGGGAATAAAATTAAAATGGATCCAATTGTTTAATTTATCTTGGGAGATTTAGGTAGCAGAGAATGATTTTTATTTCACCTTGCCTCCTAAGAGAAGTTGATTATATGTTTGAAGAAACAGAGACTACTGGTATTTTAAATCTTCTGGAAGCACAGAAGTGTAATCATGGAAATACTGAGACTATCAAGTCATTGCAAGAAACGAGAGTCTAAGTTTTGTTAGAAATTTTGAGAACTATTTTTTGTCTTCAGTTGTAGGCTAAGGGATGTTCAGCTACAACACAATTAGTGTTATCTTGGTGTTAGTTTTCCTTTTAATACAGATTCAAGAATAAGCAGATAGAAATGTTGGTAAGCAGACTTGAATGTATTGGAGATCTTAGGATAAATAATTAGAATACTCATTAACTACATTCTCACAAATGAGCCTGGCCTGGAAATGTCACTGTGGTCTATTGCATCCACAGTCTTATGTATTAGCAAGTTTCTACAAAGTATTGATGATCCATATATTCACATCTATATGGACTGTAGACATGGTCCCTAATGTCAGCAGTCCATGTCATCAGGATTATGGCACCACCTTTATCTCTCTTCACCTATGCAGTTCACGGTGCAGTTACTTTGACATTTCCAATATTCTGATACTATCTGAAACTGTATGTGTGCAGCTCCAGTGTTATTTTTAACATGGAGACTCTATCAACCTTGCTTTTGGTAAAGGAAGTAAATAAATAAAACAAATAGAAATGTTATTTCTTCTGTATCATCTGAAATTGAGCTCATATAAAGAGTATGTGTTTCATGCTGCTCTAGTGCTTTATAGAATCTTATCTTTCCCATTTTACTTTCCAAGCTGCTTAAAATGTCAACACTGATAAAACTTCAGATGCACAGACTGGATAGACAGCAGTGTAAGTGCACAAACATGTGGATGGATGGATGGATGGATGGATGGATGGATGGATGGATGGATGGATGGATGGATGGACGGACGGAGGGACGGACAGTGGAAGCTATTTGAACCCATACACCAGCAAAACAGGATGCTTTCTTTATGCTAGCACACTGGTTTTATTGGATAAATAGTTTTGAAATTTGGGTTCACCCTGAAGGGAAAGCCAGGTGCAGCGAGTTATGTGGAACTTCACCTATTTGAATCTCAATTGCACCCTGTTGAGAAATAGAAGAGTGAGATGAGTAAAGCTTTCATTAATATTCACAGCCCCAAAATAATTGTCTGCAGGTTTATAGTCATGAAGGTGAGAAGCTGTCTTCCAGTGATCTGCTGTGGCACTTAAGACAGAATGTGCTGTCTGCTCCAGCATCTGAATAGAGAAGAGCAATTTCTGACTGTGTGCTCTCTGTAGCTGCCAAACTTGGGCTCCTCTAGCAGCCATTGAAGAGAATTAGACATGATACGTAAATGGTAAAGAAAGGAGGGACTCATGAGCCTCAGCTGTGTAGCTTCTTCATCAAAGTCCACTCCCTAAGTCACATAAGCAAGCTAGAACTTGGGAGGTGTTTCCTTTTTTCTTTCTTGTGTGTCTCATTTAAACAAGGACAGCATTTTCCCTGCATTATTTGCCTCTAGTTACTAATGTGCACTTGGTTTTCTATGTGTTTTTGTCATCTGAGTCAAATGCCATTTTCCTTGTGAACTCAGTGTGCTCGTGCTGAGCATAGAAATCCATGAGCCTAAAAGAAAATAGGGAGATCGTGTAGTTCCAGTGAACTGATGCTTCTTTCTCTTATTCATCTCAAGTTGGCAGAACAGCCAGTTCACTAAACAGCAAGACAGGCATCAGTTCATTAATACATTTGCTGGCATTGCATAGAGGCTCAAGAAGGACACTTTTTGGTGATATTTTTCTTTGGGGATGTTTTCATTTGTTTTTCATTTTGTCAGCCTTTTTTGGCCATTGGGCCCAGTGAGATAACTAAATTTGAAAAAATACAGGCCTATATAAAGATGGGCATTACTTGTAGAATTCAGCAGCTCTGAGATAGTGCAGCTGCTCTCTGTGCTTACCAAGCAAACTGTGTTCCTCACCTGCTATGATTAATTTATTGCAGATTTTTGCATTATTATTGCATGTAGACCAGGTGTGGGGAATTATAAGAGAGAACTGGGTTGTGAGCTGTAAAACCTGCCTGCAGAGGCACATGGCAGCACAAAAGAGCACATGGCAGCACACAGAGGTTTGTCTCCACCGGACCCTGAGGGGAGGAGGTGTCACTTGGCAGACCCCTACAGAGAGGAGCCTGCCAGGAGCTGACAGACAGGTGAGCAGTGAGTGATCACCCCATAGAAGGACATTTAGGAAGTGTGTTGCTGATGTGGCAACACGGGATGGGTCACGCCATATAAGGAAATACTGTGCCTTAGAAAAGTGTATAAAGCCAACTCACTCCTTTGAATAAAGGATTCAGATTCCCTGCCAGTCTGTGTTCGTCATTCAATCGCCGACAACCAGGTTCCGTTTTTATATGTTTGTGTATTAGTACATGCAGTCATATACCTGTTTTGTTTCTTGTTTCCTCCCTTTTTAACTAAATGCTTGGGAAGTGTTTCATTCTGAACATAAGCCTTTTAAAACTTGGTGTACTCAGCCAGATGTCATGGTTCAAGACAGTCTCTGACTTGTGAATTCAAACAAAATGCTATTTAACTAAAGAGATTTTTGAACATTAGGTTTGTGGGGTAAATACTCCAGCTCAGTTGGAAGAGCATATGACATTTGACTTTGACAGAAAAGGCTTTGTTTTACTTGTAGGATGTCGTGTGGATACTTCTCCTAAAAGAGAACAGTACTTAAAATTGAGAACCTGTTCCCCATAGATTGTATAGAAAGAGGCAGTTTATATTGTCAAGAAATGCTCAGAAAGGCTTATGTTGTAGTTGTTATGGTTTGTTGTTTTGGTTTGGTGGTTTGTCTTTTTTTTATCATCTGCTCAGTAGCAGAATCTTGATGACTTTGAAAGGAAACTTTCAGCATGTAGGCAAGACAGATTTCATCAGTTTGTTGCTTTGTCCAGTGCCAGCAGCAAAGGGGTGAAAAAAGATCACTTTGTTTTAATTATAAGAAATGTCAGGGTTTGATTGAATTTCATCCTACTTCTGGATTGAAGTGAAACCTTGTGCAGATGCCTATCACAGTTACCTTCATGATGTTGAAAATGAACTTTGCTGCCAATTTCATGGCCAAGTGACTCTGTATAGGCACATCCCAGTGCGCTGCTGGAGTGTTCTGCTTGCATTTGCAGCTCACAACATGCCTCTGGTTCCTCTCTCAAACACCACAGAAAGGCATCGTTCCCATCAATACAGTGGAAAGCCCTCAGTCACACACCATATTGTAATGTTTTCTCTGCGACTTATTTTTCTTAAGGTAAATTTTAGCATTCTGGAAAGGACCCTTCAGCAGCTTTGGCCAGTCACTAGATGGCTTGGGTAAGGTAATTTGACTCCTTGTGACCTTTGTCGTTCACTGTGCTACAATCAGGATTTCATTCATTTCTTTCTGCTAGCATTATTTCAGAGCATAAAGCATCTGGAAGTATTTCAGAGCTTTTTCTGTGATCATGTTTTCTTGGTTCCATGTAGTACCTTTTCCTTAGCTCTGATCTAAACCCGTTCTCATTTTTTGAGCTATTTCTGCTTGCTGGACTTGGAATAATTCATGAGCTTGAAGATACATGCAGATACGTGCATAGATCCTTCCCTTGCCTGTAACATTCCTTACATAGATATACCAGTTTGATTACCTGATGGGCTCCATCTTTTTTTCAAGGCAGCAGCCGCTTTTTAGAAACCAGAGATTTTCCTCTAAATCTGTTGAGCAAGAGCAATATCCTGTAGAGCTCAGCAACCATGAGATACCCTAGAACTTAATGCTAAAAAAGACAGTGGAAAAAAAAGTGAAATCATAGCTATGAAAGCCACACAGAAAAACTCAGTTGTGTTTTAGCCAGCAACTTGCCATGCTTTATTCATGACCTTAACAGAATCATGGATATTTTTGTCCCCTTTGAGTTTCATCTTTGAAACTCAAGCCTGTACTATAAGGGCCTAAACAGACATTTCACCACAGCCAAGGGTCTAAACTAACTATCATTTGAATAAACAAAAAAGTTCTCATTATAATGACAATCAGCAAAGACCATATGTAGCTGCACTTAGGTACTCAAAGCAAAAGTATTTAGTACTTATTGTAAATTCCTGAACATGGATACAGACTGTCTCTTTTCAGAGTCATGAAACATATTTTTTTGCTAGGCTGTTACTCAGGGAGATTTTTAAACTCGTATTTATGCTCATTATCAATGTGCCATTTGGTATAATTACTCCTTTCCTCTTGGCCAACTTCCTATCAACTTCTTTAACGAACAGAAATAGAAGTTTATTTTTCCTAAGGGAAGGAATACAGAGTTTACAAGCGAATGGTTTGAACTTTCTAGCTCTTAAATGAGGTACTTTTTTCCTTTTCTCCCAGCCATTACAGTAATTAAAAACTCAATTTTTTATTTTTATTTTGATAGTGGTGAGATAGTACCATTGTTTTTAGGAAGCTTAATGTTTGTAATGCCCTTTTCTGAATAGGATTACTTTTAATAAGAGGACACACCTCTCTCAAATTTCTGGAAAATATAAAGATATGCCTTCTAAAGCACACATATCTAGTAAAATTAAGTTAAAATATTGGATATTCCTACTTAGGAGAATGTCAATAGGAAAAGATCAGAAATTATTTGGTCTATCAGAAATTCCCTAAGAAATTTAGAAGCATTCAAATATTTTTTTTCTGGGATTTCTCAAAATAAACAGCTAGCCTTTTGCACTAGTGGTTTATTTTTAGAAGGGTATAGAACTTTCCTGATTCCCAGTGAGGACTGGTAAAGCCAAGGTGCTCTGCTATGTAAGCAACTGTGTCTTCCTCTGTCTACATGGCAATGAGGAAAATTGTCTCCCTCTAACAGAAGCCTAGCAAAATGTGAGCAACAAACCCATGGGCTTCCGTGGACTGGATCCTTTTCTTGGATTACTTTTGTATTTTGCAGCTGAGCAGAATTTGCAATCCAGGCTGGTATAAGAGAGAAATCCAGCCATGAAAATGTAATCATTACTGGCTCCTTCAAGAAGACAGCGTCAATCAGTAGCAAGCTAAAACAAGCATAGGAAAAATGTTATGCACTGTTTCTTCATCAGGATATATTCAGAAGTTGAAGGTACCTGGGCGTCAATTCTGTATTTTCTTGTTGAATGGGTTAAAGATTTGCTGAGAGGAAGACAGCTTCTCTGTTGTCCTTAGCTTTGGCTTTCAGGAAGAACTTGAGCTGTGATGGATGAGACTTAACTCTAGTTGATGAGTTTGGGTATGACGGAAAGACAAATTAGATTGCTTAACAACAGAAGTGTCTGCAGGGATCAATCTAGGACTCCTGAGCTATGGTGCCTAGTCCTGTCCACACGTATCATGGTTTCACCCCAGCCAGCAACTAAGCCCCAGACAGTCACTCGCTCACTCTCCTGCAGCGGGATCACAGAGAGAGAAGAAGAGTGAGAAAACTTGTGATTTGAGATCAAGGCAGTTAAATAGGTAAAGCAGAAGCTGCATGCAAAAGCAAAGCCAAATAAAGAATTCCATGGACAGGAAGGTGTTCAGCCATCCCCAGAAAAGAGAGCCCCATCACGATGACCTGGGAAGACAAACACCATCACTCCAAACATCTCCCCCTGCCTCCTTCTTCCCTCAGCTTTATATGCTGACCATGACACTGTATGGTCTGGAATACCCCTTGTGTCAGGATTGGCTGTCCTTGCCGTGTCCCCTCCCAGCATCTTGTGTATCCCCAGCCTCCTTGCTGCTGCAACCGTGGGAGGAGCAGAAAAGGCCTTGACACGGTACAAGCCCTGCTCAGCAGTAGCAAAAGCATCCCTGTGTTATCAACACTGTTCTCAGTGTTGTTAACAAATCTAAAACCTAGCTCCACACGAGCTTCTGTGAAGAAAATTAACTCTATCCCAGCCCAAACCAGCTCAACATGTATTTGAGAAGTTACTGATGTTCCAGTGGTTGATGCCCATTTCTAAGGTGAGAGTCACAAACCCCACAGCAACTGTTTTGCCTGGTAGCATTTCATTTGTTTAATACAGTGTTAGAGCCTTGAATTGCAATAGTTCTGTGGGTATGACTTGTGCCCAGCTTTCTCCTCTGAATTTTTTGGTGTTGTGAGATTTAATCTCCTTCTTGGCAAAATACCTTTTAAGGAGGTTTGAAGAGTAATGTTTTTCTGGTGCTCTCTGCTAGGCGAGCTTTACCTTGGAGTCAATGCCCTAGATGGGAAATTCTGCTTGTAGCTGACATTTACACCAAAACATGAGTTTTTTATGGCAGTTCTTCACAGGCTGAAATATGGATCCCTCTCATTGGGTGCCCAGCAAGCTCTGCTCACAAGGCTCCATCTACCTGTCCATCCTCTCCTGCTTTTGCTTTCTGGGGAAAGGATGTAGGAGACAGCACCTCACCTCTCTCATCTCTCCCCTCATGCCTCAAAGAGAAGATCCCCTACCAGAAGTGAAAAAAAGGGACAGTGAGAAGCAGTATCTTCACTCCCCTTTATTCTCCTTTGTACAGAACTGGACAGGATCAGGCTCTCAACAAATCACAGCTGTGGACAGTAGTTTCTTTCAATCCATAAGTGTAGCAGTAAAGAACCCACAGTAAAGCCCAGGAATAGTGTTGGAAGAACAGTGTTTGTGCTGGCAGGTCAGTGCCCTAACTATCACTAATGCTTTCTTTCAGACCCAGTAGCTCTTGAAATCTTTAAAGTAACAGTTTTAGTAGGATAGATGTGCACCTTCATCCATCATGGTATGAAGTGTAGTAGTGTTCCTAGGGAAAATGGGATATGTGGACTTAAGCCTTTTCAAGGGGAAGATGGCAGTGACCCCATGATTCTCCTTTCTCCCAAGTAAGTTCTCTACCTGCTTTAACAGAAAAGTCCTTGCATCTCATTTCCTCTGCTATCTTAAAAGCACAAACAGTGCATCTCCTCCCTTCTTGCCAGTTAGGAAGGGTAAAATATCCCTTCCTTTTGAGCTGAAGTTTTTTACTGGAGCAATTCCTGGTACCTATGGAACTGTAGCCCCAAGAACAGTGTGATATCTCTTTTGCTTTTGCTGGCCCTGTTTTTCTCTTGGTTGGTTTTTGGATGTGTTCCACTAGTAGTGACTGCTCTGAGTCCTATTTTAGAGCTACAGAGTCTCCAGATACTGTGTGTGTGATGCCCAAGACAGACTTGTGCTGTCTGCTTTGGTGATGAGCTACAGTACTGTTTATTTGATTTAGCCTTGAATCTGTATGAAATAAATGCATAAGAGATGGAAAACCTGGTGAGTAATAAGAGCAATAAAGGAAACAAAACAGCTGATATCAAAGAAATTTTTAAACCTTTATTTTCTGTAGTTGCAGGGTTTATAGGAAGAGATTATATGGCTGTTGGTGACATAACCTGATAAATTTCTTTTGTTGCAAGTGAAAATCTTATGTACTATCTTATGATACAGAAAATACTTGGTGTTTTGAGAGAATTCATATCAATAAAGACATATTTAGAGTGATGCATTCAGTGCAGTGTAGTTGGCAGAGGTTAAAAAAATGGCTTTCAGATTGCAATTAGCATGAATAATTTACGTTTTACGTCAAAATGGGGATGAGTTGAAAGCAGGGTCCTGGAGGAATTAGACTTCCAAAACTATTCTCTGCACTTCTGTGCCAACAAGAAAAATAAATAGACTGAGATAGAGGGATTGTAGCTGAGAGCAGAGCTTTACCGTGGTGTGGTACCTGTGCTGAAACAGGCAAGGTTAAGAGATGAGAGACTCCGTTTATGGACACAACGCAAAGTGCTGCACACCTGGGGAGCGGGAATAATTGGCAGGGGTGTGGAACATGTGAGTGCTGCTTAGCATGCAAAGGAAAGCTACTGACAGGCTCTTCATGGCTCATAAAACCACTATGCCAACTCACTGCCACTGCAAATGCACACATCCAGTGGGAGCTGTTCTCCACCAAATAGGTAATCATCCTCGTTTGGCAAGACTGCGTTTAGACTGCAGCGCGCCATGCCTTGTCTTTCACTGGAAAACAGACCTTTGTGAAGTTAGGAAAAGTTTTAATGGGCAATTCACATAGTAAAGGCAAGGCTGGTGGAAATTAATTCCAGGTGCAAAAGGAAATTAAAGGGAAATAACTGAACATAATAGAAAAACAGAAAATAAACAATTTTCCTGAAAGAAAAACAAGGTGGTTTTTTAATTGAAAGTTTTCCCATTCGGGTAAAGAGTAGACATAAGTGCTCAGCAATTAGAGAAGTTGTTCAGGTTTCCTGTCATTTCAAAAAGACATATGGTGTGTCTGCATCTTGTGTTGAACAAAGCTGCTAAAATAAGGTCCATGCAGTCTGAAGTGAAGGATATTTGGGGTGCAAGTTCAAAAGAAACCCTGCAACAGGAGTTTGTTGGAAACTTATCTGCAGGATAAAGACTGGTTCAATGTGGATTGGCAATGAGTAGTATTATGTTAGGGGTATTTATTTATATAGAGTTCTTGTCATTAAATAATATGGCAGATTTAGTTAATTGCATCTTCGGGACCAAGATAATTTTCAGCCTGTTACGACAGATTTGTGCAAATACCACAGAAAGCATGAAGTAGCCATTGGTGCTTCCTAGGAAGACTTAAAATCGAACTTCATGAAGTAAATTGCCTGTTAAGATCATCATGTGTCTGATTAAGAAAAATGGGTGTTAAGAAAAGGTCTGAGAGAGAACTTTGTGTGATTACCAGTGAGGAAGGTAATATTAAAAACCACCAGTGGGATGGGTGGGCTTCAGCCTTCAGCACTGAAACTGCTTTTTGTACCCAAACGCAGTAATAGTGGTTTTTTTCTAAAATGGAAGCTGGGTATTATGCAAGCTGGTATTACATATCAGCAACATTCATAGATTAAGTGATTCCCAGACAGTGGTAGGAATGACAAAACTGGATGTCATTCTCCAGGAATACTTTCTAAGTTGTGTTGCATTTGGGAGGGCCTTTGATCTGTGTGCTATGCTTCTCAAATCCAAAAAGTAGGCGACCCCTATGTTGTCTCTTACTGGACTTTCTGGAAATTAACACCTTACTGAAAGATGTGGGAGAATCATAAGAACATACAGAACAGGTCCAAGATGGCCTGGCCTCTTTTTTTCTTCATAGTATATTTCAAACAAGTAAAATTTTTTTTTATATTACTTGGATGCAAAGTATTTCAGTTTGTGGTGGGTTTTATTCATTAAAACCTCAAGTCTTGCTTAAGCCTTATATAAAGTCTATATGGACTTCAGGAATATTAAGAACTACAGTAAATCTTGAGAGCTGTCTCACAGCCAAACAGTCTATGAAAAACTCTCAGGTTTGGTTTCCCCATTGCTAGCTCTGGAATGACAGCTTGGTCAGAAGACAGTGTGGGGGGGAGGAGGGGGAGTGCATCACCCTCTTGGCGTGAGTGCAGGTCCCAGTATTTCTTTGTGTCTCAGAAAGATCTCTCAGATCCTGGAAAAATATCAGAACAAGTTCCCAAAAGCACTGAGTATCAGCAGCAACTGTAACACATAAACATCACATTTGTGGCACCGGTGTCAAGATGAGATCTCAGCAGTGTGACTACAGGTACTAATGCACATGGCAGTTCCCTCTCCCAGTTCAGCAGACTGATCAGGCTGGGACTGCTGGGACTGCTTTCCTCTTTGAAGGCAAAAAAGATAGAAAAAGAGTGCAAGGTCTGGGTTACTTTCCATTCCTGCAAGTACCAGCTTTTTTGGGAACAGCAAAGGTGTGAAGTCAGCCTACGGAGCCTGCTGTCAGCAGTGGGTGTCACAGCCCACAGCCAGTCAGTAGTCATTATGAGCCAAAAAGGCAGAGAAATCCGGCCAACTTGAGCAAAAGATGCAGCAGCAGAGAGGAACACAGAATTCTGGCATTTACTTCTTGCATTGTGGTCTGCTTTTATTCTTGCTGTATTAAAACTGTCATGGCTTTATGCTAATGTGGTTTATTCCTAGCCAGTGATTATTATGCTTTGAATTAGCAGTGCTCTTGAGAGCATTTCTCATGAAAAAAAATAATGGCCTTCTGAGAAATGCGAATGAGAAGGAAAAAGAGCTGTTACTTGCATTAGCTTGGAACTGTGTGTGTGTTTGGAGAGGATGAAGGAGAAAGGCCACTTTAATGACTGATGCCAGGCACTGCAGGACTCTGAGGCCACAGATTTGTGTGTGAGACATTACTGAAATTCAGGGAAGAGCAGTCAAAATATGGAAATGGTTTTTACATTGTGTTTGGCTTTCAGTGAACCCACCCTTTGGGTAAATTCTTTTTGACTCTAATGTTAGTTTTGCCTGACTGTAAATCCATACTCATTTACCCTGAGTGGGAAAAGCTTCCCCAGGGGCATGAGAGCGCAGCTGTTGTGGGACAGAGCTGTGTGCATGTTGTGAAAGGAGAGTGTCTTTAAGAGGGTGTCAGTTCTCCAGGGAATGGCCTCAGAAATACCAGTTAGGACCAGCTATCAAAGAGAAGTTGTTGCAGCTCTGAGGCACCTGGGTAGCAGAGATCTTGGCTCAGTGATGGGGAAAAGGGGAGAGGGTGAGCAGCAATAGGAACTTCAGTATGTTTCAGCTGTAGGTTTCTCAGCAGGAAGCCAAATTCAGCAGCAGCAGTAGTGTGTCATTCCCAGTTTTCTCAATGGGCCACTTCCTGTATCCCCCAAATAAGGCAGCAGAGACAATACCAGCCCATTACTTTTAGCCGCATCTCTAAAACATCACAGCACTGGAACACAGTGGGATCTTACATGCTTGAACTAGAGGCATCATAAAAATGGAGGAAGGGGAAAAGGTGTGGTCCCTTTGGGTCTGCATATAGAGGGCAATGGTCTGTACCCTGTGCTGGTCTTCAAAGCCCAGCAGGTTCCAGTGAAATCAGAAAGGATAAGGAAATTTCTGATTTCCTCTTCTTTTTACCCATATGGTTTATTCGGCATAACCAGGCAATTCCTAGCCTTGATACAGTATGTCCAGCCCCTCCACAGGACAGAGCCTTGTAATGGGTTCTTTGGATAAGAAGGTATTTCTCCAGGCAGTCAGGCACAAAGAGCTGGAACAGAATGAAGTGCTTTGGCCGGATTATCTTTTATTCCCTCTGCTTTAAATTGAAAAGAGATGTTCTCAGAAAGGTCTGTCTTTCTCTCCATTACCCCAAAGAATAGCAGTTTTTAACCATTCCTACTGCAACAGCTGGGCTCACTCTATCTTGCTGGCTAGCTTTTTCTTCTTCAGAAAGAAGTTACAGGCAGCTGTATCTGGCATTGATATTTTACAGGAAAAAGGATTGTGTTGCGTGTTAACATTCAAAACAAACAGGAGAGCAATAACAAAATAACCAACCTTCTTGCAAAAACCTGAGGGACTCAAATAGTAGTTCAGCTGGAGTTCTGATAATGAAACCTCCTTTGTGTTAGAAATGCGTCCCTGGCTGTTCCCATGAAAACCAACCTAAATTTGGCTCGCTTAAAGCCTCGAAAAAATTTCCATTGATATACATAAGAATTTGCCAGCCAAAATCTCTGGTGATTCTGTCAGTGTGGAGTGGGCGTGCTCATCCCTTCAAAGCAGTGTTCTTGCAGAGGTTCCTGAGCCCCTGTTCATGCCTGAGGTTAATACTTAATGTACTAGAGGTGAATAGAAACACCAGTCTGTTGTCTTCAGAGCAGAAGAGGTGACAATCTGCATCCTGTCTTTATGAATCCAGACTGTGTGTGCAAACCACTCAAATCGGTGTTAGTGGCAGTGTCACATTACAACACAAGCCCGGGAAATGGTATCCCTTTAAACAAAAAAACAAAAAACAAACAACAACAACAACAAAAAGGCAATAACTTAAAAAAAACCACAAAAAAACCACAAAAAAACCCCAACAACAAACCACACACAAAACCCCCTCCTGTATGCTGACTGAACTATGCAGATGCTTTTTTTAGGGAGAGAGCTGCATGCTTCAGTCCAGGGCAGGGAGACCCTCTTGCATCCCTGGCAGCTGTGGCACGGAGACAACCTCTCTTGTGGACTGCTGGTACCTTCTCTCTGTTGGTGTTTTCTTTGTGGTCCTGGCATTCCTCTCTCTGTGCATCTAGTCACAGGGATATTATTTTCCAAAACTAGCAACATAAATTTTTCCTTGCAAGTGTGAGATGGGGGGGACCATGCAGTATAACTGCGCCAAGTGACCATCCCCAGACTTCTCTTGTTCTCATCAGGTAGGAAGGGTAATTTAAATACTTCAGATTTTTTTTTTTCAGTATTGAGACGATTATGATGTATTACAGGGTAAAGGTTGCAGAAAACTGAAATCTTAAGAACAGAAACTCAGTGAAAACCTCTATCCCCTTCAAGGGAATTCAACCCTAAGTGTGGACTGTTTTAAAACCCAAAATTAAAAGTTTAAATGTTAAAAGCTAAGCATAAGAATTGGAGGGCAGTGAGTGGGCAGAAAAATGGGACTAGACTTGGGCCCCTCACTATGAGAAAGACACTGAGGTGCTGGAGAAGGGCTGGTAAAGGTTCTGGAACACAGGTCCTATCATGAGTACCTGAGGCAGCCTGGAGAAAAAGAGGCTATGGGGGGACGTTACTGCTCTCTAGAGCTGCCTGAAAGGCAGGTGGGGATCGGCCTCTTCTCCCAAGTAACCAGTGGCAGGACTAGAGGAAATGGCCTCAGGTGGCACCAATGGAGCTTTTAGATTGAATATTAGGACAAATTTCTTCATGGAAAGGGTTGTAAAGCATTGAATGGGCTGCCAGGGAAGTGGTGCAGTCACCATCTTTGGAAGGATTTAAAAGATATGTAGATGTGGCACTTGGGGATATGGTTTAGGGGTGGACTTGGCAGTGCTGGGTTAATGGTTGGACCCGATCTTAGAGGTCTTTTTCACCCTGAACAATTCTATGATTCTATGATTTTTTAGCTCCCTCTCTCTCACTAGGAAGTTCCTAATGTAGCTCCTTTTTGCAACCCAAGCAATTTTAATGGACATGGTAATGGTACCAAAGGGTCATTATTTATCAGGGTCTTTGCTCTTAATAAATATTAGTTAAAAGAAATGTCTCTTTCCATTGCAATTAAAAAAACCGAAACCTATGTAATATTTCTTTTAAATTAAATTGTATCCTTTTTTTTGAGCTTTCTCTTCCCCAGTCTCTATCACACTTCCCCAGGAATGGCTGAACTGCCAGCTGTCTAGACCAATGTAGAACAATGTGTTTAAAATTATAACTTTTATAACATAATAATCCATGTTCCTGTTGAATCTTGTTGTTACTGCTGTTCTTTACAGTAGATTAATGATTTCATTGAAAGAAAAGGAAATAATGTTAAAATAGTAAGGACTACAACTTTTTCCCTGTGTTATGGTTCTCTGTGTCCATGAAAAATTTTGGCCATCTGTGTGGTTTTCTGATAACTTATTAAAGCATTTATTTCACTTCCCACCTTCCTTGTTTTTTTCTCTTTTTCTTACTGAAATTACAGCTGAAGAGGTGGAAAGACTGGCTGCAATGCGTTCAGATTCTCTAGTACCTGGGACTCACACGCCTCCAATCAGAAGAAGAAGCAAATTTGCCACTCTTGGGAGACTTTTTAAGCCGTGGAAGTGGAGGAAGAAGAAGAGTGAAAAATTTAAGCACACTTCAGCAGGTAACTGTTGCGTTGGGGCCGGTTTATTAATCTGGAACTTTTTGCTCATCAAGGCTGACCATTTGTAATACAGCCTCAGTTTATATGTATTTCAACAGTTGGAGCTTGGCTTGGAGAGATTCATCAGATTCTAAACGGAGATCTTCAACTTTATTACCAATGTTTTCTTTAAAAAAACCCAGAGCAACACAGTGGGTGCACTACAATTAAAGCAGCAGCTCACCAAAGCTGTATTTTCAAGTTCTGCTACTAGAGCTAGAGCGTAACCCAGAAGAAATCTTTGAATATTGATTCAGCAGATTATGAATAAAAGAAAAAGCAGTATGAAAAGATAATACTAGTGGTCAATTTAGCCACATTTAAGTTCCTGTGAGTGCTAATAGAGGAGTGAGAAAAATACAGGATGAAGAAGTTGACATTGTGTTGAATAACTTGCATAACCAGAAATTATTCGTTCCATTGGGCAGGAATGATGTGTCACTTGTTTTTTTGGAGAAAACCAAATCTCAGTTCCTGCCACACCCCTCCTTCTGCCACTGCTTTCTCACACTCCTAGTTCAAAACCCTTTGTAATTATGGAAAACTGTAAAAATGTGGGTTTATATTGTAAATTGGTCTGAGCAAGAATCCTAGATCCAGGCACTGATGCATGTGGTGAAAGCTTTGTGACCTATTTAGAAGGTTTCTTTTCTTCTTTCATGATGGCAAATAATTACTACATGTGGTTCTGCAAGTCTTTAGCCTGGATTATCTGTGAGAAAACATGAAGTTTCTCTGGATTTCTTATTGTTCTCACTAGAACTAGAAAGAAAGCAGTGGGTATCTTGCTCCTTCAAGTGTCGGAAGAGGCTTGAGTTACCACCCAGTTGCTTTTCTGCCCTGTGTATTGCACAGTGGAAGCTTTTAGGCAGTACTTGGGTGTAACTGTGGCACCCCAAATCCTGTACTCCTGAAAATGGCCCACAGTTGGGTGAGACATTTCATTTAACTAAGTGTGAATTCTTGAATGAGATTAAATGCAGAATAAGCATTTCCAGGGTTTGTACCTGAATGAGTTCTTTACTGTGTGCTGTTTAAGCTGCTTTCTGATTCGTCAGCCAAAAACTAATGAACTGGAATAGATGGCTATATTACTCTGAGTGATGATCATATTTTTTGACTTGACAGCTGAGAAGCTATTGTCATCAAAAATGACATGTTTCTGCAAAACAAAAGACTTGTCTTTCATGTTCTGCATCAGTCATAACCAGCGTGTAGTGTAGCAGGATTTCCATAAAAAACATGTAGCTCTTAGGGATATGTGCACACTGGGGTGACAACTACTTTGAATCTAGTTTCAGTGTGCTGGCTTAGTTGGTTACAACTAGGAGAATAACCATGGCTGTTCAGGAGGTACCATGGGTTGCCAAAGCCTGCCTACTGTTGATTTTTGTGGTTTCTCCAGCTCCATGAGGTGAGACTGAGCTGCTTACTGCTGTGGTTAGACTGACTAGTTTGAAGCTGGATTGAATATGGCTCCATAGTCTGCTCTGGGCATTACAAGAAGTATTGCTTAGATTTGCTCCATTACCAAAATATTTGTAAAGTACACAATGATTAAAACCAGACAGAAAACATGTATTTTCTCAGAGGAATAGGAAGTTTTACCAGACATGCCAGCATATCTTCTCCCCTTGTAAGAGGGAGTTCAGTGTCTGAAAAACTAATTTAAAAGCTGGGTCTCCAGGAACATTTGTCAGTCGCAGTACTGGATTTGATCTCAGTTGAATCCAAAACTTTTACTTTTTTTTTTTTGTTTTGTTTTTTTTTTTGTTTTGTTTTTGGAAAAATTTTCAATTCTAGTAAGTTAACAGTATCCTGCAGCTGCTCTGCAAAATTGGTACTCCTGTCATCTCCCGCCGCTACTAAATGCAGCAAAATTGACAAGAATGTCAAATGTGCTGAGCACCCTGTGGAAGTCAGAGATAGAGATTTACTTCTGAACTGTGCAAGAGCTGGGACCTCACAGTTTCCATCATCCCCAGCCCTGGGGGACAGGAATCCACCAGCATCCTACAAGACCCCCCAGCAATTAAGAAGCATTGGTTGAACCTTGGATGTGTAGTACAAAAGATTTGACACATGAAAAACTAGCATTTTTCTGCCAGCATTTCCATGACCTCTTGTCCAATACCTCTGATCTCACTGAGAAAATATATTTAATTTTTATAATAAATCAAAGGACAAGCTAGTGGGATGGCATAATGAGAGCCAGCATGAAACTTCATAGTACAGGCTTATTTTCTTCTAGTGCACTGATAAATGTGACACTTGGAAAAAAAACCCATTCCCATTAGTGTCCTACAGGCATGCACCCAAGCTTTCCCACCTTCACAGAACATCAGTAGTTATCAAAAAATAAATATAAGTATTTTATTAGGCTCTTACTTGCTGCAACAATGGATTCAATTATTTTTAATGTCAAAAGTAGTAAGGGTCAAAACATATGGCCTAATCTGATGAAATTTCCTTTGAAATTAATGGGAGGTTCTTTTCTGGGAGAGGACAGGAAAAAAGAGTCACGCTGATATATAAGGTTGAAAGGTTGCCTTTTTCTTGGTATTTCCAGGTGCTAACATTTTGTATCCATATCTTTATCAGACAAAAAGCTCTGCTTATTTATTCAGATATGAATGTTTTAAAATACAATTCAGCAGTCAATGGGCAAAAAAACCTTTTAGGTAATAGGAGAAGTTATTTTCTGACACCTGGTAATTGCATAAGGTGAGACAGACGATAAATACATAATTTGATTGATGGAGGACCTCAATGTTATGCTTAGTATATATGAGTCCTCTTAGCACATCAATACTCAAATTGTTATATTTGAGCATAACAAGTCCCCCATCCTCCATCTTTGTTACTGGATTGTCACTGACAAGCAGAAGGTCTAAAGGATGTTTGTGTTTCGTAGAGTTTATATGTTTATAGGTTACATTGATTTTGGTATTTCTGTAGTGACTATGCAGAAGGGTCAAAAGTCTGACAGTGCCTTGGTGCTGACTTAGGACAAAAGTAAGAGTCATGGGTTTTGATGTAGACATCTCATGCCTTTGCCTTGCAGCTGGCCTGTCTGTGAGATCATCATTAGGTGTTTTGTAAAGCAGCCAGAGCATGTAGAAAAGATTATGGATAGGGTGATCCGTTTGCAGACGGGAAGCACCAGATGAGCCGTGGGGTTTGATCAGAGCGACCTCTTCTGCTGCAAGGTGGTGTGTTAAGGAGCTGTAAAGAATCTGCACTGTGAATGAAAGATGGGCTTTGGCTATGGACAGGCTCAACCTCAGAAAAACAGGGAGATTACACTATGTGAGGGACACCAGTGTACCACAGCCAGAACAGAAACAAGTTAATTCTCACAGTAGTTCTTCTCCTGGACAGAAGTCAAGTTCCTATCAGCACAAAGTGGTTTTCAGTGTCAGAATTGCAAATCATTTTATCCCAGAACATCCTACTGAAAGTTCTTTGATGGGTGATGAAACTCCCACAGTACAACATAAACTCTCCTGACACTGAAGTTCTATATACAGGGAGTTAGACAAAGAAATCAAACTCTGCCACACTGCTATTCATGCTACAGTCAAAGATATGTTGTATGTTTTTTAAACTTACTAAGATTTTTACAGAAAGTGTGGAAACCTTTATTTCCATGCAGGGCCAAGGCCCCCTCGACAAAATGAGAAATATGATAAAGTTGGGAGAACAGGCAAATTTCTAAATGGCAAGATTATATCTTTTGAGAGGATGGTTTCTTAGAGCTGACAAGGAGCAGCCTCACTTATGGCAGAAGAAGCCAGGAAGAAACAGAATTTTCTATTCCCAAGCACATTTCCTTGGCTGGATACAGCTGGGATGGCTCTAGAAGACTGGTCAAAGTTTTAAAAGCCACACTGGGCACTGTGGGAATCAGCAAAGCAGAGAGCAAGAGAGCAAGCTGACTGTCTCCTCTGCTAGACCTTTGTCTTTCTTTTTAATACCTTGATCTTCTGCTCACCTTGCTGTGAACTTGAAAAATGTTCCTGGGTATGTGGTTGTTCTATTGCAGTGCTATACACATGCTGAAATGTCATTTCCTGGAGATGTTTTGGAGAAGGAACTGCTTCTGAAATAAAGAAGCTTTAGGGGAAATAGATTATGTGCTTACTTGAAATACTATTGAAGGTTTTTATCACCGCTTTCATCAAAAGCCAACTGTTTGCAACCTTTCATAAAAAAAGTCTTTCAGCTGCTTGGGGGAGTTTGAGTAGAAAAGAATGTCTTGTTTTGTCATTTCCTATTTCTGGTGACCTTCATTTTAAAGAATTGGTGCGTCTGTCTTTCCCCATCCTTGCTTCCTGAATTGCAGTGCTCAGGCAAAAGGGAGGAGGAAGCATCTAACTTGTACTTGAAGGACACTGGTTGGAATGAGGAAAGCAGGAAATGGTGAGAAATTAAAGGGTGTAAAGAAAGCTCAGCTGTAAGTAGGAGAGCAAAGGACTCAGCAATGTTTGGGTTAGGTACATTGGCACACTGTACAATGAGCAGAGAGTGTCAGAGGAAAGCTCCTCAGCAGCTCTGTTGCCAAGTAGATGGTGGTCTGAGATAACCAGTAATACTAAAGAGAGAAAAGGAAATCTTTTTAACTCAGCCTTTCCTCCTAGATATGTTGAAGCCTCCTTTTATTTGTGTCCCAGGCTCCCTTCCTACAAATAGTTAAAATCCTCTTCCACAGGGCAGTGATCACATATCAGTCCTCTGGTGCCACAGTTCCCATCCCAAAACCCATGGGTGAGCTAGTGAGCCACGTCCTGTTCTGTGACCAGACAAGGACACAACTGTGACTTTCCAGCCTCATGTTTGGGGTACCGTACTGAGAATAGGGAAGACCTGCTCCTGTTTGATTTAAGGCTTCATTGGCTCAGGTAACATTGTAGGGGTTGGTGTTCAAGAACCTGTCTCAAGGTGTAGGACTGGGGAGTTGGAAGGGATAAAGACTGGGGCTGAAGTAGACCAGAATATTAGAAGAGCCGAAAGGCAGACCACTGTGAGCCAAGGAAAAAGGACATTCAGTGCAGGTTTGTGGGTTGATCTGCTGCCTAAGGGCCTTAAGACTCTTTTAATAGTTATCTGTACAGAGAATGACAATCTTCTCTTGCTAGCAGTTCCTCTGTTAAATAGTAATAGATGAGGTCTGCACTCTGGATCTAAAGATTTAAGTGTAACACTGTAGACAATGCCACAAAAGGGAGCATGTGGATTTTTTCAGTTTACCTTTTATGGAGAGCGTAACATGCTCTTCCGTTTGCTTTCACTCAAGCCATTTAAAGATAATAAGTGAGCCACAACAAAGTCAACTCATTCAACCTTTATCTGCCTCACTCCCAAAATCTGCTTTAAAACAGATATTAATTTTGTGCCCAAATCTTTTTCTTCCACTTGTTAAGCCTTGTTGCTTTGGTTTTTCCAACCAGAATTTTTTTTAAAAGATGCTCTATAAAGAAATCATATGTCAGTGTGTTTATGTAATTTAAGTCTCCCAGTCAGCAGAGGGGATTGCTTAAATTGGCAACACTTACAGGCAAGGATTTTTCACTGTTTCTGATGAATAACAAGAAGAAAACAAAATGTGGTAAGGCTGTTCAATTAAAGAAACTGTTATTCATAAACCATACCCAGATCATTTGATTCCTACTGGTGATTATTTCTAACTACAACAGGTAAATATTTTGAACCTTTCTTCCCAGAATATTCCAGTTGGGAGAAATTCAGTTATATGTTGCCAGTGCTTCTCTTAAACCTTCTGCTTTGCCAGTAATTGCCTCTTGTGTTTTTTCACATAAAACCCTTAGGCTGTTAAACTGGTCATGTGATTTAGGTGAGACCTTTGCCTGGGGAAACAAAGGAGAAGCACAGCCTGCAGACATGCCTGCCCTCACCCCTGCCTCTGCTTCTGCGGAGGTGGTCTACAGGATGAGGGACTTTATGTGGCTTTCCCAAGTGCCAGTATTTGACATCTATTTACAGAGGTTCTAATTTCATTGAAAAGAGTGGTTTTGTTGGGATCATTGTCTAACAAGGGTAACTGTTCTAAAGCACTTTATGGTCCCATTCTGTTCTTCTGAATTTTATTTAATATCTGCTTTGATCCCATATGAAAGGTACTAATATTTCAGTTAGAATTCCTCTTATACTTTCAGGCCAGACTGTCTCTAGGTTTAGGTATGGAGAACAGAAGTAATTACGTTCTTTTCTTCACTGACGCTCATATTCTGATGACTTGGAAATACAATTCTGAATTCTGAATTCTGAATCAGCGCTCAGAGAGCAGGCTGTGCCCTCCAGGGTAGCTGGGTCTGAAGTCACCCTGAAGCCTGAAATACCCCAGAGTCCTTCCTGTTCTCTTCCATGACAAAGCCTGTTAATACTTCCGTGTAAAACCCCCAGTGACCCTTTTGAAGTGAAACAGCGAGCAGATGATACAGGTGCTGGTCCCAGCCAGGTATTTTTGCTGTGCTGGAGCAGCTCATAGAGCATTAAGGCATTGCTGAAAATCACTGATCATTTCCAAGATTTTGGGAGAGAAAAATGGCACTGTTGTAAAACTTAGTCCAAACTTGCAAAAAAAAGAGCTCTGGCTTTGTTAAAAAACAGCAGTACAACCACTTTTCAGAGTTAGAAAGGGCTGTTGTGTTCACTGTGTTGTGATTTTTTTGAGAGAAGCATAAAATCTCATTGTCTGGACAAAAGCAGCGTTTTGGAGGAAGTTGGGCTGTTCCTGAATGCACATTGAATGCAGCAAATAGTTTTACATGAAGGAAAATCCAAAAAATAAGCTTATTATATTTCAGTGTTTTCTAGATGAATTGTAGAAGAGTTATTATGCAAATTTACACTTCTGTTTGAAATTTAACTAGATATTATTTTGTATAGTTAAAAATCTGAATTTCAAATATAAAATGGCCAGGTAGACAGGAAAACATTTGTATCTTGGGTCTGTTGAAGTATTACACTGCTTGTGTTCAAGGGCTGAATAAAAATTAAAATCCACACACAGTTTTATTTTTTGCATTGATCCAAAACTGCACACTTGATGTATTCTGAATTTTGGAAGTGAAAAAAAAATTCTAGGATTGCATACAACTTCTCTTGGTATGCACTGACATTTCCTTAATGTCTTTTGAGAAATTGGCCAGAAAAATGTACCAGAATTCATGCAAAACTGTAGACAACTTTTTAAAAATTTCATCTTTTGCCATTCTATAGAAGGAGCAAAACTATCTTGTGTATCTGCTTACTGCTGTGGAACCAAGGATTCACAGAGATTTTTAAAGCCAGTGGTCATTTTCAGCCTCACAATTAAATAAAGAGCCCAAAGATAGAGTGGCAGGAGACACTTCATAGCAAGGGAAAGGGATGGGTGATATTTGCCTCTCTATTGCTGGTATTTTGAATTGTCAGCATTTTCAGATTTGTCATTTTAAAGAGATTAAAAGAATGGAAATGCATTCAGAAGTTGCAGATCTGATTTGTACAAGGAAGGCAGTGAAAGCAATTGTCTATTTTTATACTTGAATTGCCAACTGGAAGCTCCTAGTTCAAAAATGGGGGAAACAATCACTCCCCTGGGAGCATGTATTCCACTACAGAGCAGTATCACTGTGTCTTCCTGAGATTTGCTGCAGAACATTTCCAGGGTTTAAGAAGAGGACTTTGCTTAGCTGGACTGAAAAATGAGTCTGGGGATTGTTCGAGCCCCGTGCCAGCTGTAATGGAACGTGTGAAACGAGGCCTCTAAATGGGTCCCTTCTTACAGGAAAGAGATGTTTAATGAGGCTGTTTGGTTTTTATGCTAATTACATTTCCAGCTGCTGTGTGAAGATTATATGAGGCCACCCAAACTGTAATGCTGCGGCATAACTCTACAACAGTGCATTCATGTTAAAATAGTGTAATACAATTAATCCATTAGAAAAAGTACAAATTCTGATGAGTGCAAATAGATGCTGTTAATAGCATAAGCTTCTTCATGATACATGGATTAGAGAACAACCTCCACTGGAAATATTTTAAGTGTTTTAGCAACAAATCAGCAATAATGGAATATCTAGCTGTGGGGAGAGAGAATATGTTTGGAAGAAGCTCATTCTTGTGTAAAAAGTTGTTGTATATCCTCAGCTTCTATTGCCATGGCTCATGAATGGAGGGTCTTCGTCAGAATGGGTCCTTACAGGTTATTTTAGAATTATTTCATTTAACAACAAAATGTGTTGAAGCTGCTTTTTATTTTTAGATTGCATGTGAAGCATGGATAATAATTAGTATTTCTCAGACCATTAGCTTTTGTTCTTTGGGTTTTCACTGCCTCTACAAAGGCACAGGAGAAAATCACAACATTTCACAGTGACACGAAGCCATGAGGAAATTTGTCTTCACAATGATGCTTTCGCTGAGAAGTGCTATTGAGGAAGTTTTATTCCTAGAATACTGTTTTGCTCTCGCTCAGTGTTTCCTGCAGGGGGGAAATGAAGCAGGAATCCCCGAGGCCAGCATGGCAGTACCTCGAGTGAGTCCTGCTGTGACATGTGACCCGTGTTGTGATTGGGAAATGGGTTGGTATGGTCGTGTGAGCATGCAGCTAAGTGGGTCTAACCTGATGGGATATTTTAATCACGGTAGTTGCCCTTTATTTCCATGTCCATGAGCTGCATTAAAAAGGCACATACCGTCGGATATATATTGGCAACAGAGATGAGAATTCCAGGTCCACGGGGACCTGACGCATGGGTGGCAATCACTCAGACAAAACCATTAGCTTCATGAGCTCTTTCCAGAGATGCTGAGACTAGTATGTTGAGGAAAAATAAATAGTTGCTAGAAAGAGAAACTGAATTGCCCTGTGTACAGGGGTTTAATAGGAAAACAGATTATGAATTGGAAATCAAAGATAGCTTGATGAAGAACAGTTTCATAGAAATCTTGGTCTAAGTCTTGTTTATTCAAGGATTTGTTTATACATTGCAACTTGAATTATTTAAACCATAAATATGAAACAGATTAGTTATAACATCATAAACCCTTGGGCGGATGTTTATGCAGTTCATAAAGTCATTCATTTTATTTTAATTCATCAAGGCAAATTTAGTTCTGAATTAAAGTGTCCACATAAGTGTTTAATGTGGTATTGGTGAACCTCCTTGAATTACCAATTCAGATTGCTTTTCCTGAGCACTGTGTAAGTAGATACAGGAGCTAATGGGCAGGAAGGAGTAGATGAGATAACCTGAGGTGCCACAAGAGATGGATTCTAGAGGCTCTGTTCGGTGAAAGCTGCACCTGGCTACTTGGACTGCCTCGGGGACTGGCAAAGGAAGTCCAAGGTGATGATAAGAACACTTAATGAAGAGAGAAAGCTGTTGTGTTCTCTTCCAAATTCTGCTGCTAAGGCATCCCTGTAAGGACCCAGTCTGACGAAGGCCCTTGGTGACACTGCTGGGGCTGCGCGAGGCAGCACAGTGTCCAGCTGCAGGCGTCCTTGGTGTCCGCTGCAGCTTGCAGGGAAAGCTGGCTCCTTCGCAAGGAGCGAGCCCCAAACAAACGTGGTGTAAAAGCATCGGCAGAGGCAAAGGACAAGAGAGGGGTCTTTGTATAGGTTCCAGCTGGTTTATTGCAGGTGGAGAGTCCAGGGACAAAGGAGAACACAGCCAAATTTTATAAGGGGGTGAAACAAAGGGAAACAACCAATGGAGATTGACTAAGGGGGAGGAGACAACAGAGGAATATCCAATAAGGATAACTTAAGGGAGGGAATTACCTGAGTAGACCAATGGGGCATTGAAGAAAGGAGAACTTTCCAGAACTAATACATAAGCAGCTAGGGGAAATACATAAACATGAACTCGTAGATAAAACTGGGTGGAGAATTCCTAAAGCAATAAACTTAAAACATGTGAACTAAGAACCAGTAGGAGCATGGGAACTCGCCATAACCAAGGGGTGAGGATTAGACCTCAGTGTTCTGGAGGCCTGTCCAGCAATCCTCCAAATGCTCTGCTGCAGTGGCCACTGCCACGTGCACTGGAACACCTCCATTCATGAGTCCTGGCGAACAACACCTGTGGATATTGGACTGTTAAGTATTGCAGGACTTGACTGCAATTTGACCAGGTCTCTTTTTTTTTTTTTTTTGGTCAGTCTTTCCATATGTAAAGTTTCTTCAGATCTGCAGCTCACAAAGTCAAGTAATTCAGAGAGACTTTTGGATTACTGTAATAAAAAGGATTTCTAAAATGTAGAAGAAAATCTTGGAAACCAAAAGCATGGGGGAACACTACTCATTCCTTTTAGAAATTAAACTCACTTTTCAAAGAAACGTACAGATTTTTTGAATATTAACAATTTGCTTTATTGATACACTTTCAGATGAATGTTTCAGTTCCACAGTATGATGTCTGTATAAAGAAGTAGTTAAAAGTAAGACTTATTTTGGCTACTGTTTGTGTACGCTGAAGACATATGCTATCTGTTGTTAACTGCAATGGAATTGCTTAGTATATACAGGATATGCCACCCTTTTAGATAAAAGTAGTGGTAGAATAGATCCATGATGCTGAACGTGACCCACAGTTTCTTTTGTTCTTGCTGGAGTAGTAGCAAGTATATGTTTCTAGGTTGAAAAATGGAGTATCTCAGTCTCTTATTTTGCAGATGAGTATGCGCATGTGCATTTTTGAAGGACAGACCTTAGTTCCTCTTTAAAAGGTTTTAATTTGGTAATTAACACTCTTGGTCCTTTATATCCTTGGAGTTCTATTTATATCTCTCCAAGTTAATCTGGCAATCCCAAACAATTCTATTTATCAAAACAGGCAGTAAAAATCCTTTTGCTGTGGTGAATCATACTTTTTAAACTTAACCAACAGCATTGTTTGCCTATTCTAAAAGAAAAGTTATAGGGAATTTGAGTGCCACTAGCTACCAGTTGAATCTGAAAACACCAATGGCTCACCTCCCTCTGTTTTGCAGGAAGCTCTTGGTCTCCATGTGCTCTTCATTAATTCTGTAGTTAAAAGTAGCATGGGGCTGACAGCTGAATGTACACAGATAAGAAGTACTCTGAGGAAGGACCAAAGAATGCCCAGATATGCTTCTGCCTGAAGGCAATGACATATATTTGTGCTGAAAATGGTTGGCAATGAGTTTGATTTTCTTCCTGCTGAAGCTGATAAATTCTGCCTCTGTCCTCACTGAGCACAGGGTGCCTGGCAGGAATTGCTGAATACCAAAGCCTTCGATCATACGGATTGGCCAAGAAGGCTTCTGCCAGCTGCACAATCTCCTTTCTGAGGTGCTGTTCCCAAAAGAAGACTGTTGGACTCAGTAGGTGATCAGCTCTTTGCAGTAATAAACAATATCTGCTGGCAGAATGTTTCCAGAGTGTGCACATATATTTTTAAAAGCGTCCTTTTGTAGTTAAGTTCTGCCTCAAGACACTTTGAAGCCCATGAATTTCTATCACTATCATCAAGAATCAATACTGCATTTATACTTCTGTACTGGCACTTACATTTTCAAAACTGTACATGTACATCTAATAGCCTGTGTGCTTTATGGACCTGATCAAAAGCCCCATAAAAATGATCATTTGGTTCTCTCTGGTTTTTGTGGGCATAGGATCAAATCTATATTAAGTAGTCATAGTAGCATTCCTCCCAGTTTCCTGTCTAATAAGAAAATATGCTACAAGTAGATTAAACATCAGTTTAAAAAAAGATGTAGTTGGCTTTGAGTGAAATACTCAGATATCTGACACTTGGGCTACAGTTTGCATGTGCCTGAGTGGTAGCATTTTTTCTCACCGCCTAGTGGCTTCTTGTACATCATCTTGCTCCTCAAGCTGAAGGATTCTTTATAGTTGTGGGAAAAAAACCAACTCAATAATTCCATGAGGAAGAGAACTTTTGAAACACAATTTTGTATGTGTTTCTCCTTCCTGTGTCTTTTGCTGTCTGATCACAAGCCTAGGAATGGCAATTTGGATCGAGTTTCCCTAGCCAGCCTTCCAGAACTTTAGAGACATTACAAGTTTATGATCTTTTGTCCTGACCAACATTTGTCAAAATTGGAAAGAGGTAGTAGAATTGCCAATGAAGGCAGATAAAGACAAGAAAGCCACTGCTGTTGCTAAAAATATGCAGAAAGGAATGGGAGAAAACCAGACATTGGCTGGCTGCTATGGAAAAGGATACTTTGGCTCTTCTTGT
Organism: Aphelocoma coerulescens; assembly: GCF_041296385.1. Classification (NCBI taxonomy): domain Eukaryota; kingdom Metazoa; phylum Chordata; class Aves; order Passeriformes; family Corvidae; genus Aphelocoma; species Aphelocoma coerulescens. The sequence continues at coordinate 75,852,059 of NC_091015.1, read as the reverse complement.
TTTAGGCAGGGCAATGAGTTTAGAAGAGTGGCAGCACGCATCGCATCCTCTTACAACCTCAGTATTCACTCCAGAATATCTGCAACATTTCTCATCAAATGTCCTTCTGTAAGGAAGATAAGCATCGGAATAAGAAGCTTCTGAGAAACTGTTTATGGAAATAATTTGGGATTCTATGATCAGTGGAGAATCCTTGTGTGTCCTCATGCTTCCATTTGCTTTGGAAAGAGCCAGGGTGTGAAGGGCACTCTGCAGGTGTTTACAGGGTTTGGATCAGAACCCTGAGAGAGATCTGGAGGTTCCTCTGCAGGCAGGCAAATGCAGAACTGTCGTGGGAAGATTATTACAGAAAATCTATGTGTATTGGTTTATAAATTAAAAGAATTGAATCAGCGACAGCTACTCTTAATTAGTGATGGATCTGAACTGACCATATAGTCAGTCAGGCATCCACTGTTGATCTCCATAACACAGAACTCTCTCATCCTGGCAGCAGCAATGCAGGAGCTCTGGCACATGTACTCGTCCCTGCTAGTAACCAAGTCCATGCACTATCTTTTATTTATATGTGATGTTTACGCCCCAGAAAGCTTCCAGTTTGGAATGGCTACCTCTAAATATTGATGTTGATTTTTTGCATCAGAATCTGCAAAGGCATTGTGCTGAAATGAGAGGCCAGTGACGCTGTGGTATTTCTGGCATTAATGTGCAGACAGCATTCCTGCAGGCTAAAATGCACCGCAAGAAGCTGACAAAACCAATCAAAATCCCCCCATTTGTTAGTCTAGCAGATTAGTCCATTTCCTGATTTCACTGCAAGGGTTGTGAGACTGGCTTAACTCAGCTGCCCTCGTTTGAGTGACTGCACTTAGATCAAGCCAAGCCTCAGCTGTGTCATTCATAATGTCACACCTTCTGAATGCAGGCAGCTGAGGCTTAAATTAGTGCCACTGAATTAACAAAATTAATGCTATTTCACATTTTGGTCAGGGCATTATTTTTAATATTCTTCCATCTGCTGTGAAGGACTTAGCTGAGCTGCTGTTGTAGAAGTTCTTGAGCCAGCCACTGCTACCCATCAGTCAGGAGCTGTTAACAGCATCCCATTGGCGATCCCATGTGCTGACACCTGAGCACTGGTTTCCAGAGGCCTGGAGCCCCTGTTGCCAGTGAAGACATAACTGTTTCACCATTTATTTGTCTTCTGGCACTGGTTCATTTATTGAATTGAAGTGGCTGTGAGCTCTTCAGCATAGTCATGACATTTTTTTCCTAGTGTCCTCACCATCAAAATGACCACCGAAAGAAAGAACTGGTCAAATGACCAGATCTTCAGAATTTATCTGTGGAATTATGTGCCTTGAGGAAGAGTGGCTTTTACATGTGATATCTGTTGTCTTGGCAACGTCATTTCATCCAGGAAATACTGTGTATATTGGAGCAACCTTGTTGCCCCATGCTGCAGTATGAGTTATATTGGTCTGTTTTGTTTCCTGCATCCCTCGAAGGAAAGGCTATAAAAGTGAGCATTGCAAATACACAGGATAGAAAAGCCCCAGGGGAAGAGAGGTGAGACGCTCCCCTTCTGTGCTAATTGAAAATAGGCCAAATCATAGTTCACTGCACAGATAAATGAGAGAAACAGAAGAGGGGCTTTGAGGATTGCACTATCTAATAAACCCAGCAGTATCTCCAGATGAGCAGAGCTCTCTCTTAGCCAGTGTCAGAGCAAACATGGTACCAGTATGCATATTATGAATAAGTGGTGTGTGTCCTTGGTCAGAAACTCCCTGTAGATTAAGATAAGCAAAGCAATAGATTTTTCAAGCATATGTGGCAAGGTATGGGCTAAGCAAAGTACTTCTGCTGCTGGTCTAATGATGCCTCTTGTGCTGCAGAGAAGCTGGATAAAAAGAGGAGCCCTAGATCCATATTACAGTTGATCTGCAGCAAGTAGGGTAGAGTCTCCCTATTCATCTAACGCCTGCTATTTCTGTAAAACCTGTATATGTATATATGCTTATGTCCTACTTTTTTCCCCTGGAATCTATACCCATGTTCAAGCTCACTACAGTGCCTGCCTGCAGCAGATGATATAGGGCATCCTTTTGTCTGTTAAACTCGGTTGTAAAATCTCATCACCTTCAGTGACAATGGGCCTGACCCTCTGTAAAAATGTAGTGAAGACTTTCTGCAGGAGGCTTTCTGCTGTGTATCTACAGCACTCCAAATAGTGAGCAGACTATTTTAAGTAATGCTCTCAAGGAAAGAATAACACAAAAAAGGCACACACATTTATTAGAGGAGATAACTGTGGAATAAAATTATGTTGATGAATAACAAATAGATTGTTTACAAAATGCTGATTTCTCATTGTTTGCTTAATTTTTCCTGTTTCATTTTTCTTGAATAATGTAAATGCATTGGTCCCATTAGTCTCCAAGAGATCTTTAGGCATTTTCATTTGTGACTTGCTCATGAGAGTGTTTCCCAAAGTCTTCTGAAGTGGGACTACCTCTGGGTAGGAAGAGACTCTCACATGCCACCCTCTCATCCTGTTCCTGACTTCTCGGCATCCCCATGGTAATCGAACCAACTGCTTATGTGGAAAAGTAATATGAGAAAACCACTGATGCAGTTTTAGCTGTCTCTTAATGAAATGTAACAGCTGGAAATCAGGAGGAGCATGATCATCATGGGACCAATCAGCCCTCTGTGGAGAAGCAGCAAGTGCTGTATAAGCCACAATCAATCTGTCTGTGACGAGAGCAGTGTTGTACTGAGTGGGTAGCTGATATTATGGTGAAATACTTAAATTCAAACACCACTTTAATTAAATTTCACTAAGTACTAGGCTAGGAAATTGATAAGATTTTTAAAAATTGGAATCAACCCTGAGCTAACATGAGCACACTGATCTGTCTCTTCTTTCCAACTGCCTGCAATCATTTTTGTGCCACAGGATAGCCTCTGCAGCCAGTGGCCCACTGCATTTTGCTAAAACCTGGGCTGTTTTCTATCCTTTTAATACTGTCAGCTTTGAGATTGCTCAGAGTGCACCTCTGGGGAATTTTGTTTCATTTTTCTATGCTGCATATCATGGGAGAATCCTTAAGTCAGATAGCAGCTTCCTCAGTGCAATGTAAGTTGAGGCTCCAGTTCTTCCTGCCAGAGATGTCTGAGACAGATGTTGACAGTATTATGTTCACTGCAGGAACTGACAGCAGAAGACCTTACCCATGGTAGGAGCAGAGCATGCACAAGAGGCGTGGTGTGACTCATCACTCCCATTTCAGCCCTTTTACATCAGGTAAAATGCCTGCGGAAGTCCTGGATCTGTCCAGAGAATAACTCCCACAGAGAAACTGTAAGAGACAACCATCAGGGCCTCGTCCAAAGCTAAGCTTGCCTTTAGGTATCTCAGGCAGGCATCTAGGCCAGCTCCTTGGCTCACAGCATTTTCTCAGCTTGTCTTCTGTCCTGCAGCCCAGTGGGCAGGCAGGGAGAGGATAAAGCACAGATTGCCTTAAAGTCGTGCTAGCCACAGAGCAGTGCTAGGCTAAGATTTCACTTCATTTTATTTTGCGGTGTGATCTTTCCCAGTTTTTTTTTTAATAGTTAGCACCAATGTCACTCGGATAACACAAAGCAGCAAATAACAATTGACTTTTGCTTACATAAGATCGAGTTGTACTTTGCTTTACACCCCTGTTTCAGATATTTCAGGTCAAATTTTGCTTGCAGTTATGTCTAGGTATTTCCTATTGAGTGCTTGAAGATAAAAAGTGTGAGGCAGACAATATGCTACCTGAGGAACAAAGGTAGAGGCTGAATCTAGATGGCAGGAAGACAAACAAGCGTGCGTAGATGTGATAATTGCACGTTTGCACATGCTCGCATGCATTCACTCTTACTTTTCTCTTTCTAGTCCTAAAAATCTAGTCAAAATCCATATACTGAAGATATGTAGCTCATAAATTGTGTTTTTGCAGCATGTGCTAGGTGTGGATTGATGTGAGCAGCTATTCTATGAGATTAAGTGTGATAAGAAACACGTAATGACTCAACTTAGGGAGTGAACCTTCCAGAGCAGCTTATTCAAGGGCAATATATATAGATGTAGAGAGATATATAAATAAAAGATATTGCATAACTCAGTAAGCTGGAACAAGTTGGAGAGGCATAAAATGGTATATGTTCTAGTTCTTACTATCCATGTTTTGTTTTAATTTGTTACTTTTGCTATATAGTTTAAAAGCCATTCCCATTCTTGCCATTTGTAGAACATTTTTAGCCTTTGTTATGTAAACATATGCATATTTTATGTTACTTTTGAATTGAATTTATGGATTGGATGACCCTGAGCAGAAGTAAAAGCAGTGGAGGATTTAAAAATAGTAGGTTTCTGTTTTCAGCGTCTTCTAGCTTTGAAATGAGACATGAGTAATTTAGGCTCTTTTTTCTTATTTGATTAGTGCTCTCCAAAAATACAGACACTGAGAAGTCTCTAAAAGTAAAATGTTTTACTAGATTTGCAGGTCTCTTCTTGATACAGCCGTGATAATACCAGTGAGCTGTAAAGTGAGTGTGAAGTATCTGGACCTGTATAAGAAAGTGCCTAATTCTTCCATCTCCTCTTTTTTCAGTATGAGATTCAGAAGGAATGGCATGTTTCCTTCAGCAGTACATTAATGTGCACAGGCATATGCTCCTTCCTCCTCTCTAGGATTGTCAAAGCCCATCAAGAGTTTCAGATGAACAATTCCTATTGGATTTAGTTGCAACTGAAATGTCTAGTGGCCAAGAAGCTTATGAGAAGTGAAAATTTTCACCTCAATTCCTAGTGGTTTGTTTGTCTGCACGTTGCTTCGCACCACAGTGTTCAGAGGGGCTCAGGACACTCTTGGGCACTTTTGAGCATTACTGAGTGAAGTGCCAGGGCAATGCAAATGAATTGGGTTGTGAATGACTTCAGACCTTGGTGGGAACATTCAGCCAGGTGAAACTGTACAAACTGACAGAGTAGCTTTTCAGACTTGCACACAGCGCATTAAGCTCAAGGAGGCTACAAAACATGGAGCAGCATGGTGGAAATGGAGTAAATTATTTGAAAAGAGTCAATATAAAAAACCAGTCAAGCACCATTTTCGATGCTGCCAGCACCAATCTTTTTTACAGATACAGGTAAAGAAACTCCCACGTTAAATACTGGATTCCTGGGAAATATAAATCCTGATGAACCTATTTTAGTGCAACTCAGATGTCTTGTTGTCATGTGTGTGTTTACCTGTCCCACTTCTGCTGGCTACTGTGTGCTGCTTACAGCAGTGGGCCAGTTTGAAGAGATTCTGTTTGTAGTGAAGATGTAGCTAACTGGACCTGTTCTGGTGATTCCAAGGCAAGAGAATAAACTAACAGTCTGCTTTTGCCTCAGTGACCACAAAGGTAGGATTTAAGGAGCTAACAACCCTTCGGCAGTATTAGTATTTGAACTGCCTTCCTGTTTGAGAATAGCAGGTCTTTAAAAATATACCTGTAGGTGTGGTTTTGTGGCATCAGTTTTTAGAGGTGTATAATGTAGGTATAGTTAATTAGATCACTTTGGTGTTAATGAAGTGGTTTTGAGATTCTTGGAGAGCTTTACATATGACAGTTCTCATCAAAGCCATGTTCCAGGTGTACCCAAACCTCAGGAAAATGTATGTAAGATGAGAACAGGCGGATTGGATGCTCCATCAAAAAATCCATAATGCTTTTTCTGAGTTGGTTTTATCACAATTCTAGCAAAACAGTTTCAGGGTTTCAAACATTTTAACATTTGTCATGTGGTTTCCTCAGTGTATTCTACTTAATTACAGGAGAGTAAAGTGGAAATACTGCCATTGATTACATGTCCGTGACCCGCTTGAGAATAAAGGGATTGCTCTGGTGTACTGAGAGAAGTATCTGACCGACAATGGCTGTAATACCATCTACTAATTATAGGATTTGGCAAAATAATTGCAATTTTCTACTCAAATTAGAAAAATACTCAATAGAATCTGTGCTTCTTCTTCAGCTTGGGGGATATATAGAGTGCTTGCATCAAGACAGGCAAATAACCGCTTAGTAACAAAATAGACTGGCGCTGGAAAGCCAAAAACAACTGTTCTTTAAAAGGAAAAAGTGCAACACTTCTCACCTACAAAACATTGTTCTCTCCACGTCGTTTTCTCTACCCATCTGTGTGCACACACCTCACAACTCTTGCCTATTAACTGTATTGTTTTAATACTAGTCGATAGTTATCCACAGCACCAGCAGTAAGGTTGTTTGAGAAAAGGACAAAACATATTATTGCAGCATTTTGTGAAGAACAGCAGGAGATCAGAAACCACTTAAGTTGCCCTGACACAGAAATATGATTATGTATTTATAAAGATTAATTTTTAATAATGCTGTTAGCTACAAATGTGCCTAGATCACATGTTCAGGTACAAATATTCCTTGAGCTCTGGTGAAGTTCACATCTAAATTCCTAGCAATGAAATATGTACAACATTTCGACTAGGTCTGGAATGTACAGAAATGCTGGCTATTCAGTTACCACTAAGCTTTCGTACCTGATTGAATATTACTGGAAATTCTCATGTCTGTGTTACAACTATGCCAATCATTCGTGGTTTTTTTGATATATAGTCAGAATAATGCAGATACTGTGAAGGAAACTGTAGTCCTATTGTTCTTCTTCAGTGTGTAACTCATGACAGTGCAGAATTGGTATTGAACAGACCAGAAAAACAAATACTCATAAATTCATATACTTAGCATTATCCATTTAAGCACATTCTCAGATAAAAGTGTTATGATCTGGGGACTGAAAACCTAGCAGCAATACCATGATTGGACTTTGTGATATCTTCAAATAAGCTTCTGGAAGCTGATGTGCATTTGCATATTAAAACTGCTCTGAACCTTGTGCGGAGAAATCTCCATGAAATTCAGAGCCAGGAGAACCAGCCCTGCAGAACTTGCCTTTCTCAAAGAATAAACTGAGAAAAAGGGTTACAAGCAGCGGACACTGCTCCCTCTTTCTTTTCACTTTCAAGTGTAAGTCCTCTGCAAGGACTTTTCATTAGTGAAGTCTCATGCTTTAGTTGTCTTTTCTCTCTATGAGTTGTTGTCTGGGATGAGCAGCTTGCCTCACTGCTTTTTCAGAGACTCCTGCTGGAAGCTTGGACAAGCCATGTTCCATAGCAGCTGCACACAGCTGCTATGGCTGAAGCCATAAAGACGGGTGTTAAAATGTGCTCTGTTTGGGTATGGGTTAATATTTTTCATATAGCATTTTCAAAGGTACAAAGTATATATACTGTGTAGTATTAGGCATTTCTCAAGATCTACTGGGAGATCCCAGAGACATAAATGGAGCAAAGTTGGAGGATGAGGGGAGAAGTGTTTCTGCACTGAGGGAAAAATTTTTGATTCAAACTTCAAGGGGCTTTGACATTGTTTTGGTGTTAAAAATGGCAGTACTCCCCTGTATCTTTAAGTAATTTATAATGAACGAAAATTAAAGAGCACCTCATGTCATAAAGCCACACTTTAGGATATTTTCCTACTATCATATTTTCCTAAAGCAGAAGCATAGATATGTTACTTTAGCATTAAAGTTTTGTATACCTAGCTTTCATAAATACTAGTCTGGAAAAACATCTCTTTATCTGATTGTTCATTTATTTCAGTCATGCATATCTGACTACTGGCATTTTCTTTACGGAAATATTTGGACAGTCAAGTTTCACTCACATGATTACCTTTAAAAGTGCAGTTAGCTGGCTGGATAATGTGTCCATAATTCTATATGAGAAGAGATATTTGAAATAAGATAAATGGACAGGATTTACCAAATCCTGTCACCAGAGCCTTAGCCTCATTGCACACAGATCTGATTCGAACCTAATATAATGCAGGCCATTTGAAACAAAATTAAGTCTAAACTGTTACTGACCTAATTCATGTCTCATCCTCATTTTGTAACAGCCCCTTTGCTAATGATTGTGTGACTTACCAGCATTTGGGTGATGGGATCAATCACAGCAGACTATTACACCAGCACAGACTCTCTTCAATACACACATGTGCACTGCTCTGCATAAACTTCTCCATAATTTACCTCAATGGAGAATGAAGACAGTCGTGGAAGGGAGAGATTTGTTGAGCTTCAGACACAGCAGTTCAAGGGTGCTAGACTGCTTCAATGAATGTATTAAAAAATCAGTGTGCTTATTTTCTTTGCTCTGTTTGAATATGTAGGAAATATATGTGAGCTGTAGAAATAACAGTGACAAGCAAGACTTTCTAAATCACTGGAGATACTTTTATTTCGATTTTCCAGATTCATTTGCTTTTGCAGGTTTTATCTAGGCAGTGTATGATAAGTGTTCAGCTTTCTGTATTTAAGAAATGCTCAGTACAGAATATAGCTCTTGAGAAACCATTCATCTTAACCAGATAAATTTTGTGTAGATGAAATTCAGAAAGGAAATCTCCCTCAGGTGGCTACACTAGTCATTAATACTGCTAGTTCTAAAGGGAGCCCAGGAGAGCAGTAGACAAGAAGAGCAGTCAAAGCCAGTGTTGGAACCCTGCTAGAGGCAAATTGAGGGTAGTCAGGACACCTCCTGTGTTGTCTGAGATCCTCTTCAGCTGAGCTCAGTTATTCTCATGTATAAGGTTAAGGTGATGATCTAAAGCGTATTTATTTGCTCCCAGGCTGGGCTCTGCTCAGTAGGTGCTACCAACACCCCCACAAAACAGTAAGAGGGCTCTTTCACCAGTCATTTCCTTTTCTTTCTGCAGAGTTTGCACTGTCTACTCCAAAGGCTTTTTTTGCCACACTTACACAACTGCTTAAAATTGTAGCAGAAGTTCAGTTTTGGCAGAAATTGCAGCAAGGGGTGGGACTTTCTGAAGTTGATTAAAGTCAGAGTGATGACTAAGCAGCTGGTCTGAGAATCAGAAAACCACGTTATGCTCTGAGCTCTGCTGCCAATCTGCCGTGCAGTGCAGAATGGCTCTTCATTTTTGCAGTTCTCCACACATGCAGCCTGCCTGAGGCAGGCAGGGGCTTTGCCATAGTGGTGTTCAGTGGGATGTCATCCTGGGGCTGCTCATGTGCTGCTCCCAGTGTCATGTTCTGTGGTACTTGGAGATCACCATGCCTCTCTGCAAAACAAGACCTTCATCCCCAGCAGTCACCTTAGCCTTTCAGACCTTTCAGGACTTGTTCAGTAAACCTTGCCCCTCAGCCTTGCTGCCCTGAACATTAATGTAAGCCTTCACCCAGTCATTTCAACATGCCCTGGAACTGAAAAGAGCTGTGTGACCTCCTTTGTCCAAAAGGCAAAACCTGGTCAGCCTCTGTTGAAGCTGGTTAAGTGCTGGTGAAGTTTCTCAGGCACTGAACAAGTCTTTGAAGGCCCAAGGTCCTCTCCATGGCTGGCAGAGAAGCTAGCTATAGACAGCTGGCTATAAGAAGTGTAAAGAATATGTCTGTTTAATCAAAAGCTATTTCTACTTGGTCCTATTTGTAACTAATTTAAATGGAGATTTTTTTTTTAACTGAAAATTTATGTCAAAATATGAGTATAAAATGAGTTAAGGCTAAAATATTTGGCATGACTATATTCAGTGCTCGAGCCCTACACAGAAGGAGAGAGAAGCACGCAGGCTTGGGGAACTCTGTCAGCAAAAACCTTGGATAACTTCCCCCAGCCTCATTTTATTAGTAAGGCATATGAAAGGTCAAGCAGATTTCATGTAACAGCCTAGTATTCTATTTGTATAGCATAGGCTGTAAGGAGATATATATATATATAGACTGTAAGGAGTCTATTCTCTATCATTAAAGTAGCTGTAATGCGATTAAATGCAGACAGACAATTATCTGTAACCCACCTCTATCTTGTCATATGCCTGCTAAGTCTTACAAAGAGAAAACTTTTATTTGCTGTGTTCCCATAAGAGTATAATAAAATGGGAGTCACAAAAGGTGACACCAGAGATAAATTAAAACCTGTGATGAGATAAATCCCACTGTTCAATATGTTTGCCATATAAAATAGACTTGACTTTCAGATTTTTAGACTCAGTTCTTGTCTAGCATCTGACAAGAATTAGTCTACAATTTTATTTTTTACTTCAAATTCAAGCCAGGATATTGCCTCCCACATCCTGGAGCTGGCAACAAGGTATAAAGAAGATGACCAGGTCAAAGACAAAAAGCAGAAAAATAAATTGGAACTTCTTTTTTTAGAGTATTAAATAGATAAGTTATGTTTACTATAACTTGAGGCTTTCCTTCCTCTAAAAAGAACATTAATATTATTGGCATTGGTTGTGACAGAACACCTACAAGGATGATACTTGTGGAAATACATGGAAAAAAATAATAGTATTTTGAAATGCCTTACTTCTTCCAGTGTAATAGCTCAGATTTCTTATCTGCCTGACTAGGGAACCAGGAAGGCACACAAATTATTTACTGTAGGCATCTCACCAGTTTCTGTTGCTTTATTCATCAGCTCTTCAGGGAATCCACAGCACGGCAGTGATGTGTGCTCTTCCTTAATGTAAAATGCAGACATATTAGGATTAGAAATTTGTACACAGAAAGACCTGTTCATGTCACTGAATCTAACCTGAGAAAGCTTTTCCTTCATTTCATATTAAACCTAGCTGGCTTTTAAAAATTACATTAAAAGCCTGTGCAAGGTTAGAGGTTTCCTGTGAAACCTTTGTGTGAGCTTAGAGCAGAATAATGTGTTGGACAGGGTCTTGTGCGGGCAAGTGAGTTAAGTGCGTATTGCCTCATCGTTTCAAACTGGACCATGAATTTCCCTTTGGCTCTTGCTCTTTCTTGCTTTCTCCTCTCCATTTATGCACACTTCCTCAAGCAGTTTCTTCCTCCCTTTCCTCCTTTGTCCACAAAAATGCCTGCAACCCTCACCACTCCTGCGCTGCCAAAGGCATTAAACCAGCAGCAGCAGGGGAGTGCCAGCCTGGATCAGGGCATGCAGCTGGGTCATCCCTCTGTGCCTGTGCCTTGGAGGCACATCCTGAATTGGTGTCTCCTACAGCTGAGCCCCCAGTACTCAGAGGTGTAGGCTAATAGGAATATGATAATCTCCATGCGGGCTAAGTTTAGAGAGTAGCAAACTTGACTGCTTTAGGCATGCTCTTAGCAGACAGTTTTTGCCATGCATCTGTAGAAGGGCAAAGTGCATTCAAGAGGACAGTTTTGTCTTCTTAGAGAACTTTCACCCCCTTAAGGCCAGTAACGCTTGTATTATGAATTCAAAGGGTTGGACATAGCCCCTGCAGCTACTTTTCTGGGCAGTAATGCACTCACCATAGTGGACAATAAAATTAGGCAAATATTTCCCCCTTATTCCCTGCTGCAGCCATCTAGAATCTCTTTTGGTAGATCCCTATCTCCAGCTGTGAGTGTCATTCACAGAATAATAACATCAAGCTCAACTTTTGTCAGTGCTCTTTTTTTGAAATCCTGTTTAGTTTATAAATAAAAAGATGGTATACTGGAAGAGAAATTATATATCTTCTGCTTCATTTCCCCTGGTTCTGTTCTGGCTGTGGTCTTAGATCATTGCAGGCGAAGAGCTAGGTCTTCTTGAGTGCCCTAAGGGGACTAAAGTGTTTCCCTGACACTTACAGTAATTCTGTCACTCTTACCAAAATTAGTGTCTCTGCAGCACCTCACAAGGAGAGCATGGTGTTGAGAGCCAGCTTTAGATGAAATTCCATGACATTTTTCTTCACTTCCTAAAAATAAAACTGAAATGTATTTTCTTTGGAGTGTTGTGGTTTAGGTTTTCTGAAACAGTGTTTTTGAGCACTCATATTTTGTGAGATGGCTTATCGGAGAATGTTATAAGACTCTGTAGATATTTTATACTTTTTGAAAATTAAGACCTTTTCAGTTGAACTCTAGAATCAAGAAGCTCAGGCTGTGTGTTACATCACTGTATTTTAATGTTCTGAACAGCACTGAAGTGAGTCTTGATTTCAGGTAGTAGCATTCAAACTGCAAACACACAGTGACAGCACTACAATAGCAAATATTAAAAGGAGAGATTTCTCTGAGGGAATGTAGTTGTAGCTTATATATGGAAAACGATTGGCTAAAAATAAACCTTAAAAATAATTCTTAAATAGACCCACAAGGACACTGTGTATATTTTTCTCTCATTAAAATTTCCTGTTGTCTAAAATTATCTTTAATTAGGATTGCATAACTTAACAATAAAACTGCTGAGGATTAGAACCAGCAGACACATTCAGCTCAAGGCTTTAATTAGATAAAGCTCTTCATTGCCAGAAGTAAAAGATGGAGCATTAGACCTCTTTAACATTTAATCTGGCGAATGCTTTATAATTGTATTTAATATTATGTGGCAAAAGTTTACAGAGGGGGAAAAAAAAAAACAGTCTGCCAACATATTTTATGTAGTGCTTGCTTAGCTGTTTGTCACATTTTAAAGACAGATTGTTTCAGGAGGACATACTAAGATGGGAGGGGGGTCTCACGTATATGTACAGTCTCATAAAAGTACCTCTTGCCTCTAAAGTAGCTTTGTCAGCAGCTACCTCCCTTTCATCCCCATTTAATCCTGTTTACCTCAAGAACCGTGGAAAACATCTGAAAAAGTCTTAAGTCTAGTGGTGTTTCTAGTAAATCATCAAATCCATGATCAGTCATCCCAATGGGCATGATCACCAGTGCATTGTGCCTTATGTTGAAATACATTTCTACTCAGATAATGATGTTAGGTTGCTAATAAGCAAATTTACTAGCCTTTTCAGGGCTGCAGAGTGTAAATTCCCAGTGCAAGCATTGGAGATTCAAACTTACAGCTCCAGGTCCCAGGCCGCCATGATCCAGTTGCGGAGACAACAGTATTTTACTGAGCTTTGTTGTAATCAGCACTGTTCATCTTCCAAGTACTTCTCTGAGACCCTAAAGAGTATGGGACGGAGTTTATCTCCACTTTCTTAGCAGCAGATTCCTGATGTGGGGCATGGAGAAGATTATTAAGGTTTATTTGCTCCACCAACGCAACCATGTAAGATTTAGTCACTTCTTTCCTCTCTGTGCCTGTCCCTCAACAATGTCCTGGAGCAAAATCAGGTCTGTGACCTCCTGCAGGCAATGAACACACGTTAGTTTTTTCATCCTCACCCATAAAGCGTAAAAGTCTAGAGAAGAGGACACAGGTGAACAGATGTGCTCCAGCAGGCACCAGCCAGCACTGAAAAGACAAAAGGAGCATCTTCGTATAAAGGTAGTCTAAAACTTAGGACAGGCTCAACCTGGCTGACAAAGTTTCATGTTCTTTTTGTTACCTTTAGTGCCCTTTCCCTGTTGTCCAAACTTTAGTGCAGATATACACAGCTCAGTCCAGAAGATAAATGCTATGGTGTTTAACAAAAAGATGGCATTTATAATGAAAATATGAAAACAAGTTCCAGAGCCCTTAAATGCCTCTGTCCCAGAGATTGTTTTGGTAAGATTTTTGGGAAACATTCTCTCTGGATTTCAAAACTGTTTTCCTGAATTCTGTTTTCCTGAATTTTTTTGCTTCAACAGAAAAAGGAATTGTAACAGTTGTGTTGATGTAAACTGCGTGCCTTCATTCTGTCAGGAAGGATAATAATAAATTTATTCAAAATAGCATGGGTTTAAGTTAAGAAGTTTAAGATATTTTCATTAGTAGGTACTAAAGCAAGGCAAGGGGCTGTAGCTAATAATCAGCAAGGTCTGCTGTTTCTAAGTGAAAAAAAATCGTAGGTGACATCAGGTGAAAGCTAGGCTTAGTTGTTTTTGTCTTGGTGGACTTAGATCCTGGTCCAGTTGAACATGGTTATAATGCTTCAGAGTATTTCTGTTAACCACCCCAGTAATACTGCTACAGACAGGGAAATAATGAGTGCTTTTTTCCCAGTGAAAGGAGGTTGCCTTTAAGGAGTTTGACCTTCTACCACTTTACAAAATGTCCTTGATGAACAGAGTTCAGATAACTAAACCCATCTAAAGGTTGTTCTGCTGGACTAATAAAATCTGTCATTATTTGGTTCCTTAAATTCAGTGGTAAATTACACTGTGGGAGCATTTGCCCTGAGCATTCATACTCAGACAGAGATACGTGACAGGGTCTTTTTAAATAAAAATGTTAGATGAAGGCAATGTAATCTTAAAGGAAAGCAATTCATATTAGGACAGTACCTTATCTCTTGTCTCATTTAAAATGGGTTCCTCTTAAGTGAACCTCTCATCGCAAACCTATCTGAGGGTATTGCTACAAGATGCTTGCGTATTTCCAAGCAGAAAGGTTAATATTTCTAATTAAAAAGAGGCTTGCTAAGGTATTTCTTAAATCAACTGTCTTTGATGATAAGAGCTTCTTAGACATTTTAAACTTTTTATTTATTTATGTTGAAGCCATTTCTTCCTCATTTAAATTCTACTGGAGAAAGCAAAGTCATCACAAATGTTAAAGTCTGTAGGGAAGATGATAGTTTTCAGCTAGCTGCAACAGAACTTATTAAGGCTAAAGGCTTATTTTCCTCCCTTAAATGAGTACTCCTGTGAAAAACATCGTGTTTCAGTTTTCCTAGCAAGATTTGTGTTTTCCTTGTACATTTAGAGATGGCATTTGTAATATTTTCAGATATTTTTACTTACCAAAGTTCAATAATTTCAAATGAAACAGTGCTTTCATTTCAAGAGTTACTCTTGAAAACCCGTCGTTTCTGGGGGGTATATGGAACTAGTTTGGTTGGAGATGTAGGTCCTATTGTTTTTTGAGTTATTGGCCAGCTTTATGGATCCAACCAACAAAGTGATCAGATAATGATGGTAACCACTCCACCAGTACAAGTAGTTCCTTCGTCCACTGGAAATTATGGGAATCACAACTCAAATTATCAGCTGAGAGTAGTAGTAAAAATACAAGTTGTATTCCCACTTTTTAAGGAACAGAGGGCTTTGTGGGGGACAGATGTATTGTGCAGTCATCCTGCTGCTTATTGCTACAAGATCTGTGGGGCAGAGAGCAATGATGCTCCATCCTACAAGATCTATGGGGCAGGAGGGCAGGCTTCTCCATCCTCTGACATTAGCTGCTGAACTGAGGGAGCTTCATCTATGGATCAAGCACAGATGTGGAGTTTGCCTTAAATTTCCCATAGGAATAGTATGAGGGAGAGAGGATGTTAACACACTTCTCTAATATTTGGGATCTTTGATCTTCCTTGACAGAAGCTGCTGTTGAAATTCAAATGATTTATTAATTACAGCACAGCACCTCACAGAGTAAGAGAATTGGGTTGTGCTGTAATTTATGAGTCCTGCAAAATAACCCCATGGAACTTTACAAAAACTGGGGAGTCAGGGGAAAAAAATGAGTACTCAAGCCCAGATTATCAGCCTGGCAAAGCAATTTCCTCCCCTCTTCTCCAGTCAGCCTGTATGTAGTTACTGCATGTTTTCAGGGACTGAACGAGAGGAAAAGAATCAAAGAATGAGAAAGGAACATCTTCCTGAAAAAAAATTAGAAATTCAGCAAAGAGAGAGGAAACAATGATTCTTCATGGGTGTGGTCTTCCTGGTAAGAACATCCTAGCTCACCTGGGATTTGATAATGTTGTTTGGATACAATTAGCCTTTAAGACAGACTCCTCCTATTGTCAGATTCCAAAGCTGCAGGATTTTACAGTTTAAAGGGAGCATTTTATTTTATTCATAAAAACTGGCTTGAGGAAGTATTCTTCAGCAAAATGTTTAAATAATTCTAATTTTTTTTTAAAGCCACATAACTACTGTGATACTGAGGAAAACATCACCTCTCCACTGTAGAAGTGTGGTTAAAAGTCTGCCAGTTTTGGTGGTATAAGAAAAGCTGGCCCTATGCCATATCTTTGTGATTAAGTTAATGAGCAACTCTTTCATATTCCTTTTGCACCCTGCAAAATAAGCAGACTCATGTTTCTCTTACGAAAAATTAGCCTACAGTCAATGAGCTCCCGCTGATGCTGGTGCTCTTCATTACTCACTTTGAGTAAAGCTACAGCACACAGTTCCATGTGAATATGAGGATACGTTTAAAGGACTACAGCAGTATGGAAAGCAAAATAGTCTGCTAGCAAAATTGGCCAGAAGGAAAATTCCCATATTTATATATTTATTTATTCATGGTTTCTAGAAAGCTGAATTCTTATCATATTTTCCTACACACACACTTTGGGAAAAGCTCGGAAAACTTTCTTACGTTATCAAGATATTTTCTTTCCAAGCATGGTAAGCTGATGAATTCTGTCAAGGGCAAATTCATAAATAATCAGTATTTCACCAGACAGGCTTTGCTCATCTCTTTTCTCTATCAAAATTAATATACAGCTTTTATTTTTAAAAGCTCTTACAAATATCTAAGCCAGAACTGGTCTTGTTTTTTTCCCAGCTTCTGGTATCTGTTCTGTACACTTGCCTTGGCACATCATTGGTGTAAAAACTTCCTTTGCAGCTGCTATCAGTGTACGTGTCCACTGTAGACCAGTTTTGTTCAGGTCCAAGCCATAGGGAAGAGGAGCATGGTCTCCTACCTCAGCACAGGGATATTATAATGCAGGGTCTGCGCTTCTCTGAAAGGTTTTGCTCTTACTGCATAGTGAAGGTTAGGTTCTTCATGTTTCTTTGTCCCTTGGGATTTACATTCTTTCTAGGGAAACCAGCAGAGCTCTGGAAAGTGTTAGGGACTGCCTACAGAATCCACTGTATTCTCTAAGTTAAACTATGAACTAAGGAAAATCATTCTCCTAAGGATTGATTCAGAGGAAGGCAGGCTTCAGGAACTACTTCAGTCAGTGAAGACAACTTAGAAATTTCCTCAAAAACAAGAACACTTACTTAGCCTTTGGATTAAGTTCCACCTGGGGCAATTATTTCAGCCTTCCCCATTTGTTCTTTGCCCCTGAAATTTTAACTGATGATGGGTTTTTTCCTTCCCTCGAGAGTCGCAGTGCTGTGTTTGCTAGCACATCACAATTATTGCTTCCCACCCCAGTACTGGCTGCACTTCAGAGGTGGCTGAGTAATCTGTTTATATTGGCTCAGGACATATTACTGTCCTTCTGATGAAAGATATAGTACCAAAAGCAATTTTAATGTGTCAATTGATTTTTTTTTTTTTAAGTTTGATGTGGTTGTCAGAGCCTGTACCTAATGCTTGTGATACTGTGATTGCTCTTCTTGCAGTATGTCAGGCCCAAAGAAAGGGATGGAGCAGAACACAATCAAAAAGTCACTTGGAAAAAAAATTGCCTCTTCTTTATAAAGAATGTGGGAAATCAAATGCATCATACATTTTTCCTTTCAGCTCTGGTGTCTGATCTTTGGTAAAAGTGACCTTCAATGGAAAGAGGACTTCTGTTTCCATTTTCTTACATTTATAAGGAAGATGGAGGTTATTATGCATTTATATTTGCGTTTTCTCATGCATGTAGAAGCTGCCAATTTTTATCTGCTCCAGAAGATAGTTAGTCTGAGTATCTCAGCTTCTGTTCTCTCTAGAAATGAGTGGCAAAAAAATATTTCCCAAATTTGTGCAAAAGTTTGGTTTTCCTAGCATCAGTCAAACATATATGATTAACTCATCAGGGAAAAAGAGCAAATTTACAAAGTCCAGCTACATTACACAACAAATATAATTTCAATCCCTTAAAAGGTCATTAACAAAACCAGAGCTAAACAAGCACCTTTTTAGCTAATATTTCTGAGGTGAAATGAAAACAACAGTATGAAGCTATTGATTGCCTCTGTCTCTTTTCAGAACTTTTTATGTACTAAGAAAAAATTCAAATATGGCAAGCAACAGAAATTGATTTTTTTTTATTTAAGAATAGATTCTTGTTCTTGAAATTATTTTTTAAACTGTCAAGTTACACTATTGTTTAGGGTAAATTAAGTAATGCAAAAATATGGGCACCCTGCTGTATCAATTTATATCTGCAGTAAGCACGTGAACTCTAGTGAATAATTTCATCTAAGATTAAAAAAGGTAATGAGAGGGGGATTTGGTTCTGTGATTGTAGTAATCAGTTACCTAAGTCAGGCCTTTATTTTTACTCTTGAAAGAAAGTCAGAACTCACTATAATATATTGAGGGGGGGGGAAGCCAGCTGGCATATCCATATCTATCAATTGGCTAAATAAATGCAGAGTCATTAAATAATTTTCTGCAAATATAAAATCATAATTATTTATTTATCTTCTGTCCTTTGCCAAGACACTAAGCCTGTTTTGAGCATGTCCTATTCCACTCCATGTATGGTGCTGCCTGAATATTTTCCTTCAGTAGTACTTGGGGCTTTGAGCAACCTGCTCTGGTGGAAGCTGTCCCTGCCCATGTCAGGGGAGTTGGAACTGGATGATCTTTAAGGTCCCTTCCAACCCAAACCATTCTACAATTCTGTGATTAGCAGACACACCTTCCTGACTCCTCCTTGACGTCTAACAAACAACATAAAAAAGGCTATTTGAGGTCCAAAATATGTAAGATAATGCTAAGCAGATTTTAAGTCCCGCAGGGTTTTACTTTTCAAACAGCCCACAAGAGATGCCTACAAAAAAAGCCCAGGCAGTAACTACACAGTGGTTTTCATACATTCATCTCCTCCACCATGTTTAGCCCTCAGCTTTCTTAGATGCAGCCTTCAAAACCACTGTAACGTCATCTGAATTCCAGGTGGGGAAAAAAGAATCTTTTTGATTTTCTACTTTTCTCTGGATTTATTGTTAAAATAGTAGCTTGAATCTCATACTCAAAAATCAGGCTTAAACCTGGCCTAATTAAAACTTGCAATAACTAAGATTAAAGATATTCTTCTTTCTAAACATTATGCATATTCTGCTCTAAGATTACTAACTTGGAGTTCTTCTAGAGCAGGGTGCACCAGATTGTCACTACTGTGTTCAACAGGGATGCTGAGAGGACAAGAGGAATCTGTGGTGTGGTGCCTTTGGGATGCATATGGTGTTCTGCAGTATGGCTGCAGTACAGGAAAGGCTCAGACTTGAAAAGAAGCATAGCTTGAGTTCATTTCAGTTGGAGCGAAGTGATGTGGTTTTGTTTGTACGCAAAGAAACACAAGGATAGCAGTGCAGCTTTTAAGGCTTTTGTCCCTTTAGTGCCAAAGCAGTGGGACCTGCTGGTGTCACGCTACATCCAACAGCAGTCCATGCTTTCAGAATGATCCACCAGTGTGCCATGTCTCTGCATGCAACAGCACTTGCAGTCTTTGTTCAGTGGAAATGATGGACTGATACAGACTGGAAGATATCTGGAGCACATCTGGGCAAACCTTGCTGAAAGCAGGGCCATCTCTGGAGCTTCTGTAGGTTTCTCAATCACCTTTCAAATATTACAAGGGACAGACATGAAGGCTCTGGAAGACCAGTTCCAGCATTTGACTACACTTAGTGTGGGAACTTACTTTGCTTGTATCTGATCAGAATTCCCTTTGCTGCAACTTGTCCATTGCCTCTTGTCTTTTCTTCTTGTATTTTTCTTACGTGTAACGGTAGGAGGCTTATAGTTCTCAGTTGAATTGGATGTATAAAAAGTGCTGGGTAAAACTTGTTCTTTTCTCAGTGTTACTAGCACATCCCTCAGATCTGTATCGGTGCCTAATACTGCAATATGCGGCTGTGTGTCATGGTTTTATTTGCCATGTAGAAGTAAAAAGTAGGCGCTGCACATCCTACCCAGCCTTTATGAGAGGATGGGAGATGTGCAGTCTTTAGTTTGACCAACACAGAGGATTTCCAAACCAGATGCATTTTCAGATTTATATTTATTTTATTTTATTAATTTTTTAAATTTTATTTTATTATAATTTTAAGCAGTTTAATTAACTGCTGAGTTTAAAAGCAAGAGGTTTCACATCAAATTAGCCTAATTATCAGACTGTTGTGTCAGCAACAGTGCCTTGAAAAGGTGCAATAGATGGATAAGACAGCAGAGGAACGTGTTTCAGCCTTGTTAAGAGGCTGATGAGAACTCCTCTCTGAACATGGGGTGGCTCAGAATGGAATGTACTAGTTCACCTTCACAGAATCCATTCCAATGTCTTTGAACTGAGGAGTTTTGTTGATACCAAAAACGCTGTTTGGTTGCTCAATCAGTAAAAATACACTGATATTGTGGAGCTCAACCATCTCTAGGTCAGCCCATGTAAGTTGTCTTTATCATCTTCATAAGATGCCAGGAGACTTGTTTGGTTTTTAAAAAGCTATCCAAATAATGGCATGGAAATCTTGGGAATATATTTCTGATATCAGTCACTCAGCTGTGCTCAGAAAGGGTAAGAAATCTTGTTTTACAGAGAGCTGCTTCTCGCTTCCCTTTCATATTTCAGAACGCAACAACTTAGCTTTGAACTGCAACACAAAAGAGAGTATTTAACTCAATATTTAGCTCAGTCAAGCTTTTAAAAGTTTGTTTCTTCATAAAAGCATAATTCGGGAATTTTTTTTTTTCAATTCAGGACAATTACTTCATGCTACTGAGGCAGAAAAGGCGAAGATTTGATAATGCTGTCATTTTGGTAGTGCACACAGTGTCTGTATGAAGGCAGCATCATTACACTCAGTCACTTAATGCAGCTCTGAGGTGAGATTGGACTGCCAGGCAGCCCTGCAACAAAAGACAACACAATGTAAAGGACTTCTGCTATAAAAAAGTACATCGGGAATTTTATTTTTGTCTACCTAGTCCTTTCTCCCTGCGAGAGGTTCATTAGTCTCCAGTGGAAGATAGAGCATGATTCCTGCCTTTTAAAGAACGATGTCAAAGGGATAATTCTAGCTACTTTTCATGCAGATACTTGAACACCTGTTTCTCCTTCATTTATCTGCCAAAGAAGATTAGTTCAGGATAACACCTACTGATTTTATGGATTACTGCTGTGGATTTTTTGCCTCATAGTAATAAAGGTGAATAGCACAAATGGCTTTTCTATAAGCCTTAAGCACAACTATATGTAACAAAATCATAAGATATGTGGGTTGTATGATGATTTTGGTTTAGCATTAAGCTGAATTTAAGATGCCATCATATGTAACTGTCATGTTTCTTCACAGTGTATTCATTTGAAATGTACACCACCCCCTTACTCTGTAAGCCTCCTCATTACTATGGCAAATTAAAATATCTTGTAGTCAACTAGTTTCAAGGAACCTTGCAATATTTGCACATTATCAATGTCATCTTTTCCTGCTGCTTATTCCTCATTTGCAATTATAATAATTCATGGTATTTCAGCCATCTCCACAGCAACTAATTATGATGGTAGAAATAGACTGACATCTATTGCTATTATGCAATAGAAAGAGGTGAAATTTCACAAAAATAAATCATCCAAACCTTACAGATGTAAAAAAAGGCCAGGATAAAGTTGGAACAGAAGAATATTTAGGTAATCACTAAATGGTTATTTTTTTCTTCACTTATATCTGAAATTTGAAACTACAGCAGTAATATTTTAATTAAGGCATTTATAACAACATCATGGCATTTTGATAATCTCCAGAAAAATACTTCTAGGTAGTGTCACCTTTGATCCAATGTGTAATTGCCACAAAGCAGTTATTTGCAGTATTTCTGTGGTTCTTTTATGAAGTATTTGTCAAAATCTGCAGAACAAGTCAACCTTATTCTCTGTTAAAAAACCATCTGCAGTCAGGTCATAACCCAACACTGGGAAGAATTTCAGATTTCAGGTTCACATTCCACTGTCACTCCACATACTGCATTGCCAGAAAGCAATTAATAATAATTAAGATTTGTCCAACATGAAATACAGCACACGCTCTTGTAATTCCTAGAACTGAAAGGAACAAAGTAAAATAAAAGAAGTCTTAGTATTCTCTGAAATTAATGAGTGAAAATTCCTGAAGCCTATGTTGAAAAAGGGTTCTAAGCCCAGATGACACACTAGCTAGTAAGCTACTTTTGCAACCAGCACTACACAGGCGGTGAAACCTGAATCCAGTTTTTGTAATTTTAGATGTCAGTATGTTGAACCCTGTATTACTTAACAGGTCTGATTTAATCATGCAAGAAAAATCCCCTGACATGCATGGCAAGGAGATAAAATTCAAGTTTCTTTCAAAGGCAAATCAGCTGCCTTTGCACGTTTCCTTACAATTAGATAATTGAATAGTTTTGTGTGTTGGGATCGAGGGTGTTTTCTCCTGATTCATTAAACATATGTTTTAAAAATAAATATACTCCAGGACAGACACAGTGGCTCAAACTACTCATGGTAGTTCAGTATCTTTTCTTGTACTCAATGGTTATGTTACATGGAAGAAGCAGACTAAGCATCTATTTATCTGACTCCTGACTTCAGAAATCAGATTGCAGCACTCAGAAATTCATTAGCTAAAAGCTGCATCCAAATCAAGCCATGTGGATTTATCCTTTGTGTTGTTGGAACCAAATTTAGCCTTAATGGATATCTCTTGCAGACAGTTCCACAATGAAAAAAGACACTGTACACAAAAGCACCTTTTTTTCAGTTGCACCCTGACCATTTTGTTGGGTGCTCTTTATCTTTGGCCTTTCATGAATGAGTGAATGACTGTTCATGGTGTTTCAGACCTCTGTTGTGTTCCCCGTTGACTTCTGTCCTTGCTGCAGCAGTGCTTGCTGCAGCGTGGCCTGTGGGGCCGGGGGCAGGTGCTGCATCTCTCTGTGTTGGTAATGGCCCTGACCTGGAGCCACAGGTCATGACCACACTGCATGAGGGCAGGAGCTCACACCGCTGCCAAAGGCCACTTCATGCATCCAGAAGGCAAAAGCCCTTATGGCATGGGTTTCCCCTCTATCTCTGGGTCTGGAAGCATGCGAGGGCTGTGGGGATTCTTTGAAAGGCTGTGCCAGGCCGAGGAAGCCCTGTCTGGTGTAGCTCCCACCAGAGGGTGTGTAGAATATGTGTACTGATGTTGTCCTGTGTTGTGCCTTGATTTTCCTCCAATGGAATGGTCTGGTTTATGCAGTGCACAGCCTAGATGACAGTTACCATGTATTTTTGTGAATATCAGGGGAACCAGGACCTTGCTATAAAAGAAGAGATGACAAAAAAAATGTGGTTCTGCTATTATTCTTTATTTCTCTGAGAGATACCCCATTCCTTTAGTCATGCTTTTTTCCTTTTTTCGTAACTTTTTTAGTTCTGATATATCCTTTTGGAGATGAGTACCCAGATTTGGGTTAGCTGTAGACTATTGCACTAGCACAAAGGGGCTGTATTTTTTTCCTAGTAATTTCAGATTTCTGTTGCCTTTTTTTACTGCCTACAGCATTAGGACGATGTTTTCACATAATTCTCTGCAGAGTTTCCAAGCACTATCTTCTGAGTGGGAATGACTAATATAGCTATTAAGTGTGTAGAGTTAGGGCTGCTTTTTCCCCAAATGTCTTTTTTGCTCTTACCAATGTTGAATTTTGTCACACGTCATTTAATATCATAAGAACTTTTGTAGCTCTTTGCAGTCAGCCTTATTTTAGACCGCAGTCAGCAAATTTTGTCATCTCCCTATTGTCAACCTTTCTAAACTGTGTTTTTGTGAAGAAGACAGTGAGTAGTGCTACATCCCTCTGCTTATGTATGAGGCATTCCTTTTTGATTTCTACATGTTGTTATTCCACTTGAGTATCTAATGCAATTTTAATTCTTCCAATGACCTTAACGTAGGAGTTTTGGAACTCTGAAGACTCCAACTTGGAACAAGCATCCTTATTCATTGACTTCTATGAATTTCCCACCTCAAGCCCAGGATGATTCTTCTCTCATCTCTCTTCTGTTCTAGGTCTCCCAATTTCTAGCTTTATTCTATGTAACTGTTGCTAGACTGGTGGTATGGGAACCAGGCTTCTTACTGGTCTGTAATTCCCAGATGACTTTCACACTCTAAAGAATAGCAACCTTCTATTTGCCATCTCCCACTTTTCTATCTTATCAAGGTTACATGTCACTCAGTGTTCATATTTGATTTCCTGAGGAACTCTAGGAAAAAAACTGTCTGGTCTTGGCAGTTTGCTTCTCTCCATTTTATTGATTTCTTTAAAAAGCTCTCCAAGTGACACTTCACTTAGACTTCCACAGCTCCTTGTAAAGAAGAGTTTCACTCTGCAATTCTGCTGAAGCTCTTCGGGATTAGCACTGCTGTGAAAGATATTTGGCTTGTTTACCATGGCCTTTATCCTTCAGTACCATTGCAACCTTAGATCATCTATGATTCTGTGAATTTTCTGTTTGGTTTTCTACACAATGAACAAAGAAACTTTATTAGGTTCTGGAAAGCAGGGATACTTATGCTAGAATACTGAGATATGAGACTGACAATATTATCTACATTTATAATGTGATTACACTGTAAGAAATGTCCAGACTATTATCATATCTCCTTCACTTCACTGTCCTTCTTGCCTATTCTTTTTCAAATTTGCTTCTTATATCAGTAATTCAGTTCAAAACTGTTACCATCTAAACATGTTTTCTATCTCCATCTCTGTCTCCCCATCCCAGACAAGCATCAGTACTGTGGTTTTGCACACACACGCAAAAAGCACTAAGATAACATAAGAGTAAAGATGCCTTATTTCCTCAACTTCAACATTTGCTGGAGAGGAGCATAAAACAATGTCATCATTGGTGGTTTTTTCTAAAGATATCTCCTATTGAAATAATGGAATAATTCATACTACAAGCAGGATATTGCATGCCAAATTCTCATGAAGCTGTTCTGCATTCATGTTACTGTAACTGAAATCACAGTCTGGTCTTTTTTCAGTCTGTTGATTCCAGAGGACTGCCTTGTATAATAGAAAGTTTCCCTCCATCTGGGAATGTTATCTTTTCACCCCAAAGAAGCAAAAAAAAAAGTCAAACCAGGACTCTGAATGTGTAAAACATGCTGAAATTGCATGGTGGGCCTTTACTTGAACTGTTATCATCTACCAAGCCAGAAAGCAGACTGCACTATTTTGGGAGATAAGGCGCTGGCGTTAAGGACACTTTGGGGTGTTTTTCAGCATTATGTACCAGCCAGCTAGTGCCATTGCACAGGCTGGAAATATCATCCAAATATAATTGCTGGATGGTGTGACAGCTGCAATTCAAGAATCTTCTTATTTTGGAGGAAGTGTTTGTTGCTTTGTGATTCAGTCATTCCTATAATCAAGGATTAAATGAATTATTTCCTGTTTGGCTCCTAACAGAGGTCTGTGTTGAAGAGTTGATGCCAGTTCATTCCAATAACAAATGCATTTTTAATTTGTGTGTGCTTAGTCAAGATTTTCTGGGTGTACAACAGTAGTGATGGTTTCTGAGAAGTATGTGAAATATTCATAACATCTCTCTCAAAACGGTGCTAAGCCAACTTCAGATTTAAGTAGGTATTTCTTAGTCACAAGCTGTGCTTTGTATCATTTATTTTTAGTAGAGGTACATGTGGACACAGATAAACAAGTCCCCATCTATTTTCTGTGTCAGTTTGGGAGGCTGTGGTATACTAATTATTCCAGTGTAAGTGGAAAACTGTAATTTACTTCAACAGTGTTTGAGTAATGTGCAGATATATTTTAAATATATTTAAATCCCTTTCTGGTGAAATAGGAGCATCCAGCAGAGCAGGCTTTTTTCAGTGTAGCCAAAATAGAATGTTATTAGGGAGTAAAACACTGGATTTACACATCTGTCTGGCAGTGGGTACCAGGCAACATATGTTTGTAAAGTTACAGCTGTAAGGTAAACTCAAGCTGTAAAACTACACAGCAGTTGGCTGTTGCTATAGAAAGAGTTGTGCTGCTTGTCTTACCAAGTACAGGGCTCTTTCCTGTCAGCGAGATGATCCCCCCAGCTGGCAAATGAGGGGACCAAATACTGGCCAGTAGCTTGGTTGTCATCTCCAGGTGGTCTGTCCAAGCATTCTTTTGGCTTTCTTACCATCAGCCTGCCACTGTTCTGGTTTTGTCTAAAAATTTTTCCACCCAGGAAAGCTGACGCCTTCACCTTTAAAAGTTACTCTGAAGAATCCAGTTTCCTGACATCTGCTAGACGTCTTTATGTAAACTGTGCTCTGTATTTTGCCATCTGGAAGGGTTGTTGGATGAGGAGCAAATCCAAAAGCAGCAGCTTGCCTGGGTAGCTCTATGCCGTGTGTAAACTCTGTTATGGAGAGAACTCTCCAGAGAGTCACAGGAGTCATTATCTTACTCAAGTAATGCCCACCATAGTTTTTGCTTTGAGGAAGGTCTCTTGAACTATTATGCTGCAGAATATTGCAAATAGACATTTCTGCTGTTACAGATGACACTGCAGTATCCCTACTTGCAGTATCATCGTTCTGGGAACCATCTTCTCAGATGTAAAGGAAACACATTGCAGATATCTCACCCAGCTCTTCACCCATTTGCTTTTAGCACAGTTTTTGTCTGTTGTACGTACAGAAATCTGAGACTGCAAGGTACCTAAAGCAAGTTGAGTCACTTGGAAAAAGTTCCTTGGGATGTACAACTGCTGCTGATGTTCCCACGTATTTTTTTCAGATGGCATCACTCATCTTGTCCGGTTGCAAACGTTTGATGTGTGGAACCTGTATTCTTAGTGTTCCTTTGACACTACACCTTATGCACACATTGTTACATGGACACCCACTGGGGAAACCATCATTTGGGAAAATGTAAATGGATCTCCTACCATAAGGATTGCATCAGCTGCCTTCTGCTGGTGCTTAGGACATAACCTCATTGCAGTAAGAACTGTGGTAATCACTATGGTTCATTTACCTTTAACATAACTACAGCATACATAGGGTGCTGGTAGCAGTATGGACTTAAGCAGGGGCTATTCTAGTCTGCCAGATTTCTTGCTTGGATTAAAGCCTTCTAATAAGTTAGTACCACCTCCTCGCTACTGTTCTTGATGCCTAAATTGAGAAGTCTGCGAGTGCCAAGTTACGGCTTTTCACTCTGCAGTGACACTCTATTTGCAGAGCAGGTGTACGTTAAGATATCCTATGTTACTTGTTGCAAAGTTCTTTAATTAAGATACAGAATCTTCTTTTTCATGAAGCTGTGGAAAGCAATACCTGTTGGTGGCTCAGCTTGCCAGTTCTTGACCTAGTACTACCTAGGAATTAATAAAAACACTGTGCAACAGTTCAGAGGGAAGAACAAAAGAAATGCATTTTCTTCATTTTTTCTCTCTTCTGGTTGGCTTTCTGAGAGTCTCCCTAACTTCTCAAGTGTGACTAGTAAAGCAATTATGTATAAAAGGTATAAAAATGCCGAGTCTTTCCAAAATCCTATTGATAGATTATCACAGTTCACCAACACAGTGAAGTTCTGTTTTGCTGTTTATTAGCTGGGCAGCTGTGGGTGGTAACATTTTTCATAAGGTGTCTACAATCTTGTTTTCTTTTCAAATCCACTTTCTTAGGGTTTTTTTTCAAACACACAGCTTTTGTTATGTTTGTCAAGATATCTTGTTTTACCTCCTGTTTTCATGCATTCATTTTCTGCCAGGCTCGCTCGGCTTCGCCTCTGAAATCCATTATGTTGGGTTTCTTTGGATCTATTGAAGTGACATCCTTTCCCTGGGAAGACACCTTCTTTGATTGATGTTTTTCAGTCCTTCTGTATGAAAAAAAATACAGTCCATCTGGTTTTGGATTTCTTTAGTACAGAAGGAATTAAAAACTATCATGGTAGAGTTGTTCAGATATAATTTTTGCTTTTCCTTGTGTTTGCTGAATTTCTGGTTGTATGCTATATTTCTGAATTGTGTTACTGTATTGTGATCTTAGTGTGGTTTGCAGTGTTTTGATTAGGTTCTGCAATTCTGTGTTTGCTGATTTGACTTTGCATCCACTTTTCTCCCAAGTCTGTCCTCTGGCAGTTTAGTGTAGTAATGGTCAGTACAAGTCTAGAGTTTTCTTAAGGCTGCTTTCACTTCTTCCCCAGTTTTACTTTCTGTCTCAATCAGTAAGGAAGAGATGATTGAATTTTTATCTGCAGTTACCAGGTGAGCCAACTGTTACACCTCCTAAACTCTTCCGGTTAGTAACTAGGAATTTTAGATTTGATCCTGCACTCTTAAAGGAATGTGTATATTTTTACTGTGTTATTTCAAAGGCTTACCTGTCACAAGTGAAGATTTATCATGCTCCCAGTCCAGTGCTGCTAACTGGAAATGGACCATTGTCTTGAGCTGGTCTGAATTTGAGTGGAAGCAGGATGCCCTGACACCATCTTCTCTATGCTTTTACATAGTCACAATCTAAAATAAATCCAGTTGTACTTGCAAGACTGGAAATGAAATAAAATAAATCACAGGGGGGGAAGGGAGTGGTTTATTTTTGCTTTTGCCTCTTTTTCCTGTTACTTTATTTCCCTTGATTACAGTAACAAATTTTAAGTCTAGAAGGGTCGTTTCCTAGCCTACAGTGTTGGCCCTTGGTCACAAAACAGGTGCTGTTAATGCTTTGCTACTGGTGACACGCCAAGTTGTTTCAGCTTGTCTGTACCTCGCTTTTCCACCTCTATAATGATGATCCTGGTTCACTTAAAAGAGTGTTTTGAGTTATGCATTAGTGTGGCATCAGTGCCGTGGGGATTTTCTGTGTTATTAGTTCGTCTCGTAGCACATGCCACAGAAGTTTTCCAAGTGATTCACGTACTGAAGGTGGTTTATTTGGTCAGCTGATTTGGAGAGGTATTTCTATACACTTTTTAGAATCAAGCTTAACCTTTTCTGCCAGCTTATTTTTCTCCTTCTGATGTTCAGAAGAAGACTGTGTTATCTCATAGAATGGCAGTGGCTAGGCTAGAGTCAGAAAAGCAATGTCATGGGTGGACACAGACAAAAACCTGATCCTGTCTAGGTAGTAATCTGTCTGAATTAGATTTTGTAGATGGCACTGTTGCAGGAAAACCCAGTATTAGAGATACTCAAAACTTCTGTAAAGAACTTTAAATCTCAAAGATTCAGAAACCTGTTGGAATATTTTTACTTTCCTCAGGCTTCAAGAGACATATGCATGTTTGAAGCCAAGCAAAATTCATATTTAGCAATGAGCAAAGCAATACAGTTATTTCAACCAAGCTATGTTTTGGCATTGGTCATACCCCAAGCTCACAGCAGCAGTGCTGGGTGTCATGCCACAGCTATTAAAACAATCCCAAAATTAATGGAGCTCTTTGTGAGCTGGCACATCTACATTTTCCTCAGCTATCCTAAGACTTTCATCTACAGCAGCGTTTCTTTTCTTAAAACTACTCTCTTCAGTCAATTTTGATTTCAGGAGTATATTCAGCCTTATTTTTATCCATCTTTATCTTAGATTCCTTTACAGTCAGTGAAGCCTCACAGGCACTTCCAAGGTGCGGTTCAGCCTTGTTTAGACTCTTACATTAGTCTGAGGTTAATCATGCCCAAGACTTGTTCTTAATATATAAGGAGGCCAACTGAGAGGCAGAAGCCCATGCTGTAATAATTTGTATCAGCTGAATCCTGCTCCATTTGATTTCTAAGAAAGCCTACATAGTTGGGAAAATTTCAAGATGATACAACATTTTTTAATACATAATCCATCACATTTGAAAATCTCTTCTTCCTTATAATCTAAAGAAAATATTGATGGTTGTTTATCTAAACACTGTGCAAAGCAATTGGTTTGCTTGTTTCTAATTATTCAGATCTGAACTATTAGCAAAGCAGATTCCTACTGAAAGCAAGTATAATTGATGCACCAGAAAGCTTCTGCTCTCAGCTTCTTCCTTTAGCAACCTTTGCTTTCTAAAATCATCATGAAAATTATAGTGGCCTTTGAAAGGAAGAATTCATGGAAACCATCCCCCAGTGATTTTTAAGACAAAGGCCAAGGACAACGTCAGAAAAAAAGTAAGTTTAAGATCCAACTGGCCAGCACAGACTGGGATTTAGTTTCAGTTGTCAGATGAAAAGGGCAGGACTTGTTTATTCAGTCCATCCCTTGGTTTAAGCAGCAGCATGACAATTGCTGCAAAAGAAGACAGTTTATTATTATCTTGTATAATAATATTTATTATTAATTCATTATTGTTTCATATAGATGCGGGTTGGAATAGTTCATCTGAGATGTTTTTGTCCTGGAGGGAAGGATGGGAGAAAGGTTGTCTTTCCTGACTGCATAAATTCCTCTTTGGCTGGTTAGTGGAGCAGCAGAAGCGCTTGGCACAGAGGCAGCGGCGAGCTTCGCCTTCGCAGCTGGAGCAGCAGCCCACAACCGCTGCCATCACGGAGCACAGCAGCCTATTAAAGGAATAAAGACAAAACTGTGTTTGATTTCCAGAATGGAGGGGCAGGAACTCCTCCTGACCCTGTCAAGGCTTTACTGATCTTAATGGGTCTGCCACAGAGAAAAACTCTGCTTCAACACCAGAGGGGTGCTGCTCCTGAGGGACAAGTTCAAAAATACCAGCACAGAAACATTAATAAAAACATTTCCCACTGTTTCTTCATCAAAGCATGAAAGAAACAGAGTACTGCATAGCACACTGGCAAAATCTGTACACTTCTACCATAAGATACACATAGGCTCATTTCTATAAACTAATAACTGAGAGTTTCTTGGAGAGTGGATGAATTTGTTACAGTAACTAGTTTCTGACATAAGTAGATCCCATGAAGAGGGCTTAATGCTTATTTCTAATCTCCTGGAAGGTTGTACAAATGAAAAAAAATGAGGTTAATCACCAAGGAAAATCACTAATGAAGTAATACATCTTTTCTTAAATATTAATTTTATTTCATTTTTTCCCATCACAGAATTGACACAGTTCTCATGAATCAAGGATTAATTCAAAGGTTTATATTTATCCTCTGCTGTGAATGGATTCCTTCTCAGTGGAGAGTGAATGAATTTATTTTATACCAGCTTTCTGCTTGAAAAGAAAAACCCTTCATAAAAGAACTAGCAATCTTTGCTGGAGAAATACAGCCCAAGTACAGCATTTCATTGTTCAGGCTGTTAGATCCTATGAGTTCTGCATCTAAGTGCTTGTATTTTTTCCCATCTGATCAGCAGTAGCGTAGCAGGTTATGCTCTTAAATGTACGACACTTGTTTGGGAAGAAGAATTGTATTAAAGAAAGGCAGTATGTTCCATAGTTTTAGTATAACATCTGTTATTATCATTCAGTGCTGCTCTTAGCCCAGCATGCCCTTCCTCTAAATATCTTATTAATTAGACTGGCTTAGTAGGAAAATAATTAATACTATAAGTCCTGTACCTACTTAGAAAGGATTTAGAAACTGAAAAAATTTATTTTGTCTGAGCTTCAGCTTGAGGGTTGTGGGTTTTTCATTCTTGGGCACAAGCAGATTACAATAGGGAGTATCTGAAAAGCCTATATACAGTCTTCCAAATATATCCAAAGATATTCTATCTTTGAAATTCTGCAACTGCAAAAATAGTCCACTACTTTGAGAAGTCTTGGTCACTACTGGGGGATCTTCCTCAGCAACTGGTTTGGAAGAGATGCTCCTGCACTTCTTCTAAATGTCCTGGTAGCCCTTTTTAACACCTGATTCCCCAAAAGCCTTAACTCCAGTCTGCAAAATTACTGTGTTTCTTACCAGTACTATGATAATGTGGTGGGACCTCCTAGCCATGAAGTCAGTAGTAATGCTGCTACCTTGCATAACCAGCTCTTGACTGAGCAGGAGGGTGAGGCAGTGCACCCAGGTGGATGCCAGTGAATTTGTAAGATGTGGATCAGTTACTTAGCTCACTATGGTCAAGCAGAGAAATAGAATTTGCTTGTGCCTTTGTTCTGGGGATAGTGCTGCTGTCTATATGCAGAAACTGCTGCTTTGCTGCTCATTGTCCCAGCTTGGTTTCCCACTGAAGAGCAAGTTCAGTTTGCTGAAGAGCAAGTTCAGTTTGCTGCTTATTCTAACAGAAAATTACACTTTTTGAGACCTATTGGAAAAGGTGCTGGGTGCCACCAAATTGTTCTTTAAACTCATTCAGAGTTTTAACAATTTCTTTAGTGGGAGAAGGCTCAGGAATTAGCTGCATCTTATTCTGGCTTTTTTTGGAAGGTCTGAGGGCAGCTATTCTTAAGGAGGAAGAGGAAAAAGCTTTAACTGTGTTAAATGTACCAGAACAAGACCCCCTCAGTACAGGGAAAAGGCAACTTGGGGAGAAGTTTGCAGTGTGACTCCAGAGTTTGATTGTTGGGCCTTTTTTTTCAAAAGCATATTAGAAACTTCGAAATCAGTGTTTCAATGCAAGTCAGTTGAGGTGCCTAAAGCTCTTCTTCAAATGGGTTTAAGGCACTCTGTAAAATGCTGTGGCTATTATGTTAACCTCCAAAATCAAACTGCATCATGTGGCTGGTTAATGGTTAATAAGCCTTGTGCTTCAGCAAAGGGACCTGCCTTTAATTCTGATCCTTTAATTCTGATGCTGAAGTTGAGTGTGTCTCTCCCTGGGGAGACCAGGGTTTTTTAATGAGCTTCTGGCTTGTCCCAAAGAATATGTGTTCAAAACTGATTTTAAAAGCAGGGAAGCCTAAATTTATCCTATGGAGAAGAGTGAAGCAGAGCTGGCCTTGTTCATACTGAGCCCTAAGTATCTGGCAGCAAGTTGCAATGAGCGCAGTGTGCCGGTATAAGCATGGCTAATTCATCAGATATACGTGTCCCTGTGAGAATAGTCAACACAGAGCAGTACCAAGAAAGGTTGCACCCTCCTGTTTTCACAGAAGGAGAGAGGGTTTCCAAGCTTCTTTTGCTTTAAATCTGCCTTGGGCAGGCTGAGGATGCTAAGTCTCAGTTCATCTGTGTGTGCATGCATCTGTGCTGGGTCTGATAGAGGAGCATATGGCAGAAGCAATTTGCCCTTGACTGTGCCTCTATTTTGGCAGGCACAGGCATGTTTCTCACAGAGCAGGTGCAGTCACAGCCACTCCTTCACATCCCTTCATGTGCCCCTGGCTTGCTGGCTTTCAGATCTTTGTCTGCGTGCATGTCCTTTGTGGCGTTTTGGTTAATTGGACATTGTTTTAATTACTCCTGCACTAAAGAAACATGTCTTTTCTATCTGTCGTTTTGCTGCCTCGGTGACCGCGGTCTCGAAGCAGCCAATACAGAATTCGAGCTGTTCAGATCTGGTGTAAATTGCAGTGGCTCACTTGGAGTTTCCCTCCTTTACATTTCTTTAGGAGAAAACACCACTCCAGGGAAGAGAAGGCTCTATTAAACAGCTCATTTTTGCAATGTCCCAAACACCTTGATCTGCCCTCATTGGAGGAAGTGGCAAAGAAGCCTTGGCTTCCATTCTCTTCCACAGCCTGGACACAGTCCGTGGCCATGTTCTTGGCCACATCTTTCCTTGATTTGAACCTTTGTGTTGCCTTCTTTCTTACCCTTCCCTCTCCAGCTTCTGCACTAAGTTCCTTTTTCTCCCTTTGCTGTCTCTAATTCTCCACAGAGGTCAGAAATGCTTGGCTCATGTGTCAAAATCAAGCAATGGGTGTGCAGACATGCCCTCAAATCAGTCTATCGCCGTTACTGTCAATAACAGCCACACTACAGCAGCAGACATTCTCTGGACTGCCAGTAGCCTTTATTTCGAGATGCTAAACTGCCACTGACTTGAAGAGGAGAAAGAGCATTTTTTTAAATGCCTTTAAAAGGCATGGAGCCTTTTAAAACAATGATTTCCCTTCTTTTCTATTTATATTGACCCTTATCCTTTGCTTACAGCTTTGGAAAGAAAAATGTCAATGAGGCAAAGCAGAGAGGAGCTTATAAAACGAGGCGTGCTGAAAGAAATTTTTGATAAAGGTAAGTGTTCTTCTTTTCACAACAGTAAATTGACATCCCATATAGTTTTATGGCCAGATGTTACATAATTGTAACACCAGGAACCAGGAATAGAGTTCTGAATTGCAAGACTGTGCCAACTAGGATCTCTAAATACTTCTCTTGACTTTGACATGGTCTGGCCCTCTCTGTTGGATACATGTGATAGTTACTTCACAAATTAAAATGAAAACTAATCAGAAATGTAAAGCAATAGAAATAAAAATGACAGCAATAGGCAGTAGTCACTGACTACAAAAGAGCAAAGCATCCAGGCTGTGGAGAAGTGTAGTGGATTCGTGCCTCTGTGTGTTGCCATTGTCTGGTTGAGTCACTTTGGGATTAACTGTTGCAGAAAAGGGAAACATTTAAAGGTTTTAGATTCTGATGAGCACAAAGCAATGTACTTTCCCTTGAAACAGCTCAGAAGAGATAATAATTCCTTGTTCGGGATAATTAATTTGTTGAGTTGGTATTGTTGAGTTTGTAATGTCTTACTTACGCAAAATGCCACTGTTTTACAATCATAATTGTTTTACACTGATAACACAATACATAGTTGACGTCTATTACATATATGTCAGTCTTTGAGTGCAGCTTTTATTTGTTTTGCTGCTTTCCTTGTAAATAACTAAGGCAATTAATTCAACAAATTATATAAAAACATAAGAAAGTTACCTCCTAATCACAGTAGAACTTACGCATATGCTTTGAAGCCTAAATAATTTGAAATCTAAAAGGTTTTGACAATAGCAGTACAGAAATAATAGAAGTTATAAACTTTCACAGATATTGGAAGTATACTCTACTTCATAAATTCAGGAGCATTTAAATCTGCTACCTACTTTTTACTCTAGCTTATTAGGAATTTAAAAATTTACTAACCCAGGCTGGTAATTTTTTTAAGTGAAAAACATACATACAATAACAGCAAAAAGGTGGTTATCATGAAATTTTACAGTTTCTACCAGTTGTGTGTTGTAGTGTGCTCTCACTATGACCTGCTGGCTTAGAAATCATCCTAGACACCACTTCAGAATAAAAATAACTCCTGGCAATAGGTTTGCCCTTCTCCCTGCTTTGTGTAGTCCACGTTTCATAGTGTGACTCAGATTGGACCCGCAGCCAGCAAGGCATGGTCCAGGCTGTCACACCAAGTGATCAGTGCCTCAGCTAACTCAGAAGACAGCCTTCAGTCACACCTCTGTCCCAGGTGTGACCTCCTTCATCCCTGCCTCACAACCCACATGTAGCTACCTTCTGAACCATCCCTACATACACCTAAAGGCATCCCCAGGAACAATCTTTTCTGTGAAGTCTGACTCCGCCGTCCATGTTGAAGCTTGGGGAGATTCCCCTTGTATTGCTACCAAAGCACTACAGATTTTTCTATTGATCAAATAATGATGTAGTTTGTAAACTTCTGTGTCATCTTGTGAAGCAGATACTAAGTTGTCTGGAGGTATTTGAAAGAAAGAAATTACTTCCTCTTTATAGTAATTTTTCACCTTTACAAAGCTGATATGGAAAGAAAGAGGTAGGGCAGAGAAGAAAGTGGTAATACACAAGAATAGCAGCAGTAATCAAATAGCTATGATGATACAAGGGTATGAACAAGGCAAGATGTGTAGAGCAAAAGCATTATTTCCTTCAGCAGTGTAATAATCTGAGAGTAATTCTAATAAAGAATATATCTCACTGAGAACCTTAACTGGAAGTAACATTTTCTTTGTAATTCCTGTTAGGTAACCTCTAATCCTTCAAGAAAACAACAGACCTTTAGCATTTCCTAGCGGAACGCTTTATTTGATTATGGTAGCACCTTCCATGCCAAGAGGCATCTTGCACAGACAGTAGGTGTAAATCTCTTTGTATCCCTTTCCTAAGAGGTGGGCAAAGCAGGCAGAATCAGCCTGTCAGTAGTTTTGGCTTTTTCTTCCTTTAAAAACTCATACCGTCTAAAGGAAACAGTGTGGACAGACTGACCCAAGAACAAAAATTCTTGCCATGTGCTTAGTGTTGGTTTTGTCATATCTTCTATGTTGAAGAAAAACATAATTATCTGGTTTGTTTGCCTGCTGTTTAATGTGACACTCTGACCTGTTTGCTTCAGGATTTGTTGGCTTTTCAGAGGACTTTGTGTCACCTAGCAGGTGAAAGTTACCAGAGTGCAGTAAATCACAGTATTCACTTATGGGAGAGTCACTGCAGTCCACCTGCTATATTTGGAAAACAAGAAATGCTGTTATCACTTCAGTGACCCCCACACTTAAATTAGTCAAGTGGAGTTGCTCCAGACTGAACTTCAGAGAGCTCTTTCCTTGCTAAGGGCCACACTCAAGACAGAATCGGTTTCTCTTACCTTCCATTTCCAGGGGTCTGGCTTGAGTAGTCTGAAAATGTAGGCAAAGGTTATGATTTTTTCAAATACTCTGTACTTTTGGAAAATAGTAAGTTGAAGTAGTACCTGATGAAGCTCCTGTTCTAATAGTTTGTGGGAAAGTATTGCCGAGAGGTTAAAAATACCTCTTCCACCTGCATCGCAGAACATACCTCAACATTTAGAAAAATTCCTATTTTTGCTGTGCCGTTGCTCCTACACATAGGTACACACCTTGTTTTTCACACAAAGGTGTAACTGTCCCAAAAGCATCTGTCATTAGAATTGCCCACTGTCTCATGCTGCTGGTTAAAGAATTAAATATACTTGTAGTATTTTGATACCTCTTCTTCTTTCTGAATGTAGATGAGATTGCCTGTAGTGAGAAATTTCTGAATATGATTGTGTACTGATCACTTACTCCAAAGGCAATGATGCAATGGTTTTTCAAGGGAACATGGGCAGTCTTCATCTTTTACATTCTTGTATTTTTATATGCTCTATCTAATCAAAATGATGGATTTAGACTTAAATTTCAGGTAACCAGAGTCCTGACAGGATTTGGACATGTTGCACTTACACACTAAGGCAGATTTTGTGACAACAGTATGTGAGAACAAATTTGAAGAAGTGGTTTTGGTAATGCAGCAAGGAGGAAGGCATGGCAGTCACTGGGGAGCCAGTTGTGCTGCAGTGAAATTGAGAGGTTTTGAACTCCTCCAGAAATAGCCTGTCTCAAACTCCACGGGATCCCACAAAATCAGGGATCTGCTTAGGGACTGAAGTTGTGGAGGATCCCAGCTACTGTGCTAAGGTAGTCGCCAAGGCTAAGAAACAGTTCCAGGGGCAAGTCTTGACCGCATGCAAGAACACTCAATTTTCCATTCCCCACCCTTGGGGTCATGGCAGAGAAGGACATTGAATTTTACTCTGCCCTTCCTAGCCTTTGCCATCAAGAATTCTTGCTTTCCCTGTCTACTTGAGAGCAGACAAGTACTGAAGGAGACAAGCCAATCCAAAAATTAACCCAGGATTTCAAACTGTCCATTTTGACTTCTGTCATTCTTCTGTCAAAGGAATGTGTGAGCGTGGCACTTTACAGATGTGCAAAAAGTTGCATAGTCCAAAGGACTCAGAGTAAAAGACATGGTGAGAGGGTAGGCAGAGCTACAACAGGAGGAGCACAACAGGACTGGTCTGTGTCAGTCAGCGTGACACACTGTGGGCTGCTTCACACCAGGCAATGTTTTTTAAGTACCTGAGAGTGGAAGTGGCCGGTGTGTTCAGGGGTACAAACCATGCTGAGGAGCCACATGTGAGGTTTTGAACACATCGTCTATGTATCTGGGCCTTCTCCCCGTGCTGTTGTTTTCACTTGCTCTAAGGTGAATCACTGTGTCTGGGTAGTGTCCTCTGCATCAGAGAGTTTCCTCTGAGGTCCTGTTTCTTCAGTGACTTCAGGTGTGCAGAGTCTCCTGAGTAAGAGAAGAGCTGCCTTCACATGCTCTCTTGCTGCAGAGGTGAAGCTCCCTCATGGACCCATCCAGTTTCATGCTCAGCTGATGTTATTAAAGCTTATGGACTTACGGGAAGTCATTCTCCGCTAAGTAGCACCAGACTCTGAAAACAGCAAAGGATTTAGCAAGTCTGAGAACAAAAGATTACATGTGTTATCACTGTGCAAAATTAACTTTAAACTCATAGCCGGTTCCTGAAAACAGATCAGTTCATCCATGTATATGTAATAATTGCATTACCAGGATTCTTCCCATTTGTATGTTAGCCAACTGGAATAGCTTTAATACTTGGAAAATAATAAGTAATTTGCCTTTTATATCTGGTTGTCAAGCATATCTCTGATGCAGGATTAATTCACACTAAGATACTCTTCCCTCTACAAATTATTTTTTCCTCATCTTTGATCTGTTTGCTGTACTTGAGCAACTCCCCATGTAGCTCTTCTTTAAGCAGTACCTGATTTAGGATGTGTATTTCAGTCATGATTCTGTGCCATGTCTGACGATTTCATTCAAATCCAAGGACAAGTTTTAGACTCTAAATCAAGATTAAAGATATTCAGATGTAAGATTTAGGATGTGTATTTCAGTCATGATTCTGTGCCATGTCTGACGATTTCATTCAAATCCAAGGACAAGTTTTAGACTCTAAATCAAGATTAAAGATATTCAGATGTAAGATTTAAAAAGGTTATGCTGTCAGTACAGAAAGCTGCCATGCTTTAGTATGATGACAAAAGGAAAAAGCCAAACTTTTATCTTACGTTTTACTTTTTTTGCAATCATAAGTCTTCATTGGTCATTCAAGTGATGTTTTCTTAAATGATGCTAATATACCTTGAGAAGCACATAGCACACTTAAGACAGTAGGATTTCAACATGCTCAGCATATCACAATAGGCATTTCAATGAAAAATGTGTAGTCATCCCTCCAAAAAGCAAACATTACTGGGTTTGTCATGCATACTTTTCTCATAGTTACAGTCAAATTTAGTCTGAATTAATGCACTGAATTAATGAATATTTTGCTGGACACAGTCACTGCCTTTCATTCAAGAAGCAGATGCTCTACATAAGAAACAGTTACACTCTTTTGTGAAACCAGGTAACTGAGAGAACATCTGTCCTTATCGCAAACACATCTAAACATGTGTCTCTTTATGGAAGGGAGACAGAGCCAGCACAGAATACACAGCATTTCTACCTCAACAGCTAAGTCAAAAAATGTTCAGCTTAAATACTAGCTGAACTGTTTTTTGATTTTTGCTGCCTAGGGAGATAAACAGCTTTGTATAGAACGACCACAGCAGTTAAAATGGAGGCTGTGCTGCAAACAGCCAAAGCCTTTAGCTTTGGTTCATGTTGCCACCTTTTAGCCAGCTCAGTTGATTGCTCTCAAAGCCATGGGTCAGGTTTCAGTCTAGTATGATGTGACTGCATTACCATAATAGCTCTCTGGGTCTCCAAAAAGCCTCCAACAAAACCAAGGAAGTCAAGACCTTGGTATTTATAATAATTCCAAATAAACAGGAGACCATCTTCACTCGCTTTAGAGAAGCTTTAAATGGTAGAAACATAATTCTGAATAGTTACCAGCTAATGTATTTTCAGACTTGTTAATTGCTGTGTACTAGCACTAAAATGAGACAACTTTTTTCTCTTTTCAGTATTGTTTTCCAAAGTGGTTTGCACATCTTAGCCCTGTGAGGGGAAAATGTGCACTCGTTTGACTGATGTACATCTGTACTCAGTACCTTGAGCAGTAATATGGCTAATCAGCGGTGCCCAAAAATCTAAAACCATATTCTGAAATCCTGAGTTTCATTTCTAAAAGTAATTTAAATGCTTAGTAAAATTAGGTTCTGCTTATTTTCCTGCTGGTTTTTAGTCTTACAGGTCACATTTCAGTTATATTTTCAGGCTTCTATTTGTAACCATAGGGGCTGAACACTTTGCTTTGTAAAACTCTTAATTGTGATGTCCATGTAGTCATTGCCTCCAGGTACCAGAGTGCTGTGCTTAACAAGTTCGAGATAAAAATCATGCAGGTTGACACTATAGAGAATAATCTGAATCCTTTCTTCTGCTCTTTATTATTTCTAATGTGAAGTGGTGTTTGATAGGAAAGAAAATGCCAGCTGCTGTCACAGAAATTTTTCTCAGATAGAGGAGATATTATTAGTAACTATAAAAACAGGCTTTCTAAATGGAATCTGATATATCCCAGTATTAAGACCTTACATCAGGCAACTATAAAAATTATTCTCTCCCTTACATAAAATGTGGTTATTTGTATGTAAAATAAGGACATACCCCTGTGATTTTGCTTGTGTCCCTTATAGCATAAAAGTTGGTGTAGGGAAAGATAATAATTCTTCTTGTTATTATTATTAAAATATTATATATTGTATACAGTATATATTAATATTCTTTAAGAAAGCTTCATATCTTCAGTTCCAGCCCACTATCATTCCTGACTTCCCAGACTCAACAGAGAGAGGGAAAACAGATTTCTTTTGACATTGGATGGGACTGCATGTCCACATGGGTTAAGGATGGTCAGGAAGAAACCAGCTTAGACCATGGTTCATCATGACCATCCCAGCATAGAGCAAAAGATCATACAGATATTTGACATAAATTATATGTTACCCCAGAGGTGCTACCACCATCGCTGATGGGCTCAGCCTTGGCCAGCAGTGGGTCCAGCTTGGAACTGGCTCTGTCAGACATGGGGGAATGCTCTGGCAGCTTCTCAAAAAAGTCACCCCTGTAGCCCCCTGCTATCAAAACCTTTCCACATAAACCCAGTGCATGTATACACAGAAGGTCTCAGTCCAGGTTCCTCATTTGAAAACCATCTAATGGAGATAGTTTCGTTTAAAATTCTATCTGCATCTTACTTATGTCTCTTTTTTGTCATTCTTCTTTCCTCTGACTATGAACAGATGGGGAACTTTCCATACCAAATGAAGAAGGAGCTTTGGAGAATGGGCAGCCTCTGGGCTCTGGGCTGAGCTCCAGCCAGGTGTCCCTGCCAGCCCTAGCAGAACTGGAGTCAGTCCCAGCATCTGTGGAACCCTGCTCATATGAGGTGCTCCCAACCACAGAGATCATGGATGGGACAGGTAACATCTCATTTACATTATGGTGTAGATACTCTTAAGCTGTTTGAAACAAGTTTTTGACTTCTAACATTTAGTGTTTAGCCCTGAGAAGTCCTTGTAAAAATTAAGGTCGTCTGGTGCAGAAGGAGGTGACAGCATAGAGATTGTCACTGAATGCTCCGCGAGAAATTTTGTCTGACGTGATGTAGAAGTAAACTCTACTTCTAAGCAAGTAACCACTCTTGGAGTAAGGCAAAACCCCTGCACTTTGTGAACATGTAAAACTAGGTTTCCAGCTCTCTG
This sequence comes from Aphelocoma coerulescens, assembly GCF_041296385.1. Lineage (NCBI taxonomy): Eukaryota > Metazoa > Chordata > Aves > Passeriformes > Corvidae > Aphelocoma > Aphelocoma coerulescens. The sequence goes on along the minus strand of NC_091015.1, from coordinate 75,810,777 downwards.
TCTACATCTAAGATGTGCCAGTGAGCACTAGAGGAGAGAGATGACAACATATTTAAAGCCTGGGTACAACATTGTGCCCTCTATCTGCCACGTGGTGCTGGGTGATGTTCACACCACACATCTGTCAGTAACTAACACGATCAGCTGCCCTACCCTGGGTGAGGCTGGCTGCTCTTCTTCCCCAGCCCATGCAGAGAGACAGCAATGCTCTACGTGTAGGTTAGCTCCTCTTTCTGCATCATTTTGTGCTGCTGAGAGTTGTGGACAAAGGTCAAGTGAGGAAAAGTGAGCAGTAGAAGTTGTCATCCATGATCTTGCACAGCTATGCAGCCTTTTTGAAACAGAGTAGGCCCCATGAGGTGCTTTTTACTTTTAACAGGGTAAGTTAACAGACCACCTGCTAACATATCCAGTCCTGGCCAAGCTGTGGTGACAGACCATCAGAGATGTGACATTATAAAACTTGATTTGTGTTCCAGATGTGGGAGTACATCCCAGCCTGACATAAGGGAGCTGGCTTCTGTCAGAAGTAATGCGAAATTTGGCTGTTGTGTAGATGTGTGTTACTCTTTCTTTCTTCCTTTCTTCCTTTCTTCCTTTCTTCCTTTCTTCCTTTCTTCCTTTCTTTCTTTCTTTCTTTCTTTTTCTTCCTTCCTTCCTTCCTTCCTTCCTTCCTTCCTTCCTTCCTTCCTTCCTTCCTTCCTTCCTTCCTTCCTTCCTTCCTTCCTTCCTTCCTTCCTTCCTTCCTTCCTTCCTTCCTTCCTTCCTTTCTTTCTCTTTCTTTCTTTCCTTCCTTCCTTCCTTCCTTTCTTTCCTTCCTTCCTTTCTTTCTTTCCTCCTTTCTACATTATATGATGTTTGAGTGAAATCTATGATTCATTCCTAATCTGCATTGCTGCGCTGCTTTTCTTGTCTGACTTTGGCTGTATCCGCTGCTGCTTTGCTCGTAACGTTGTTGCGTCTATGATGTGGTTGTGTCCTCCAGTGTCTGAAGAGAGCCCCACATCCAATGAATCCGGAGTCCTCCTGTCCCAAGATCCTACAGCTAAGCCAGTCCTGCTACTTCCCCCCAAAAAATCTGCCGCTTTCCCTGGAGACCATGAGGACACCCCAGTGAAACAGTTGTCCCTCCTCAAACAGCCCCCTGCCCTGCCTCCTAAACCTATTGCCAGGATTGCCAGCCACTTAACTGGTAAGTAGGTATTCCTGGACCCTCAGCACCACCGTTTCCCTTACAGGAAAAGCTGCCTTTGTAGTGAGGTTCCCAGTGTTCTTCCTCTTTCTGTAATGCTGTTTGCACTTGTTGTGTGTGCTGGTAACGTATGTGCCGTACGTAGGGCAGGGATCGCAAAATCTTCAGACTGCACCTTCATCAAGGTTGCTCCAGGGCACTTCCCCTCTCAGCTATAATCACCTAAGATCGCTGTGGCATTTCTTAATCTTCCTCTCTCTTATTCATCAAGACTTACCATCACCACTGAAATTGCAGGATGTGCTTTGATGGGAAAGGAAGTATGAGAAAAATACTAGGGTATCTTTAAATGCCCTTAATGAGGAAAGGCATGAGAGTTGAGGGGAGAGTTTTGATTTCTCCTTTTGCCCTTTGTTGCTTGTCCCCTCAACTGCCATATGGGCAGGTCCCCCTCCACACACCCTGTATCTTTCCATATGTTTGTCTTGCCCCCCTGATCCTTACACAGGCAATTCTGTCCCGTGACTTCTTGCCATTTTGCCTCAGTGCTTACAGTGTCTGCCAGACTGTTCCCTCTTTCCACCCCTGCTCTGACTATTCCCTCCCACTGGTGAGTGCAGCTCCAATTCCCGATGACCAGGATTTTGATGTCCTGTGCCTTACGCTGCAATTTAGCTCTCACTGCATGGAAGGTAGCAACAGTAAACACACAGGCTCTGTTTTATGTTCTGCATGTTTTCACAAGTGTCCAAGCTCTTTGGGATTCAAAGTTCTAGGTAGACTTGGAAGGAGGATGGGTGTGTCTCCTCCTCCCAGTCTCTCATTTCGACTGCTGAAGCAAAAGATGGCTATATTTATGCAGACCAAAATAGGTTCCCTAAATGCTTGCCTGCACCTTTTGAACAGTCTGCTCATAATTGCAGATGCTGTACAGCAACTCAAAATCCTGAGTTGAACGTGAGGTGTGGTTCATCTTTGTAATGGGGCAGCTACCAGTCTTCCCCCTGGGTTGATCTTGTGTTAATGCTGCCCTGATATTTTCAGAGCTGATGTGAGAAATGGTCTGCCCACATTTATATATTGTAGATTTTTTTTTCCCAGACAGTTCATACAAATTTTATCAGGTTTAAGATCTATATCAGGAAAGAGCTCACTAGGAAAGAAGATGATCTGGTTTTCTCTCATCTCTATGTAGTCTCTTCATGTTTCTGTTTGGATGACCATATTTTTTTGTCCTGTATAGTTTTGTACATTTTATGTGAAACCTCTTTACTTTCTTACCTGCCAAAATCTGCACATAATGGTTAATATTTTGCCTTTTGGTACAAACTGAATGGGCAGTCCTGCAGCCTACAAGGCCAGGCAGCAGTATTAATGGCTTCACCTAAGGACAAAACCAGCTTCCTATGATCTCCCATAAAACTCTGTCCCAATTATAAGAAGTTGCTGAGAAATGAGGCCAATATGGCAGAAATAAAATTATAGGAATAGCATAGGAAAAAAACTCAGGTACTAAATGTCCTTGGTTCATAAGCCATTCTTTTGTAAGAAATAACAGAAGAATCAAAGGATGAGGGCTTCTGGAGTAGTTTTGTTTTTTCTGTGAAGTAGAATCAGACTCAAATTATCAGCATAAGTGACTTGCTTGATGGCAATGACTTTCATATGAAAGTGAAACAGAACTGTGACTTCTCTTACTTTGTGGTGTCCTTCAGTGGTGTCTCATCTAGTCCTATATAAAGTCTTGTATGTGCATACAGATAAACTCTTGTACATGCATATACAGAACCTTCAGGGTGAAGGAACAGAGATTCAAGTTTAGTCGTAGAGCCGTAATTTAATTGACATTTATTCCTGCTGGTACTGAAACCCTCGTTTATACATTCCTTATAAATAAAAGTATTCAGCTTGTTCTTAAGGGTCCATTTACTTTGGTGGTCCAAAGGATATATATGTTGCTCAGTGCTTTGTGTTCTCCACTGGTAATTATATTAGCCGTGTGCAATCTTTGGAAATGAGCAATCAATCCTAATGAAGCATCCTCCTCAGTGAGAAGCAGAATTAGTGCTATTCTTTTTCTAATTACTCCAGAGACATCCTCAGCTTGTGAGTGAGAAAACAAGCAAAATCTGAATTCTGGCATTCAAAATGAAAATGTTTCTGTTCATGCTGCATACACATTTTTCTACTGAAGAATTTTTGAAAAGGTTGAAGTACAAATTAAAACATACCAGGCCTGGTAGTGGAGAGTGACAGAGGTTTAATGGTCTGGTAGCTCCGTTCAAGGGACTGCAAGAGGAGATGTGATCCTGTGAAGGGTTCAGGTACACATGTGAAAACGCAGAAGCAACTCAACTTCTGTCTACATATCTGTATGTGTATGTGTACATAAGTGTATCTATTATACAAACATATATTAAAAAATCACTACAGACATGGTCAGAGGCAAAAATAAAAAGGAAAAATATTTTAAATACAAACCTTGAGGGAAAAAGTCGGACCATCTCTTGCTCTGAAATTATTCCTAAGTTCTTCAAGAAGTTATGCAGACTGACTTGCAGGGTTTGACAAAGAATTTATTACAGGTTTGAGAAATGGAAAAGAAACATTCCTTTCGTCTGAGAGTATTTTGAACCATCTCAAATATCTATCCCCCTGTGCCAAGACAAAGATTGGCCTTTCAGTTGATAAGAAATGCACATAAAAGAGTAGGCCTAAATAAACACATAAGAGCCCATTTAATTTTGTGGAGAATGAAAAGAAAAAAAAATCCATTTCAAAGATGGAAGGCAGAGAGAATTGCCTCTAGCAAATATAAATCACACAGCCTTGGCACGCTTCTTCTCAATGCTGAGGCTCTGTAGGGATGGGACAGTATAGAAACAGGGCGGGAGCCAAGAGCAGACTGCAGGGCAGCCACTGGGAATGATGCCAACACCTCTGCAGAAAATACTCCATGCTTTTCCTCACACCATGTCCTGTGGTCTTGATGGTGCTGCCTCCACAGGGAACATCCCTGTCACAGAACTGGGTGTGGAAGTGCCTGTGTAGCCCTAGAAGACAGGCAACTCTAGGAGAAAAACAGGAGCCTTAACTATTTGGATACCGTTGTTTCACTGCTCTGCTTGTCCTGTTGGCCTGGTGAGCCTTCTACTGGTTTTCAAACATGATTAGTATTAGACACACAGATAGAATTTCTTTTGTTGTTTTATTTCTCCAATATCCACATGCAGAACCCAAGCATTTAGGACAACATTTGTAGCTTCCTTCACTGAAAATTTAGGAAGCGTTGAAATAATCACCTGGGACCAAATTTAATTGGGGTGCTGGGAGAAAGTCCCCAGATTATCACAAAATCTTTAATGGCCAAGTGACAGGAGACTAGGCATGTCTGATTTGATAGACCCTGATGTTGTAAAGTTCCCTTTGATCTTGATTCATTAAGCTGTTAATTTTCACCAGCACAGATAATGTTTTCTGAAATTAATTAGATATTTTCCGACTGAATCACCAGCAACTCATAAAGTCTCCTAAAACACCAGAGAACAAAATATGTGGCACTAAGATGGGATCTCAGTAACACCTGAGTGTATTTGAGCCCAAATTTAGCCTAATATTAGAATGGGGTGTAGCTTTAGTTGTATCTGGCCACTTATCTATTGCATTTAAGCTGTTTGCATTCTTTTGCTTTCTTCATTCAAGATTTTGAAGAGACACATAGCACATTTTTAGTCTATTTTTAGATATTGTGCTTTCTGGTTATGTCTGTGTAGAGTCAGAACTAATTCATAATTAGAGGCAAACATTTAACAGGGTAGGAAATGTTAAAAGTCCTCAAAAGTTACTTCTTACAATACAGAAGAGACAAGAATGAGGTTTGAGAACATGAATGCCGGGGGTCCTGCTACCTTGCAGCAGCTGGTTATTAGTGACAGCTTTATAAAAGTTTTTGCAATGACAATTTGTCCAACAAATACTCTGCAGTATTTTATAATGCAGTAGTCACATATGTGTCAGAAGACTCCTCGGGAGATGAGCCCAAGACATAATCCATGAGCTTCCTCCACTGTGACGTTACCTCCAGCTGCCTGCTCTGGCTGGCTACATTCATGAAGACAGGTTGCATTCATGTGGGGGCAGTGGACAGTTCTCTCACTGTGTGCTCAAGGGAGAAGCAGCAGAGCAAAAGCAGTTCTCTTTCGCCAGGTTCTCATGGGAAACGGGACCCTGATGCAGTTTCTCCCTCTATACTTCCTATCTCTGCTGCTTCCTGGAGAGGAGTACCTATCACACAAGCACCAGGAAGTCTTCTCATCTTTGAAACCCTCTTCAAGGCCTTGCATAGGAATTCATGCAGAGTTATACTTCTCAACCTTAGGCTGATCATGCCTTGTTTTTGTTCTCCAAATTCAACCTGAGCCTTGGATGCATATGTGGTACAGAGGAACAGCAAAGAATTTCTGTCTCCAATCTTCCCCTGAAGACAGGGCTGCAGATCTTGCTGTGGCCAGCAGGAGATGCATGGCAAATCTTTGAGAACAGTTTTTGACTTGTCTTTATGAATCTGCTCAAAAACTCATTGAAACAAGAAAAGAGGCTCCCACCATTCAGGTACAAGTGATTACAGGAGAGAAGAGCTGAAAAAGTAAAAGCTGCTTGTCCAAATGAAGCCAGCAAATATCAGACACATCACCCCATTTCTACTATGGAGCTCCCTCAACAGGCCACACTGGTTTTTGCACTGTTTGTTGGGTTTGGGGAGTTTTTTGCACATTATTTTACAGAATTAATTACTTGGAAGAAATTTAAAGAGTATCTCATTAACTTTATGACAAGTTGTATTAGTTGTAGTAAGTACAGAAAATTCCTTGTAGTACATAGTACAGCAAAGGTCACAGTATAAGGTCATTCAGGTGAGGAAGAACCTTAGCAGGTCTTTAATCCAACCTCCTGCTCAAAGCAGAGCCAAGTATGGGATCAAACCAGGTTGCTCAGGCCTTTGACCAGCTGGGTCTTGAAAGCTTCAGAGGATGCCAGCTGTACAACCTGTCTGGATAAACTTCTACTAACTGGCTCTTCTCATGGCAGGGAAGATATTTTCCTTATAATCCAGTCTTGAACCTCTTTTTTTTTTGCTTTTTTCCACTGTCTTTCCTCCTCCCACCACACACCATGAAAAGTATCACCTTATTGATAACCTGGCTTGTAGGTACTGGGAGGCTGCTGTTAAGCTTTCCCCCACAATCTGTCTTTTCTCCAAGCTGAACACGCCTCAGTCCCTCAGGTGCTCTAGCCCTCAGCCACTGCAGTGACCCCGTGCTCAACTCATTCTGATTTTTTGATATTTTTCCTGGTGGATACTAAGCTTGCAGTAGTCTAGATACAGTCTAAGGACTGCTAAATAGGAGGGCATCCTTCTATCAATAGAAAAATCCTTTGATCTTCTGTTTTTTCTTGTACCACCCAGGAGTCTGTTGTCCTTCCTTGCTGTCAGGGAAGGATGATGAACTTCCAGTTATTCTTTTGTCAAAAGCAAGAGATGCCTGCAGTTGGGATCTCTTTGAATTCACCATTAAGGATAGCTGCCACAGAGTGATGGGGCATCCAGGAACAGGCACTGTCAAATGAAGACTTTAATTGACATACTGCAGAAAGGGATCTTAAACCAACCTGTATTTGTCAAAATGGAAGTGCAGATCTCAGTGTAGTCTTTGTAATTCAGGACAAGCTATAGAGTAAAATTGCCTGAAGCATAAATGTATGAAGAAACCCACTTTTTTACTACAAATCCCATAGGAGCCTTATTCTCAGGCTGGCTTACATTCGGGCAAGGAGTCAAGAAGGAGCATTTCTGCTACTGGCAGTATAGCAAACACAGCCAGCTCTGCCACAAGCCCGTGATTCCCAGGCATGTCCTCTTTCTCCATGCAGTAATTGATCTGGGGCAGAATTTGAAGACTTTAATGAGCATTTCTACAACCCCTGCTGCAGCAACATTTGCTGCCATACACACAGGAGTTTCTAGCACCCCATCTGCAGCAGTTGTATCTTCAGTGTGTGCTGACCAATTCTCCAGCCATGTTCAGTGACTAGGAAGCATCAGAGTTGATATACTTGGTGCACAGCTCCAGTGTACCACTAACACATCAGAAAAACCATATAGGAGCAACCCTGTGCAACAAATAAACATGTTTATCTCATGAAAACCCCAAAAGAAATGCAGTAACTGCAGATGTTAGCAAAATTATCTCTATGGAAAGGGTAAGGGATGGCCTGCTTGTCAAAAGTCTGATGTGTAGCAAATATTGTGGCATCCACAACTGTCTTTTGAGTAATTGGTTGTCATCAGGAGTGGAGAGGTTCATGTCTTAACATCTTTTTCATCAATTCTAGCATACAAGTTATTACATAGTGCTGACTGGTCACAACCCCACTGGAAACCAACATTTGCAAAATTGCTCATTATTCTCATAAGCATGAAAAACCTCAGCCAGAAGAGATTAATCAGACTTGCACACCTGGCTTCACACAGTTTGCTTCTTTTTGGTTACAAGCGCTTTGTGCAATAATTGAAGACTCTGGTAATGTTTCACTGAGAAGACACTTATCATAGATTCCTTGTTCTTATTTCTCCTGTGCAGCTTATTTGTCTACAGATGCCCATGTCTGATGTATATTCCATGCTGAAGACAATAATTGTTACCACCCTGGTTCATAAATCATGTACATTGTGAAATTAAAACAAACAGAGGGAAGAACTGTAAAACTCGGTCACCTCACTCTTACATGCAGGGAGAAGTTGTTCTATCCTTGACTGTACATGATGGTAGCACAGTTTCCAACAGCGTGCCCGGAGCCCATGGATTTGGGCAAGGCCCCACTTGTTCAGCATAGTCACTGATCAGACCACACATTAAAACTTGCAGTACCAAGGTCTCCATTTACTGGTGTCAGTGAAGATACACAGTTACATTTCCCAGCAAGTGGGTTGAACTCTCTTCTTATTGTAGTCATTCTCCTTTTAACCATTTTATTTAAACAAAGTAGAATTCTCCTGAAGGTGAAGGGCAGACAAGTAGATTTAATTCCTCTGGTTCATTTTCAAAAGCCTCTTTTGGTATTAGGACCATATTCGGATGAGCTCAAGAACCTGGATGTAACACAGTCTGAATAAAGACATGAAAAATAATGGGCAAGATTTTTGGCAAGTGTCCAGTGGAGTCACCCAGCACTGGTACCATTGAAAATATGTTGATGTGAAGCATTTGTTTAAATTTAAGTGGAATCTTTGTTGTGCTGAGTCGAAACCAGAATGTGCACCTCTGATTCATGATGGAATGAATATGTGGCTGCTCAGGATAATTAAGCTAGACTTGTTCTCCTGTGCAATTCCAGAGCTACAGTGCCTGTGCAACAACTCTACTACATGAATGCTTGTGTGAGAAAAGAAATTTTCACTCTATTTAGAACAAAGAAGGAAGGATCCCTTTTTGCTTTATACCTGAGCTATTTGACATGTCATGCTCACTTCCAGCATACAGTATTGCTCTGATCTTCAGGATCACAAACGGCAGCAAACTCGGATGAACTTCCAGTTATTCTTTTGTCAAAAGCAAGAGATGCCTGCAGTTGGGATCTCTTTGAATTCACCATTAAGGATAGCTGCCACAGAGTGATGGGGCATCCAGGAACAGGCACTGTCAAATGAAGACTTTAATTGACATACTGCAGAAAGGGATCTTAAACCAACCTGTATTTGTCAAAATGGAAGTGCAGATCTCAGTGTAGTCTTTGTAATTCAGGACAAGCTATAGAGTAAAATTGCCTGAAGCATAAATGTATGAAGAAACCCACTTTTTTACTACAAATCCCATAGGAGCCTTATTCTCAGGGCTCTATACAATTTACTCTTTATTCTTTCTGTTATTTACCTTCTATTGAAGAGGTGTGTTCTTTTATGCAGGATACAAAGAGGAAATATATACAAATAATATGTTTGTAAGAAAAACAAGGTGACTTGAAGACCTTTATGTGCTTGAATAGAAAATCCTGAAAGTGTTTTTTTTTTCTTTTACTGCTTTGGCAAACTCATGAGTTAAATTTCAGCCTTGGTTGAGCCATCAGAAGAATTTTGCCTGCAAGAGGCGACATGTTAAGTGAATCTAATATTACATTGAAAGGCGAAAGACTTGGATTCTACTCTCTGTAACTCTTCCACTCTGCAGTGTGGAAAGGCCACTTTTTCCCCATGCCCCTACATCATGGTGTAACCCCAGCCAGCAGCCAAGCCCCACACAGCCACTCACTCTCTCCCCCACCGGTGGGATCAGGGAGAGAATCAGAAAGGTAAAAATGAAAAAACAAATTAGTTGAGATAAAGACAGTTCAGTAGGGAAAGCAAAAGCCATGCACACAAGCAAAGAAAAACAAGGAATTTGTTCTCTGCTTCCCATGAGCAGGCAGGTGTTCAACCATCTCTAGGAGGGCAGGGCCTGCCCCATCACAAGTAATGGCTACTTGGAAATACAAATGCCATCACTCCCAATATCCCCCCTTCCTCCTTCTTACCTTCAGTTTATATACTGACCATGATGTCATATGGTCTGGAATATCCCTTTGGTCAGCTGGGGTCACCTGTCCTGATTGTGTCTCCTCCCAGCTTCCCATGCATCCCAGGTTTTCTCAACAGTGTGGTAGTTCGAAAAGCAGAAAAGGCCTTGGCTCTGTGCAAGCCCTGCTCAGCAGTAACAAAAACATCTCTGTATTATCAACCCTGTATTCAGCACAAATCCAAAACAGCCCCATACCAGACACCGTGAAGAAAATTAGCTCTACCCCCAAGCAAAACCAGCACGTGGTATTTCATCTTTGCACTCCCTTTGACCCCTGTATGTTGTTAGCCTGTAGAAACACTCTGGAGAGGGGGAAGGCTTACACTGTCAGCATCTTGTTCCTTGCATAGCAAAACCACTAATATCAAGCGGATACTGTGGAAGATGTGACTAGCACTAAAATAAGTCAAGAGACATATCTGGACTTGGCTCCTCATGGTCTTTTTTCACCTTATGATGCTTAATCATTTTCAAGAAGTGTTACTGCTTGCTAGTCTTCATATCATCCTGGCTATTAGATACAGATGGAAGAACAGGCAATACCCAGAATAGGCCAGGAGGAAGGAAAGAATGAAGGGGATGGGGGGAAGGATAGTTTAGACTAAAAAGAACCATCTGGAAAAGGATTTTTGAAATCTCATAGCGCTCAGGAGAGCAATGACCTTTGGAGAGCAGCATCTAACTCCCAAGCTTCCTCAGGCCAAAAAAAGATTCTGGCCCTGCAATTCCATGTTGCAGCAAGAGGAATGGACCGAAGTAGCAAGAGACCAAAGGTCATGCAAGCATTGCCCACAGAGCTAAATTGCAGAGACAAATATGTGCAGTATTCCAGGCTGGAAAGGGCCTGGTCTTCCTCCTAGGGACAAACTCAGAGTTGTTGCTCACAGTGTATATATTTTCTCTCTCTTTTGCTCTTAGCATATGTTGTGACCATTTCCCCCACCCATCTTGGCAACTACCAGCCCTCATGTTACTTCTTTTCCCTTCTGAAAATATTTCACAATGCAACTCCAAAAATCTCCATCCTGCAGTTGAGTTCTGGAAGAGGGGTTTGCTTGTGGACCTCTCACTGATTTCTCATTGACGTCAGGGAAGTCTTTGCCTGGCTGATCAACTATGGGTTTCAGTGAACACTTAGGTAGAGTTAAAAAGGTAAAATTCAGTGCATGAGTCCGGAGAACAGTGCTTACCACTTCTGTAAAAGAATACATTAGTCCTAACAATCTACTGCCATTTAACTTTTCTCCTCATGTACCCTCCATTTTTCAAACCTGTCCTGTTTAGTATTCAAACTTTATTTCTTTTCTCTTTTGCCCTCTACTGTAATTTTTTTACACCAGATGTTTTGCACATTACAAACCCGTAAGAAGCGTGACTTGTAGTAATTGCACTGCAGTGGCTGAAATGGATCAGGAATCCCTGAGCTTTTGCTCTGGCAGTGATGGTAGTGAGTCATCCTGTAACTTCAGACACTGAATTGCTCTCACCCTAATTGCTCTCCCCCTATTTGTGCGCCTGTTGAGTGCAAGAAGCTGCATCTACCTCACAGGGCTATTTTGGAGGATTAGGGCTTTAAGGCATCAAACTGTGCCAGAAGCCTTGTTAAGTGTTGCTTAATGTGTTTATTAAGGGACATGCACAGCCCTGAGATGTTTTTTGTGGGACTCAGGAGTGCTGCAAAACAACAGCATTTTTTCTGGAGACCATGCTGAGCTACAATAGGAGTTGTCTGTCACAACAGGGAAGGTGTGGAGTAGCAACCTCTATACCTGCTCACCCACGCAGTTACTGTCGTCTCCATCTTCCTGACATAAAAATTAACACCAGGGCTCTCTTTCTTTTTTTTAGATCCTGGCGCTCCTGTGAAACTGCCTTGTATGCCAGTTAAACTGTCACCTCCACTACCTCCAAAGAAAGTCATGATTTGCATGCCTTTAGGGGGGCCAGACCTCTCTCTCTCATCCTATTCCACACAGAAGAGCTCCCAGCAGCCTTTGACCCAGCAGCATCACACTGTCCTGCCATCCCAGTTAGCAGCTCACCAGCACCAGCTCCAGTACGGCAGCCACAGCCAGCACCTTCCTTCTGGGTCCAGCACGTTGCCCATTCACCCTTCAGGGTGCCGGATGATCGAGGAACTGAACAAAACACTAGCCATGACCATGCACAGGCTAGAAAGGTAAGGATCAACTTTTAAAATTACATACTGGTGTTGCATTGCTTGGTCTGGTTTAGCAAGTGGCAGCCTTCTCGGAAAGCACTGCGGGGGTGCTTAGGATAGAATGGCAGTTCCGCTCTCCTGTAGTCTCCCGGACGGCTCCACATGCCTGCTCTAGCTAGCTGTCGGCTCCACAACACGGTGACAGTAAAGGAGGCGAGAAGGGTCCCTCCACATGGACCTCAGAGGAACTTTTATTACATGATGACAAGCCAGTTCCCAGAGGCAGAAAGACCACCTGGTCAGGGACCTTGGGGGTTTTTATGGGGACAAGGGAGGCAGAGAAAGCACATGGATGAATGATCTCAGGGTGCAGGGGCAGTACATGGGCAGAGTTAGGATACTGGAAACAAAAGGGAGAACCCGAGGGAGTGGCGAGGGCTAGGGGCAGGGGAAGGGGGGGCCATGTGGGAAAGGCAGAAAATTTAATAAGAAAAGCAGTGGGGAAATATAGCACCACATCTCCCCCTTTCTTATTAAATTGAAGAGGGAAGGGCTTAATTTTTATACGACAGAAAAATGGTAAAACAATGCAAAATAGTTCAATTTAAAATGATGAGGCGGCCGGTTGGTGTTGACTTTGGAGATCGGTGCCGGTTGAGTTCTCACACAGCAGCTGCTCCTGTGGCTTATTCGCGTTCTGTACTCTGCTGGGTCTGCTGGGATGGCATCCTTTTGGTTGCTACTCGGCTCATTTCTGGTCCAGGTAGCGTGGCAAACAGAGAGGGGGGCAGTGCTGCCGTTCCCACGCCTTGCGGCGCGGAGCCGCAGCTCTGCACTGACACCCTCGGGGCGGGCCGGCCCGCACGGTCCCGGGGCTGGCCTGCCCCGCGTACTGGTGTGCACTGGTTCCTGTTAACCTCAGTGTCAGTGTCATCGCTTGAGTTACGTGCCTAGGACTTGAATGAGGTGATACCTCAGGGGTTTAACAGCTTCAGGGCAGAGTCATTTCTGGAGAAACAGAGACAGGGGAAGAGCGTTTCCAGGCTTGTTTGACGAGTTTGTGGCAGAAAGGAAATAAAGACCAAATTTCCTGAACCCTGTTGTTCTGTTCAAGGAAGTAGGTAATACAGCCAATGGTAAAGATTTTAATAGGACATGCCTGGCTTGCACTATGTACTGCTGAGGTATAACTGCAGAGCTCCAGTTGCGTGGAGGATTGCTAAATGCAAGGAAAGGAAGATTCATAAAAGAGCAATTAGAATCCAATGTGCTACTCCAGCAGGGCATCTGATTAGTATTACCAAATAGCTCGAAACAATTCATGTGGACTTCTACAAGTCACTTAGAGGGGTTTTAATACAGTATTTAAATTATTTGAATTAATTTAAATTAAATTATATGTTTGATCTTAAAATAAGTATTTAACCCATTCCACAGCAGCTACCTTCTTAGCCATTTGCATCTGGCAAGAGGTAGCATATTTGATCAGAAATGCCTTACCCACCTTGGGGCTGTTTTTTGTTACTGTCACTTATGAGTATCTCTGAGTGTTTCTTCAAGTAGTCTGAGTAAGTGAAGCATGTTGTATATAAATGCAAACTGCCCTCATAGACTGCTACATCAGCAAGATTTGGAAAATTTATTTCACCTTTCAGAGGAAAACTGAGAAAGTCCCAGAACACAGAACATATAGTCTGAAAAATTACATGTTTTATTTAGTACCAAGGACAGCTTTGTAGCCAGCTTGTTCTAGGAGCATCATATCATCCTTCTGTTGTACAGGAAGGCAAAATATTTGGTCTAACAGACAAAATGCCTAATGATTTACCCCAGTACTTCTTTCTGATAATGCTACCTTCATTATATTCCATAGCTGGAAATAACTGGATTATTGATGGCAGATTCTCCTTACTGCCTGAAAAAGAGTCAGGAGACCAGAGGCTGTCTCAGACTGCCAGCTTATTTTAGTACCAGATAGTGGCACATCTGTGATTACATCATGGGGCTAATGTTTCTACAGCACGGGAGAATTCTCAGCTGGGGAAAAACTACTAGGGTTATGAAGGACATTCCTATTCCCATCAGTGAAAGAGCTGTAGAGGTAGGATTAGAAAGAGCATCTACATTGCCTCCCACTGCCATGCCCAGTGACTACCCATTTGCCTCTCACATTGCCATCATGTCTGGTCAGGTGCCTCTACACCACCCCAAAATTCAATGCGCCAGGCGCAGAGCGTAGCTGTTGTCTCCCAAAGGCTCCTTTGGGGCTGCACTGCCCATGCCATCCCCAGCTTAGGTCGGACGTCTTAATGTCTGGCTCACACTTGTGCAGAAGGCCCTTTGTTAGCCTGAGCCCAGTGACATCTCTCAGAGCATGACTTCATTGTGGCATCTGTTGCCCCACAGCAATGAATGCTCCAATTTCTAGTCATCCATCATGTTTATGTCTACAAATACATTTAACTGATTTCAAGACAGTGATGCTGTTTGGGTTTAGCTATTAATTTGAAGCTGAAGCTCTGCTGCGTGTTAAAAACTGAGTAAGCAAGGATTCATGTCCCAATGTGAAGCAATTGCTTCCCTTTGCAATTAATAAGAAGAAAATAAGAAAAGGCTGTGGCACTGATATTTCACATTTAAAATTAATATGAATCCTAGTTCATGATATTGGAGACAGATTTTTCACAGCCTTTTTTTTTGTGTTGATAAACTGTTATTTAAATCATGGATTAATGTATTGAGTACTTCAGTTGTGCTGCTTGTCAAAACAAATCAATAACTTTTGCATTCACAAGGGAGAAAATAGGTCATGATTGTCTCCTTTGCAACAGCAATTGTTATTTTTGTAGTATTTAGAGGTAGAAGTATTTCAAACCATTTACAGGTCTGTGGAGCTGATCTTGCTGTTAAATTCTTCATTTGCTTTTTCAAGCCACATTGTGATCTAGATAAATTTGCCAGGTTTGCTTGAAGATTTGTGCAGATTTTTTAAATATATTCATTTAACTTGGGAGACAATCATTTGCACCAAATACAACACCATGCCACTGTTTTCTACAATTTTTGACAGTGCTTACTTTCCCTTATTGTAAAAATCTACATTAAACCCAAGAGAAATTATGCTGCAGTATTTGTCACTGTACACTTCAGCCCAAAACTCTTGAGGACCTGTTAAAACTGCAGAGATCCTAGATCTCCTTCCTCTGTTTGAAATTTGGTAGTGTGCTCACTTCTGTAGCATGCACAGGATATGGAGTGACATCCTTTGCTGTTCCTTCCAAGCTAACAGTGTACTGGGCCACTGCTGTTGGGTCAATAATCTTGAGGAGATGAGAGAGCCTGATAAGTCTCTGAGGCACCTTCTGGTGAATACTAAGGGGCTTTTTCTTCTGATGTCAGGCATTATGTCAAAAGTATCCTACAACTTAACAGAATAATTGCCATGGTGCTGCAGTAGCAATGCTGCCAGGTCTGGTATTTTGAGGGATTATTTAGAATAGTGTTTTGTTTTTAATAAGGGATGATCATATAGACAAGTATAGATCAGGTTTCAGCTCTAAATTTTTTTCCTTCTGGAATTTTTCCTTTTCTTCCTTGTATCTAGTTTCTTTGATCCTGGTGCAGTGGAAGCTCCTCAAGGTCATTTAAGCTCTATTGATACTTGCTGTATTAGGTTGTATCAAATCCATATTTTGCCCAGTAAACTTTTCTTAGACCTCACAACTCTCCTCTTCACCACGTCTCTGAGTGTGGACATGAAAAACAGATGAAAGGCTAAAACATTCTGTTCCTCTAGCAATCTGGATTTTTTGCTCACACAGTTAAGGTCTCTGGAATTCGGATAGTGTAACAACATCTGAAGACTAATAGTTGAAATCAGTGCTTTGCCAATGAGCCACAGGTTTGCCAGAGAAAAATGAGCTCTCCCTCTGTACAGACCTGGAAGCCAGATTTTTCTGTCTTTGACCTTGAGAAAGTTACTGAGTCTCTCTATTTTCCCCTCTGCAGGAGTGATTGCATGTAACTGCCTCACCTAGATCTAGTGCATATTAATAAGTTAAGGTCCTAAGGTACATTAAAAAGCATGTAATAGCTATTCAAGTCCCAGTTGTTCTTATGGCTTAAAATGGCAGTTACTTCCTGGATTTTTTTATTCAATTTTATTACAGACATTATAGAACATTAAGTTCATTTGTGCACTTAACGCTTTTGATTGCAAACATTTTCTGGTACTCATAATGTCTATTCATACCCTATTCTCAGAAGGGCAATCTGCCCCTTGTCATAGTATGACTATTATGACATGTCATTTGTGCTGCCAGTTTGCCTCAATTCTCCCTGATAAATTACCAGTTTTATGGTAGATTAAGTTGAAACAGAGGAATGTGTAATTTCCATGTAACCTTTTTTCTGCAACCTCTGTTGCCAATTTGTGTCCTACTGCAAATGACTTTCCCCTTCAGCCCAAAGGGTGTGTGTCAAGCGTAAGTAAAACTCTAGATTTGGGCACCATTTTTCACCGTTTTAGAATGCATTTTAGGAGTTTATGAAAATCTCGTAAGCCCTGCCACCAAAATACGCAGATTTCAACCTCCTGACTGAAATGAATTTGAGAAGAAACACCATGCCCCAAAGCTGTGCATCACAAACAGTGGCTAAGGAAGCTTTATAAACCCTCTTGTGACACCGAAATGTGTCTTTAATTTTGACTTAGTGAGGCAGTTTCTTGATCTGAAATAGCCTGATTTTCTGCCTTGCCTGTATAATTCTCAGCCTGTCTGGAAAGGTGGCAATTAATTTCATTTACTCTGTGGGTTCATGTACAGGAGCGGGCGCAGATGAATCCAGGCCTCCGTTTGTTCAACGTACGTACTAAAGAGCTGTTAAGTGGCAATATCTCACTCCGGGCTAGAATTGCCTCCGTGGCGGAGCAGTGAAAAATCACTGTGTCCAAAAAGACTGTGTGTGAGACCAGTTCCTCTGGGACACCCAGCTCAGCTTCAGACTGTAGATTTATGAAATGAGATGCATTAGACATTACTGCCAGTGTCTTGTAAATCTTACGAAACATATTTGAGTCAGAAAACGTTTCTCTTCCATAAAACTTGTCAAGAGAATTGCATCTTGTCTAAACTTTAGCATTGCCTAAGGATAGAAGCACTTCATATTTATAGTTCTGCCTTCTCTCTCTGTTTCTCACACACATTCCTGTAGTAGAAACGTATATACAATGGTTTGAAGTTTTTTCAGATATTTTGTTTTAACTGGTGAGTACAGAAAAGTGTACTTGGATCTGAAAACATGTTGAGAAAAATGTAACGCTTTATTCCAAAATCAAAGGGCCTGGGATAACAGATGAGAAGTGTGCAGGTTTTTCCCACTAGATTTTACAGGAGGTATTTCACTTTTTTCTTTTTTTTTATTTTGTCTGTACTATAAGTCACTCATATGCTTAAATTGTGATTTTTCATTAAAGTATTTTCTCTCTAAAAACATTGCAAGCTGTAGTGGTGTAACTTTCCTGCTGTTTTGATCATGTAAAGATGATGCAGCAGTAATTGCAAGTTCTTGTACTGGAGAGCTATGAATTGTTCAAATCCGTGCACTAAGATCTTCTTGAAACAAGCACTTGCTTAACTGTAGTTTTTTTCTCTAATTTTGTTGCAAAACACAAAACTGATTTAAAATGGGCTTTTTGAAACAATAGTGTGCTTTTTGGTGAATAATGCTAAAAAAATTCTGTGGTGTAGACCACCCGACCATGAGGGAGTTTTGCTAATGACCCAGAGTCATTTATACACAATGGACATATCCAGTGACCTTGATTTGTCTTTCTTAAGTATACTGCAGTACTGCATGTATTTCATAAGCACTCTGCTTAGACAGCTGACTTAGTGAAATTGCTGTGGAAAGGGCTGATTTTAATCAAGAACGACACAAAACACTAGGAAAAATGAGGGGCTTAAAATAGAAAGTAGTATTATCAAGAAAGCGGATGATTCAGAAAACTTACAATGAGATGAGAAGCTATTTCTAGATCACTAGTTCAGATAAAAATCCTCTCTGGTAACTTGAAAATCTTGTTGCCATCCAATATCTGTTCGATAACCTAAATTGATGGATCACTTTGATATCTGCTACCCTGTGTACACACCCATAAGGATGCATCCGTAATTCTACATCAGTCCTTCACAGAACAGGGAAGCACCAAATAGTCCAGGATGCTGAACTACTTCTTGTTCCTTTCATTTGTACTTCCAGAAGGGCCTTAATGAATTTGTACTTACTCTCTGTGTATTTATTGTTCTAAAATTGACTGAATGATCCAGTGGTTGCATGTGTGCAATTGGAAAGCTTGGGGTATTTTTTTTAGCAATGTTAACAGAATTTCACAGTATTACAGTTTTTCTCAGAAATTTCCTTCCAGACTTTTAAATTTCCTCTCTTTCCTCTTTAAAAGACTTACTCAAAAATTAGCTTACAGAGAAAGCAGATTTAATGAAGTTCATAATATAAAAATTCCAAAAGCAATTCAGTAAATTAAAAGTTGGTTCAAAGTTTTTAAAAATTGTAGTGCGTTGATGTGTCATTATGAGAATTCAGCTGATGAATTCTAAAACTGCATCTGGGATAAAGTTTTTCGTGTCAAGCTCATTGAAGTCCAGTACAAAAATTTGCAAGCCAATTCTTCATTAATCTCTCTGATACAAAAATGGACTATCACAAAGAAAATGGAGTTTCTCTCTTCAAGGCATCCAATAAAGCTCTGCATCTCACTGTTGGTTAGTCTGCAGTAGTAAATGTTGGAATTAACAAAATTATTTCTTTGAAGCTTAAGATTATAATAACAACATGGTATGGTGTGTTCACAGGATCTGAAGCCTTTTCTTCTCTTTCATCCCTAAGCATATTTTGGAACATTATAGCATTATATTCCTAGAACTACATTTTTAAAAGTCTCCGTTGAATGTTATCTGTCAGCCATTTAAGAATCCATTCTAAATTTTGGTTAGAAGAAAGCAAAATGTTTCAAGTGGAAAATAGTAAAGTCAGTAGATTTCAGTAGAAATCTTTTAAAGAGAAGACTACATTTTATTCAAGATGCAGAATATCTCTGGTATTCAGAGCAGGCTAAAATTAATTCAAGGCAATTGAGGCTTCTCAATAATTGTCAGATCCAAGTTTGTGTGCCTCAAGGTCAACTTGGCCAGCACATCTGCTTTCACACCTATGTTCTTCTGGAAAGTAAAATGGGCATTTGACATAGAGAGGGTGTCCAACAGGCAAACGTTCCCCATTTTTTGTATAGCTGTTGCATCAGCCAGGACTTCAGAGAGAGGGCAGTTTCTGCTGTCTCACAAATAATCCTGACTACCACCATATTTTCCTGCCACTCTCTCATTCTGATTTCACGCTGGAAAAGCAACATGAGCTATTTAGATAAAAATTGGTTGGGAAACATGATTCTGTTCCTGACTTTTCCTTTCACTTTGTGTTTGACATTGATCTTCACCTCCTCATATTCCTGTTTTCCTATTTGATATGTTATTTGGTAAAGGGCTTAGAATTCAACACAAACAGCTAGATGGTAGCAGTCCTCACCACTGGTCTTAACCTTATAAGATGCAGAAAATAATCAATCACACCTCTAACAAAAGAAATACGATGTTAGCACCAATTCTGATTGATCTTCAGCACCTGGTTGGATAAGGAGCTGGGGCAGGAGAAGGGATATCATCATGGCCACCCCCCAGTATGTAACTGTACCATTAGCAAACAAACCTCCCAGTTTTTGGCTACTTCCTTGGTTACTCTCACCTGATCCCAAAGTCCCTTTTCTCCAAGCCCAGTTTCACATGCTCACTCCCCTGCACGTCAGAAAGTTGTGCCTTTGCCATCCCCTCAAGTCACTCAACATCATATTGTCCAGCTAGTGCAAGCCATATTTTCCCTCTGCCTTTCTACAGTTATCCTCTACAGTCTGTACTTCCTCCCTGTCTTACTCCGCCTTTCGCATTCAGGTGAGACATTTCCTCCTTGCTGTCTGCACACCAGTGGAGAGGTCACACAGACACCAGGCTGGAGAAATGCTTACCACTGAGTAGCTGGTGCTTACCGCTCTGAGTAACTGGTCACTAAGTATTTGCCACAGATCTTTAGAACTGTCCTACCTCCCCCTAGTAAGTGTTGTACCCTAAATCTAATAAGGGACTCCGTTTAAACCCATTAGATGTCTTGCTGGTCTTGAAGATCTTGCTGTTCTCATTTCTTCTCAAAAAGGGATGAAAGACCACTACTTTCCTATACACAGTGAGAGAAGCAACTCTGGCTTTCATTGAGCTGTTTCCTTTAGTTTATTTATTCTTTTTCTTTCCCAACAGCTCTGGTTTACACACAAGTGACAGTGTTACAAAAACAGGACCTGGGGGCCTTCCAGACATGAGACAAGTGCCAACTGTTGTGATCGAATGCGATGACAATAAAGAAAATGTGCCTCATGAAACTGACTATGAAGATTCTTCCTGCCTCTATCCAAGGCAGGAAGAGGAGGAAGAGGAAGATGAAGAGGAGGATAACTCCTTATTTACAAGTAAGACTCATTCCATTTTTCCTTTCTCACTTATTTTACTCTGAACTCAAAATACACAAAGGAAACACAAGGCCTCTGTATTTTCTTTCTTGGCTGTGGCTTTTGCAACTCTCAGGGCTTGACTACATGGGGATGCCAATTCAAAATAACAAGTAGTATGAATTTTTAGTGGTTCCCCTGATGTACATGAATCGTTGTCTGGATAGTGCTCAGGCCAAATTCAGATGACAAGTTTAGGTTTACATTAGTTCAATTACAAATTGGCGTTTGGATTCACTTTCCCAAGTGCCCGTGGTGAAGAGAAGTCCTGCCTTTGGCTTAAGTCAAGATCATCTCAATAGTTACTTCAGAAGGATGAAGTAAGTGCCACATGTAGAGAATCAGAGTTTTTATATGTAGTCAATATTAAATCACTTCAGAATCATAAACGTGCACATGCTTTGAAAGGGGTCACAGAGGATTTGGCTCAGATAAGAAGAGGTTAATTGATAGCCATATCACAGTTACAGACTGTGAAAAGACCTGTGGCCTTCCTGTCCTCTGTAAGGAAACTCAACTCCTGCCCCAGTATGGCATCGTAGGACTCTCCTATGAAGACAAGATACAGTACTTTATGTATGACAACTGCTTGTAATCCCAGAGACTGAAGTTCCAGGCCCTTGCATTTCTTTTCTTCTGAAAACTGGACGCAGTACAATCAAACATCCCTTTTAAAACACACAGAAAGAAGATTCTAAAACAGGCATATTTCATCTCCTCAGAACTCCACCTTACCCTGCAAGTGAAATTAAGCAGTGTTTGCTCCTAAACTAAAAACAGAGCAAAACTGCACTATCTCACACTCTCCTGACAAAGGCCAAAATTCTCATGTGTTTGTGTCTCGCTGTTTGTGTCTGTCTTGCTTGCTCAAACTGTTTTAGACACAAGCCTGAGAAAGCAAATTTGAGGCATAAAAGGCCACTGGTTTTTACAGTGTCTTTGGCACTGTCACTGCCTGAGAAGCAGTCAGTTCATGTACATAGAGATTTGTGCTGTTTCTGATTGACTTTTGACTTCTTCTAGTGCTGGCTTGGATGTCTTGATATTACAGTGCAGGAGAGATTCAGATACCCCTCTCTTTTCACTTGTTGTAGCTCTGCTGCCCACCCAAATTCTGAGGTTGAATTTTTCATTCCATTATGTGGAAATACTGTGCTAGAAAAAGCTACAGATGCTACTAGCAATTCTAAAACAAGTCCTTCTTATCCACTCCCCTCTATGGAGCAATATATTAATTTCTATCTCCTGTATACCTACCAATTTCAGCTTTTCCTTATTATGATATGAATCGAGGTTAATTGAGCACATGAAGTTAATGACACCCCTTTTCCCATAGTCCATACCAGTGTAAAGGAGAGCCTCATATCCTCCCTTGGCTAGTGCTTCTTTGCCAGCTGCATGTTGTAATGAAATGATGACACCTCCTTTGGCAGAGCCTCTCCTCTCTCCCACAGGCCCCCTGGCAAGGAAACTCTGCAGGAAGGACTCCTTAGCAATCAAACTGAGCAACAGGCCTTCCAAGCGAGAGCTGGAGGAAAAGAACATCCTCCCCATGCAGACTGATGAAGAGAGGCTCGAACTTAGGCAGCAGATTGGGACAAAGCTAACAAGGTAAGAGACAAATGTTTTTTTAACTCTTGCTTTTGGAAATATGTGGTGGGATGTAGCTTTTTCCTTAGACATTGAACATTTGAGATCTGTTTGGTTACAATGTTCAAGAGGAAAAGCCATGGAGAGGAAAAAAATGGGTCTAGACATTATTTCTGCTCCAATAAAGCTTCCCATACAACTCCTGATTTCATTTTCCTGGCATATGCTATGGGAACTTTGGTTGTATTAAGTATCAGCATGATCTACGTGAATTTGGTTCTTTTTGGTAACTCACTGGAAAATGTTTAGCTTTGATACCATTTTGGACTGTAGCTGCAGGTGCTATTTTATAAGCTATTAGTTTGGCCAGAGGTCAGAAGTATAACTTTCTCTTCTGACTGCATCTCCTGTGAATAGCTGAGGCTTTCCCTGGTACAGAATAGGTTAAGTCCTTTAGTACTTGCCTCTATTGGGTCAGGTTGGACAGATTTACCCTGTCTAGGCACTTACTTCTTCATAACAGTGTTACTCACCAACTGTTCTGGTGTTCTGTGTTGCATGGGGTATAAAGGGGTGGCCATTAAATGTGGAGGATTTCTGACAAGAATTAGTAAACTGAGGTCAGATAGAACTGTCTAAGAACCTTCTATGCACATGTCAGGATTTCTGTAATCAATTTAATCCTCTTATGTTGTCATCTTGGTGGTATACAGAGCTGGTGAATGCTGTTAGTTTCTCTCCAGTAAGAAAACCACGAGGAGATGAGCAGCCAGTTGTTGGGAATTTTCTTGCAGGTTTTAATTTTTTTATTTTGGGGGTGGGCGGGTAAGGGGGAAACACTGCTACCATGTTGTGGAGACTGGAAGAATAGGAGCTCCTGGTAAATACCACTTTCAGCATTTTATTTACTTTTCTGGCATGAACTTGTTTATCGCCCCTGGAATAAACTAACCACACCTTTCCAACATGTCTTTGAAAGTTTTTGTGTTGGATCATGCTTAGCCTACTCCAAGACCTGTCTAATTTTTCAGTATTCTTGTTGAGGGGCTTCAGCAAACATGCCCAGAATATGTAAGATGGTGCTGCACTGTTGCTGGTACTGTGATTTTTCAGTTCAGTCTTTATTCGGCTTTATTCCAGCCTTGTTAGACTACACCTGCAATGGAGCCCTGGGTCCCAAAGAACAGGAAGGTCCCAGTGCTTATATGATTAAATTTGAACCATTTTGAAGCATGAGAGGAATTTAATTTTTTTTCTCTTAGTATATCTCATTGTTTGACCTTGCAATGACACTGAACAATATTTCCACTGTGTTGCCTTTTTGCCTAAATTACTTAGGTCTTTCTGAAATTTTCCAGCTCTGGCTGATCAAGGGAAGTAGTGTCATTTACAAACATTGATTCTGCACAGCTCACTGTGCACCAAGTCTATTTCATTGTAAGTATTTTATTTTTCACCTCTCCAAATCCTGCTTTTTTCCTTGCTAAACAATATTTTTCAGCATATGCCTTTTTAACAAGGGAAACTATTTTTGGCAATACCCAAAACCCTTCCTGTCTAAGCCCCATATTCTCATAATGTTGTTTATTGTTTCCCCAATTGTTTCTCTGCTAATTTGTGTTAATAGTTTGAGCTATAATGCTTGATCTTGTCTTCTAATATAGCTCGGACTTAGGGGCAATCACAAATAGTTCAAATAATTAAAGCTATGTATATATGAGTTCAAAATATAGCTGAGCTGAATGAAATTGCTGTTTCATTCCCGCGTCCCATCACTGAAATGGGTAGAATTTCACAAGCCTTAACTGGAGTGGTATAATTGCCAGTCTGACCTTTTAATTACTAGTATTTGCAACTTAGTATCTCATCCTTTTAAGAAGGTGAAAACAATCAAGAAATATGAGGAGAAAACAATTTTGCTCATATCTAATATGCAAGAAGCCACAGGCATTTCAGCAGCTAAAAGGAAAGGTGCCTGTCTTACCAGTGCTTTATATCTAAATATTATGTATCCATGTGCACAGAATGATGAATATTAGGTTGAAATAGAGAGAATATTT
Organism: Aphelocoma coerulescens; assembly: GCF_041296385.1. NCBI lineage: Eukaryota > Metazoa > Chordata > Aves > Passeriformes > Corvidae > Aphelocoma > Aphelocoma coerulescens. Next base: position 75,786,533 of record NC_091015.1, on the reverse strand, counting down.
CAGTTTGGACAGTATTTCCTTACTGTCCTGACTTTATTACTGAATCCATCCTTTGCTGTTGCTTGGTAATTGTCACACAGTGATGCAAATGCCAAGCAAAATTGAAGTAGTGAAGCATTTATAGTCCTTAGAGAAGATGCTAGATGCAGACTATAATTGCAGCTGGCAATTTTGGATCTCAGAGGGATTTGTACTGCTCCACCAATGGCTCCCTAGGGTTTAAAATATCCAGCCAATCAAATCACATATGCTACTTACAGAAGTAAAAAATGCAGAATAAAAACTTCAGAATATAGTTATTGTCTGTAATGGACCAATTAATTTTCAGCAAGAGGCTGATTAGGATACTTCAGTATTTATGCATAATCCTCACAGTATTTAGTTTGGAAGAGCTCATTGGCTGCCACATTTGGCAGATCAGAATTTAGTACTAAAAAGAGAATGTCTTTTTCAAAGATGCCTCTATCCAGGCATATTGAGATTGGCCATTGACATATTGTGTGGAACTAAAATCATCCCAGGTGCAGTTCCTCCAGCCTCATTAGAGTTGTACCGGGAATCAATTTGGCTCAGAAAGGTCTGTTCAGATCCTGTTTAAATGTAGCTTGGAACTTCTGAACCTCCTGTTATTCCCAGAAAATTGTTATGACTTTAGTGTTACATCAGCCAACTGGAAGAGAGACTCCAGAGCAGAATTCAGTTTCCTATGCTGGGAGAATAGTGCCTTGACTTACACCAGGCCAGTTGTAAGGGGAGGCTGCAGGGACTGGATCTTATAGCAGGGCCTGGCTTACTACGCACTTCAATGTTTGCTCAGCCATGAGACAAATTCTTTGTGCCTATCATAGAAACTCTTCACATGAATGTTGTGCTTTGCTGGTCTGTGTCCTGTATTGTGGCTCAGCACATGCCGACCCGAGCAAAAATGGAGCTGCTTGCCCAAGGTGGCAAAATATGTCCCAGCAAAGGCAGGAGATTCCACATCATATTCCAGCCACATGAATAGGCCACTGCACCATAAACCATTTCTCAGGCGTCCTTACATAGCAATTATGGCAATTGATTACAGCAATTAATTAAAGACCTCCTCCTCTAACCAAACCAGAATGGATTACTCCAAAATGTGACATCTACTATGAAGTAAGGAGCAAAAGTGTATTAAGATGCAGAACTTTCAGCTCAAAACCACATGTGACATGGGGATAGGAAATGGATGCTGGCGGCCATATTCTTGGCTGCTAAAAGCCTTTACAACTCCATTAACTTCTACTCTGAAATGCAAACCTTCTGTGCTAAGTAAATCTTTAAGTGGGTATGGTGTTCCTTTATTTTTTTCCCCTGTTCAGCTTCTCCCAAACTCCTCCTCCATTTTATCCCTCTGGTGCCTACACAGCTTCACAGCTGCTCAAGAAGTGTGCATGTGTGACTGTAAGACAGAAAAGAGAAAGCAGGACTCTGAAAGTTAACAGGGAGAGGGAGGGAGGGAGGAAAAAGACAGACTTCTCACTTCTGCCTGTTTCACTGGCTGTGTTGGACCTGCTGGGAAGCACAGGTTCCCTGGTTATTCAGGCTAGAGAAGCAGCCAAGAAGACTTGGATTTAGCTTTCAGTAACTTGTCAGGGTGGGAGGAATGGGGCATATCCAGGCTATGACAGTGAAGCTTGGAGGTTTTCCCGGGGCAATGATAAAGGCCTGTCAGGAAGCCCTGGTGAGAAGGAGGGCCAGCACTGATGGGTGATGGACAGCAGAGCTGAATGTCTCCCAGAGACTGCAGGAATGTCCCCTGGTACTGAGACAGGTGCTTCAGTGCCAGTCCTTGCATTTCTATTTCACCAAGAAATCCTAATGGTGGTCATAAGAGACCACACAGACTTTCTCAATAAACATATTTAGTAACACAAGAGCCCTTTACAGAAACACCAGATTTTGCTGAGGACTTTGTGCTCCCTTGGAATGGGAAGACCTGGTTTCTTTGTGTGTCTTTCACAAAGTCTCCCCCCTACCCTGAGACAAGGTGTTTTTTTAGACTGACTGATCTGCCACACATCCTGCAAGGGAGGCTTTCTAAAGTATTCAAGTATTTTTGAGTCTCTTAACCCACCAACTCTGGTGAAGGTGCTCATTAGCAATTAGATATGGGAGTATTAAAGCTGAGGTTTTGGTCTGCTGCTTTTCAAGAACATGGTGTATTTAATTGTTTTCCCTGATTGTTTCCATCCTGGCTTCTCCCACCAGCTGGAATTGGATGATCTAATTACATGATAAGTCTGGTAATCCAGTGTGCTGTCATCATGTTAATAATCAATGTCAAGGGAACTTCTTGATATTCACAGTATTCTTACTAGTCAGCATAATGTCGGTCTCATCAGTGCACTCCTATCCACTGTCTGCAGGTCAGGAGGCAGAGGAGACACATAAAGGCTGTCAAGGTACTGCTACCCTTCACTGGAAGGTGCCACAGGCAGGCCAGTAAGATTTTGCAATCCAACAAGAGTTTGTGCTGTGCTGCTGCCAAAAGCTGTTAGTTGTAGGGGTCATATTTATCATGCCCAGTGTGAAAGCAAAGAGAGATGAGGTGGGGGAGCAGCCTTCTGCACATTAGCTAACTAGTAAAATGAGAAACAAAGAAAGTGACAAACTACCTATTGCCTCTTTCATGACTTTGAGGGATGCTCTTCCGATTGCTCCACTGAATCCTGTGTGTGTCACTATATATGTTCTGGTGGCTTTAAAGCAGTGAATTAGAGGCAAGTTCCTCTGCCAGATACACAGCAGTGCTCTGCACTGGTTTTTTGTATAGCCCAAGATTTATTCGCTACAGTACCTTATGAGGTACTATCCTTACACCAGCAAGCAGAAAGTCATGATCTGAAGCAATATAAATAGTATATTGCAAGGATCATGAGGCAATAGATCACAGAGACACTGTCTGTGTGCATATGGCTGTAAATAAGTACACTTGAGATCTGGACATGCACACCTGCTAGATGTGTTTTTATAGCCCCCACTGATGTTTTTGAAATAGTACTGAGATGTCTGTGACTGAGAAATGTAGCATGAGAAGTCATAAAAATTTATGGAATGGCAGGTTTGACAGATGATGGTCACCTACTACCTTGTTGAGAGTGGTAATCTATGCATTCCCTGATCAATACCACGTTTTCTTCAGCTGTGCTGAAAAATGCTGCTTGGAAATCCTGTGATGGACTTAACTTGGTGAATTCCCACAAGTATAAAAAATTGTCATTGATTTTTAAAATGTCATGAGGCTGTTGCAAGGTTTTTGGACTTGTTCATATCAGATACTAGAAAGAAGAGTAGAAAAATTGCACAGTTTGGGAAGAGGATTGGACTGTCAGCATCACGATGAAGGTGACAGATATTACCAGTGCTGAGGGTCAGTCTGCAAGGCTTGCACAGTCATTGAAAACACAGCAGTTCCTTCAGAGGTCTGAGGAGACTGAATAGTTCAAAGCAATCATTTTTATTCACCAAAATTTAAGCTGTGAAGAGATTCAGCTGTTTGAAATGGTCAATTCTTTAAACAGTGTTGCAGTACCACTAGGGAAGAGTTTATTCAGCCAGAGGATGGCAGCATGATGGCCCCCGTTGAGCACGGCTGAATCTCCTTGTGGCTGCTCCCCATCCAGTGCTGTGGAGGGCATTTTGTGCCCTTCCCATCTCGGAGTCATTTAGGGATAAAAAGAATGGGCAGACAGCAGGATTAGGCTTTATTCACAGACCTCATTTTGTTAGGTAACGTGAAATAATTTCTTCCTAATTACTTTTGATGTCTGCAATTCTCACACTTATTGTTAGCTTCCACTAATGAGAGAAAAGCAAGTGCCTAAAGCAAGAGCTCATCCCTGATGGCAGCACTCACGCGCAGATGTGTGTGAAGCTTGCCTCTTTGCATGCAGGGTGCTGGGGATAAATCACACGGAAAATGGGATTGTGGTAAACAAGCTCATCTAAATCCTGGATTAGGGGGGACAATGTGACAGCACTAGATACATGAATGGGGGTGACAGAGAAAAACTGCAAAGGGCTGAGCCTGGGTTTAAGCTGCGATGGTACCTAGGGAGAGCGGCATTTTTCCCTTTTAGTTAAGCTTCATGAGGAAGCTGTTCATTTGGAAAACCCCAAGGGAGCTATTGAAATTGCCCTTAGCATCAGGAGGAAGGCAGGAAAAGCAGGTGATTATTTATGGGTGACAAACTGAAACTGAGCTATCATTGCACATCTGGGCTGGGAATAAATACTCTGAGCAGAACTGGTCTAGGTTCTGTGCATGGGTACAGATAGGAGATGGGCGTTCAAGGCCCTTGTCAGCCCTCTTTCCTGTTCTCAGTGTCCTAGTAAGCTCTGCTCTGCTGAAAGGAAAGGTGGCTTTGTAGTTAAAATACTCCGAAAAGGCTGCATCTTCCACCAGCTTTCCAACCTTAGGCAAGCTACTGAAAGAGACACACACACAAATATTTATTTGTTTGTTTGTTTATTTCAGGTGTGTTGGGGTCTCAAAAAGTACATACATGCCTATAAACTTTGTAACATGCCATCAGTTGACGAACTCTCATTGATAGCAATGTTTGTGTGCTATCAAAAAAACCACCCCAATACCAAGATCTCTTTAGGCATCTAACTCTGTGTTTCAGTAGGACTGGGATCCTCATTTCTGTGCATGGTTTGCACTTACCTCCTTTTTATGAGGAATTTCCATGGCTAACATCATTCTTCACAGAAAATGGCATGTCTAACATCATGATGCTATTACTATTGTTTTGATAGTTGATGGTTGTTTTGCATTTCATAGCTAACAGCATGAGTTTGCTTTGTCTGAGTAATTTGCTATGGCAAAAGTCAGTGGAGCAGTCAAGGGAAAGGGGACGTGACAGTGTCACGACAAAACACATCACCTCTACATACTCCCTGGTTTGGGGGATGAACAGTGTCCTTAACCTTTGCAGCTCCACCTTGGGATGGGATGAAACCCTGCCCCCCGTCAATTTTGCTCAGCTAGGGCCAACAGATGTTTTGTTATTTATGGCAGCAAAGCCTTGCAGAGTAGATGTAGTCTGTCCTTGGGCAGATGCGTCTCTCCGTGTTAGAAGATGGAGCTCCAAACATGCAGAGTCATTTTATTTATGCTACTATAAAGAAGGAGAAATGCTGTCCTGAGGAGAGGGATGATTTTAATGGTAAGCAACAGGCAGCAGGGAGCAGCATTTGAGGGCAAGGTCTCCCCAGAGGCACCTGTGTGACCACTGATGAAATGGAAAGTGTTTTTGTCATGTCAGAAGTTCATTTCAATCAGAAATGTCACCAGCCCAGAAAGGAATTTGTTATTCCTGGGGTCTGTCGCTGTTCCTGTTTCTACTCTCATGGAAGCAGTGCAAGTCACACCACCCTGTCATTGCAACATCTGTTTCTCCCATCCTTTCTCTGCAGAAGTCAAGACAAAATGCATTATGGGGTTACAATTTCCCCTTCATGCTTCCCAAAGTCTTCAGCCCCCTGACACAGTCTGTATTTGAGGTCTAATTCAGGCTGTCAACACAGCTGAGACAAATATATTAAATCTACCTTTATTTCCTTTGCAGTTTCGGTGGGGTGTGGTATCGTTCGTTTTCTGCCCCAAATTGATTGCAGTTTTGCTTTTAGTTGTCAAACTACTGTCAGCTTTTATATAAGAGGAAACATTTCTCTGCTGGGCAAAATAATTCATGGTGATATAAATAAAGCTTGTGGCAGTAATAGAGTAACATATTTTGGTAACAGGAATAGTCTTATTTCTCCAGTAAACAAGAGTCCATGCAGTACTCCCTTTTGAGTAAAAGAATGGCATTAATAAAAACAGGTGAAACAAACACAAGCAAGAAAGAACCTCCTTCAAAATGTTATATTCTAGCTTTAAAAACAAAGGTGGTTTATTTGTTGGGTTTGTCTTTTTGTTTTGCTGGTTAATAGTGACAAATTTAGGGCAGCTCCATTAAGATCTAGCTCATAGAATTCCACCTCTAAAAAAATCTAATCATAAATCTTCATATTTTGTACCTGCTGATTGTAGGTAGTTAATCACAAGCACAACAGTTGCTTAGCTTGGATGACCTTGTAATTTCTGTAAAGGAAACAAATCAGGTAGGAGTACAAGTAGATAAAAGAAGCAGACTGGCAGGAATAAATTTCTCTTTATAGTCTGATGATTGTAAAATGGAGAAATTGCTCTTTGAGCAAAATATTTAACCTCTCTCATAAGTTACAGTTTGCATTTCCCCTCCACTTCAGGGTATTCTGGCCTATTTAGCAACACATGTGCAGGAGATTTAACAGAGGCAATCCTTGTAAAGTGGTCAAACGTATTTAAGAGCTGATCCAAGTCAGGATTAAAAAAACTGTGTTTATGTATGTGGTCATATCTATTCACTGTGGCTGCTACTGTGAGTACAGCAGGACTTCTAAAGGAGTAAGTCTGACTTGTGTGCATGGTGATCCATCTATATCCAGAAACTCTGGAGTTTCACATGCAGGCTATTTTATGTGTGTAAACAGAGATGCCTTTCCGAAGAGGAGTAAATAAGATTGAATGTTTGTGTTTGTTTTGTGTAGGACTAAATGTCTTTTGGACAAATGTATCAAGAAAGTAAATATCCTTACCATTACGCCTGGTACAATTATGTAATGTTGGAATTTTGCGTGTTTCCCCTAAGACATGGTGTTAACAAAAGGATCACTTAGAGATGAATGGGGTCTTCTTTTGCATATGTGTGGAAATGTTGCAACCAGTCTTTTAGAGGCAGGTTTGGATAAGAATTTTGCTCCTCTTTCAGTGCACTGGGATTCACAAGCACTGCACAGACCGTATGTGGGAATTAAACTAAGTCCTTAGCTTCAGACCTGACCGTGTGAAATTACCATTTATGTTAATAACTTTAGAGAAGAGGAAGTGTTCTCATGTGTGGTAGACCACATCAGTGTGTCTCTAAGTGTGCAGCCTGTAATATTCATTACTTGCCTTTCTGATAATAAATAACAAACCAGCAAACTACAGGGAAAGCACATTAGCACCACGATTAATTCAGTAACCTGGTTCTTCACCGACACCCCTGAATTCAGGAGGCAGCAACACTAGTGGTTAATGAATAATTAATAAAATAAGCATTCAATATATTGTATTTGCTCTATGAGCAAGCATCTGTATTGTCAGGCTAGACTACTAATCCTGCAGAATATTGGAGTTTTTCAGCATGCTGGAAAAGTCTTCGCTATTTCCTTTATTGCAGTAATCAAGACAGAAATGGTCTTCCTGCCTCCCTGTAATTGGCTGGCTTTGATTTAAAAACTAACCTTGCAAGCAGGGACCCTGATCTGAAACACCAGGGGCTGCAGAGGCACCGGCCTGCTTCTTCAGTGGGGAACAGGCATGGCTCCTGGACCAGGGCCCCATCTCTTCTACATGCTCAGGGATTTCAGTTACCTGGTGGGGTGGCAGATGTCAGCTTGGTTGCACCCAGACCCTTCAGGGGAACATGCAAGAGGTCACAGATTCATGTCATTGTAGAATGGCTTGGGTTGGAAAGGACCTTAAGGACCATCTGGTTTTAACTTTCCTGCTCTGGGCAGAGACACCTCCCACTAAGCCAGGGTGCTCAAAGCCCCATCCAACCTGACCTTGAACACTTCCAGGGATGGGGCATCCACCACTTTTCTGGAGAACTTGTTTCAGTGCCTCACCACCCCCACAGCAAAGAATTTCTTCCTAATACCTAATCTAAACTCTCCCTCTGTCAGTTTAAATCCATTCCCCATTGTCCTGTTGCTACATGCCCTTGTGAAAAGACCCTCTCCATCTCTCTTGTGGGCCCCCTTAAGGTACTGGAAGGCTGCTACATATAAAGTGTGAGTAAACTCTCTCCTTGGGAGCCCCTCAAAGAAGGTACAGGGAAAGATTCCTGGTCATCTGCCGTGCAGGTATTTTCATAGACCTGTCAGCTAACCCACCTTCAGCTAAACCTGCAAGCAGCATGGGAAACAAGCTCCTTCAGCCTCTGGGTGCACTGCGAAGTTGGAGCACCCAAACTCTGCTCCAATTCTGGCTTTCCCAGAGTACTCTGCACCCCCATACAAGGACTTCCCTGCCCCAGGGAAGCTTTAATATTCAAGGTTCAGCTATAAAAGAAAGAGGGCAGGCAACCCCTCTGACAGGAACGGATTTGTTTGGAGCTGCACATCAGTCTCAAAGTGGGGAGCAACTTCTCTGAGAAGAGTCTGGTGCCTTTACATCTCCCCATCACGGGATTCTCCATCTGATCCCAAAACCTTCCTCTGCTCCTTTCAGGGAAAGCAGTGGCTGATGTTTCAAGGCCAGAACAGCCCCTGAGACTCTACCTTTTCCTGGTTAACAACTGAGTGTAAATGCCTGGTGTCCTTTACTCTCAGGTTGTGCCAGAACCATTCATCCTTCCCTCATTTGAGCAGACATAAAAGATGAGATAGAGAGTTCTGGGCAATTGCAAGCATCACAGAGCCATGTGATATTCCACCATCCATTTCATCTTCCCCTTCAGACTAGACTAGCAAAGAAGATCTAATAGTCTACTGCAGTTAGAAGAGCTGCCAGCATTTTGCACTGCACTGTTTAATGCCAGCAAAGGGCTCCCTCATGTTTTCTAATGTGACATGACAGATTAAAAAAGGCTCAGCAGTGGAAAGATAGGATTTTTGCCTCTGACAACCATCATATATGACACATTTTTGGGAGGTACTTTTATTTCCTGTTGTCTTGACTAATTCTTCTCTTCAGGTCTTTATTCTGTCTTATTTCTCATTCTATTTCAGTAGTGCTAGTAGCCCCCCACCACCTCACCTTTGTTTGAGGTACTGTGCAGCACTTGGCCTCAGTCTGAAGGGTTTTGGAGCAGGTATCAAGACAGAGATGGGGAGATGCAAGGCATCACTGGAGGAATACCAGGCATGACAGCTCACTTGTCTCAGCATCCTCCCTGATTGTTGCACACTTGACTGCCTCAGATTTGATTCTCCCACCTGCCCATCACTGTACCTTGCCTTTCTCTCAGTTCTGTGCACTTGTCACTAGACATGTCATGTTTTAACAATTAGGGCATGTGTTAAAATCTTCCAGAGAGCAGTGCTGCCTCACTATTCAGCATAAAAGGATACCTGAAAGGATGAACTTGACCCGGCATTACTAAATATTCAATGCCATCCTTATTGTCTTTAATATTTCTTTGATTGATCATGCCAACTGGGAGAAGTGCTCAAAGACAAGAAGGAAAGCAAATGTCACTCTTTTATTCAAGGAGGAGTCAGGGAATTATAGGCCAGTTGACCTCACCTTCATCACGGGGAGGGTGCTGGAGCAGCTAATCCTGGAAACCATATTCAGGCACGTAAAGGACAAAAAAAGTCATCAGTAGTCAACATGGATTCACAAGAGGAAGTCATGCTTGATCAATGTGATGAACTTGTACAGTGAAGTTACTGACCTGGTAGACAACCAGGGAGTAGTAGATAATGTCTGTGTAGATTTCAGTAAGGCTTTCAACACTGTCTCCCATAAGATTGCTCAGGTGCCCAAGAATGGGCGCAGCCATTCGGACTTTTCAATCCATTTAGCCATCCAGTCCAGAGGCTGATGTTCAGTGGTACCCCAAGTCTAGTTGGACTCCAGTAACTAGCAGTATACCCCAAGAGCTCAGTTCTGGGTCCAGTCCTCTTCAACATCCTTTGTTAATGATCTGGATGACAGACAGAACGCATCCTCAGCAAACTTGCTGGTGACACCAAACTGGGAGGTGCAGGTGATGCGCTGCAGGATAGTGCTGCCATCCAGAGGGACCTTGACAAGCTGGAGAAATGGGCTGACAAAAGTCTCATGAATTTCATCAAAGTGTGCTAATTGCTGCACCTAGGAAGGAACAACCCCATTCACCAATATATGCTGGGAGCTACCCAGTTGGAGAGCAGAAAATGATCTGGCAGTTCTGACGACATGAAGTTGGACATAAACCAGCAACCTGGTGGGGGAAAAAAATGGCTAATGGTATTCTGGGTTGCACTGAAAAAGTATTGCCAGCAGACCAAGGGACATGATCTTTCCCTTCTAGTGAGCACTGGTGAGGCCACACCTGGAGTGCTGTAGTCTATTTCTGGCTCAGCATCACAGAATATTCTGAGTTGGAAGGGACCTACAAGGATCATCAAGGCTCCTTTGTAGAAAAGAGATACAGGCATATGAGAGAGAGTCCAACAAAGGGCCACGAAGATGATGGAGATGAACTGGAGCATCCTCCCTGTGGAGAACAGCTGAGAGAGCTGGGACTGTCGAGCCTAGATAAGAAAAGGCTCAGGGGATCTTACCAATGTGTACAAATACCTGAAGGAAGGGTACAGTGGGGACAGAGCCAGGCTCTCCTCAGTGAGGCCCAGTGACAGGACCAGAGGCAACAGGCATAAACAAAACAAGGAGGTTCCTTCTGAATATCAGGAAACGTTATTTCTACTCTGAGGGTGACCAAACACTGTCACAGGTTGGCCACGGGGATTGTGAAGTTTCTCTCTGTGGAGATATTCAAAAA